>NC_135332.1:180681874-180991900 GCF_023851605.1 Tamandua tetradactyla
ACAAGGTGGATCTTAATTAGTTTACTGGAGTCCTTAAAGGAGTTCATGGAGAGAGAATCAGAGCCAATACAGATAGCAAGCTCTTAGACACAGCCGTCTGAAGATGCACAAAAAGAATGTCCCAGCAGAAGCCAGGGAGGCCTGCAGGAGCTGAGGGAGCTTTTGAAACCAGAAGCTCAGAGAAGACAGCAGACACCATTGTCTTTATTTAGAGTCAAGGTATCTTTCTCTGGATACTTTAATTCAGACATTTTTAAGGCCTTAGAACTGTAAACTCATAACTTAATAAATCCCCTTTGTTAAAGCTAATCCATTTTTGGTATATTGCATTCTGGAAGTATTAGCAAACCAAAACACCAAGGTATCACAGGATCCAAAGCTGTGAAACACCAGCACGACCAGGGAGTTCTAGTAAGATGGCAGTAGGGCCATGAGAGAAGCCCTCTGTGCCTCTGACTATGTCTTGAGACAAGATGCTGAAGTCCTGAGTTTATGTCTTTCTGTAAACACTCCAGTGCATTTGAGGTAAGAATTCTGCACTATAAAAATTTCAGCCCTTATCTCTTCCATAATGTTCTATTTCACCCTTCCTCAGTGTCCCAAAACCTTATCTATAATAGTTATTTCATTTCAACTAACTAGATGGCAGCTGAAGTTTCTCACTTACTCATGGATTACCAGTTTCACATTACCTTTGGCATGAGTTCATTTCATACTCGGCCAAGTCAAACAACCAGCCACATCTCCCTATATGAGGGTGTTTCATAGAACAAATCCTTATACACAGTACTGCAAGTGTCAAGTCCTATAAGGAAGGAGAAAACACGAGATATTTCAAAGAAGAAGGAATTTACATCGGGAGAAAAAGAAGCTTATAAAAATTTTAAAAGGACTGGATTAATAAACATTGGAGAAGCTGCCAGAGAGAAATTAGGAAGTCATAAATGACAGAAACGATATGACACTGCAGCTGATTGCCTCGGTTGCATAGTGCTCTAATGGGGTGCTGTGTAGGAAGCTGCCTGGAAGCCACCTGCACAATGTCCTATCGTGCTTCTGCCAAATTCCATGTAGCTATCCGCTGGTGCCAGAGCCATGACAGGGCTTGCCTCGTGTCTGCCTTCCGAACCTATGAGGCTGTCCCCCAGTGGTGAAACTTAGACCGGAAACTAGCTGGGAAATGAGCCTGAGAAATGTGCTGTCAAGCTTCGCGTGCCAGCCCAAGTAAGGAGGGGGAGAAAGGATGATAGTAAGACCATCATAGACCATGCTGACATACATATCTGCGTGTGTATAGTATAAAATAGCAGGTGAAATAGAACTAAATACACACATCTGTGTTAATATATGTATCAAAGGAAAGAAATAAAAATGCTATTCTGAAGCCTTCTGAAGTTTCAGAAGGGTATAGCTGTATTAAGTAAGCTGTGTTGTAATTTCTTATGTAACACTAAAATGACTGAAATAGATCATGGAACTTAAACGTGATGAGATGGAAAAGTGAAATGATAAAGAAACAGGAATATCAAAGAAGAAAAGAGAGAAAAACTTCATGGGACAGATAGGTGAGCAGGAAGTACAAAAGGAGATGACAAATTTAAATAATCATTTTAATTTAAATAAATTAATATAAATTAATAAATAAACTTTTTAAAATGTATTTAAAATTAATTTAAAATTTAAAATAAATTTAATTAAATATAAGAGGATTAAATGTGCTATTTTTAAATACAGATATAGCCAAGATGGTTAAAATGATGGCAGTGATCATATAGACAAAATCCAATTAAATGCCTTCTGTTTTTGAAAAGATACACCTAAAACATGAGGGTACTAAAACAGCTAGAAATTAAATGATGGGAAAATTTATTTCATGTAAATACTATCCAACACTATGAAAAGAGTGGTTTTGTTTATTATACTTGAGTCCAATAGCTGATTCACTTTTTTACTCAAAAAAGAGGTGTTGGCAAACGCTCTTAGATGGGTAAGAGTATCACACTTCTTTTTGCTCCTCCATGTGCTGGAAGGTCTCATTTGCATAATAGTTCACAATGCCTGTTCATCCAATGAAGGGAATTTCAGGGCAGGTGGATTTCTACACTGATATGGAGAATCTGATAACAGGTTATGAAAATATTATGTACGCAGATTTATGTACCTCTACAAACTTGCAGCAATGTTTGTAAGCTCTTCTGAAATGGGTGCAGCTACGAATAGTAATTTCTAAAGCCAGCATGGGGTGGTGACCTTATTAAGTGCTTCTCTCATGAAATAAAGTGCAGAGGCAAACCGCATAAGAGAGATTAAAATGAGGTTGTGTTAATTATCAGAAAGTAGAGAAATTCATTAGCTAATGATGTGACCTCCGTGGCTTTTTCTGTGTTAATGACATTCAGGTTAAGCCCAGAATGTTTGTCCTACACAGTCTGAAGAGAGATTGGAAGTTTTTGCTCTTCCTTTGTTCTGACATTAAAACTCAAATTAATCTAATCCTTGGAATCAAAATCAGAATTTTATATATTGTGATATAGACAGTTATTTAAGAAGTTGGATGCATTCGGCAAACATTTACTGAGTTGTTACTTACCAGGTGGTGTGAGGTACCAGGGAATATCGGTGAACAGACTGCAGTGCTAGACTAGGAAGCTCGGCTCCAGGGTCACTGCCTCCGGGAAGCCATTCCCTGGCCACCCCAATAGGAGGTCAACTATCTCCCCAATGTCCTCTGCTCCCACAGATCACCCAACTGTTTTTCTTTTCCCACAGCACTTAGCCACCTTCTAACACATTGTGCATTCATTAATTGAATGGCTGTCTTCTATGGGAACCTAAATTCCACCAAATCAAGGACTTTGTCTTCTGCCACAATTGTTTCTTTCACACGTAAATTACTCCCCAAACAGAGTGAGTGGTCAAAAATATAAACTAGATAGGTGAGTGACTGAGACAAGCAGTTAAAAACATAAACACAGGCAAGGGGTCTGCATGGAGGCCTCATATTCATCATTCGAAGTTTTCATTAACTTTGTTATGCCCTTGGAATTCTGGAATGAAATTAGCAAAGACCAGATCCAAAGGGTATGTGAGTTGGTTAGCCATCTCAAAGCATATATTGGGCCTGCTATTTATTTTCAGTCATGAGCTAAGTGATGGAACACGAAGCGAAATAAGGTTCCATCCTTACCCTGTGTTGAAGTTGCTCAAATCTGCAGTCTTACACTAAGCAGAGGAGGTCACTTCATGGAGAGGTTTCAAAATTATCAGGAATAAAGCAGGCTCATTATAATGGAGTGTGTTCATGGGTGCTCCATTCTGTTTCTTAGTTCCTCCTTCCTAAGGTAATCCTAATGTTATTCAAAAATCCATCACTCCTGAGTGCATCCCATGTGACTCAGGACTTGACCCCAACACAGGGCTGGTCTCCCTGATGTAATGACAGTTGCATCCTTTATGCCATGACTTGAGACAAAGAATTGAGAGGAGCCATTTGCTGGGGACTTACAGATACGTTCCTACTTTTCTAAGGAGCATCTGCCTCCACCCACTGGAAAAACGGAGCAGTGTAACCCCATTTGCAGCTTGGAGGAAAAACAAGATGGAGGAGACCTTAAAATTTATCATTTAAAGAACACTGTTGAGAATCAAAGGTGGAACTATTAAAAATTATGCTGTGATTCTGAGAAAACATGGACAGAGACTGTGCTTCCAGCCCTGGGTCCTGGGGCCCATCACTCACCCCTGAACAGCTGGAGGTCCAACCCTTTCCTGGGGATGACTGCAGACAGGAGCAACTGAAGGAGTCCTGGACCTCAAGTAAATCGGGGGGCAAAGACCCACCTTGAGTCAGATTTTGGTGGGTGAAGTGAGGACGCAGGAACCAGCAGTTTCAGCCCTGCTAGGTCAGACACAGCCTGGGCTCCAGGAGGTAAACAACTTCTGAGGAGAACTAAGTAACGAAATAGTCCATCTGCTGGGTAGGCTGGAAAAGGCTCCCCAGACCCTGTCCCAGGCCCACTGGAGCTGGCCTACACTCCTGCACAGAACCTGGCCCTATTAAGAGAAATTGCAGAGTTTTTCAGAGCCTCCCCATACCCTATCCCAGACCCACTTAAGCTGGTCTACACCCCTACATGGAACTCAGCCCTGTAATGGGAACTGCAGGGCCTTTCAAAGTCTCTCCAGACCCTGTCCCAGGTCCACTGGAGCTAGTCTACACCCCTGCATAGAAACCTGGCCCTATTTTGGCTGAGAAACACAGACAACCCACCTGTCAAAATAGTGCCCTAATACAAACCCAGGTTTTGCTGGCTGGTGAAAAGCAGAGCCCTCCTGGGGCTGCTGGCTGGGGAAGTTGAGCCTCTTGGCCCCCCCCACCTCAAGGTCTTTCTACAAGGGAGCCTAGGAATCATGAGCCACCTTGTGCCCACGGGCGGGTCTCACCAAGATGCACAGTGCCCACCACTTACCGCTGGAGTCAGTGGCTTCCAGCACACAGGGAGAACTGTAGCCTTGACTGGACTGCTGCCTGGTTTGGGTCATACCCAGTGGGTCGCTGCAATCCAGGAGAGGAGGGGTTGTGGGGAAGAGGTGCCCAAGGGTGCACTCTGCTGGGATATCAGGGACAGTGCATGCTGGCAAACTGCTTTTCTGCCCCATCCTTAACAGACTTCTGAAAAGGGTTGCACCTCCTGGCTTGGCTGGGAATTACTGACAAACCAGTGCCAAATGAGACATTCAATGCAAACCCAAACAACTAAAAAATATTAGACAAGCAAGGGAAATCAACTTTCAAAATAACCTTATCAAGATAATCAAATGCTGAGAAACCAACAAAAAATTCACAAACCACATGAAGATGCAAGAAGATATGGCCAAGCTAAGTGACCAAATTAAAAAGCCAGAGGAGACACAGAATTTGGAACAACTAACCAAAGATGCTCAAACAAATCCCCTGAATAAATTCAATTAGTTGGCTGAAGACATGAAAGATGTCAGGAAGACACTAGAAGAACATAAAGAAGAATTTGAAAGAATAAATAGAAAATTGCAGGTCTTACAGGAATGAAAGATACTATAGATCAAATTTAAAATATACTATGGGCAAACAATAAGCAGAGTTGAAGAGGCAGAAAAAAAAATAAGTGAACTAGAGGACAGAGAAACCGAACACAAACACATATGTAACATAGTAAGGTTCTTGCATTTTTCAATATCCGCCAACTCTTCCAGCTTTGTCAGCAGTTATGTCCGTTCCTGTGAGTATTCTCTCAGCTCTGTGCCTTTGTTATCCTTCCCCAAAGTTATCGCTTGGGAAGTTGTCCCCAGAAAGATAAGCATTCAGAACCAGTTAACCTTGCCGGCAGGCATGTGTATGCAGTCTCTTGCTCAGAGCCTTCTTTGTCTGTGTAAAACTTTGTCCACTGTAAAACCCTGCCCACCCCATCAGTGCAGATGAGGCAAGGATTGCTGTCTCTCCTCCCACTGCTGAGGATGAGGACCCCATGTGAGCCCCCATTAAATGCTCTTACTCACCATGCTGGACTTGTCCAGTCACTTTTTGGTTGCCATTCCCTTTGCCATAAGGGAGGTGGTATCTTTTTACACAGCCCTTGCCTTACTGGGAACTACAGGTGTAGTCAGCAGGATATGACAGACTGAAGCATGGGGGGGGGCGGGTAATCCATGGGGCAACCCTTCCTCCGTGTGGGGAGGGATCACCACCAGCTTGCCTGTTCTGTGGGCATGCCCTGAAATGCCTGTGGGAGTGGAGTGCATGTTGCAGGAGCAATAACAGATACTCACATGGAAAAGAATGAAATGTGACCCCGCCATACAGCATACAAAAAAATGCATTGGCTAAACTCTTCTAACACATTTGATTTTGATGGTAATTGTATGTTGTGAGATGTTTGCTTGAAGATGTTTTCAAAATTATTTTGGCAGCTTAAGAACAAAAGATATAAAGGATGTGTTTTTATTAAAGGAAAAAGAGAGTAACTTTGTCCTAAATGACTAGTTGTTACAGAATGAGAAATAAAGCAAATGTAGGACAAAACCTGAACAGATATTATAAGTCATAGAAGGTTCACAGAAAAATAAATTTATTTCTTTTGGTCGAAGTTGGGTAAGATTCAGTGTGTCTATTGATAAAATTTTTAAAGGCTTAGGTTCAAATAATATATATTAATGCAAACTACAATATAGTTTTCTCTCTATTAAAGTAAAAAATTTCCTTAGATTATTGATCTGTTTTTAGTAAAAAGTTATAAGAACTTTTTTTCTGAATCATCAGTGCAATTAATAATCAAGAGCTGGAAGTCTGTGTTTTATCAAAATAATTTGTTGTAGTTTATGTTTACTTTATCATGTCCTTGGTTATTCAAAAATATTGTCTTCTCACTTATTATAAAACTGTCTTTTCCTTAACTTTAATTAAATAAAGAACCAAATATTGATTCAACCTGACAACTTTTAATATTTTGTCTTTGCAACATCAAACCCTAAAGGGGAACTTTTTATTCCCAACAGCTGCAAAGAATATGTTCTTTTGCCTTGCAAAAAATATATTGCTAAAAATGGTGAAGTTCATTTAATGTTATAGGTTGCATAAAAATGTTTAAATGGTGTTATATACATTAAAAATAGTTCTAATATTCTTTTAGTTACTGATTTTGCAAAATGTTAGACAACAATCTAGTGCTGCTAGTTATAGTTTTAGGTATTTTAAAGATGTTATTGTCACAGAAACATTCAAATTACCTTATTAATCACATTGCTTTACTCTGAGGCTTCTCTGAAAGTGCTGGCAGAGTCCACTGCAGGTCGGAGCTTTGTCCTCAACAGAAGGACGCCTGTCTCTCACACAACCTTGGAAAATTGTAAAGAGGAAACTGGGCTCTGTTTTTGACTAAAGTGCTTGCATGTTTACACCAGGCTCCTGGGGCTGTACCTGTGTCTTGTTTGAATTATTGGTTAAACATGTTTCCTCAGTCCTCCAAGCTATGAAGGACCAGCCACATCTTCTGGCCATGCCCCGGAAGTGGACAGGGACACCTCGCTGCTGTGGAAGCCTCGCTGCTGTGGACACCTCACTGCCGTGGACGCCTCACTGCCGCGGACACCTCTCTGCTGTGGATGCCTCGCTGATGTGGACGCCTCGCTGCCGTGGACACCTCACTGCCATGGGCATCTTGCGGCCGTGGACACCTCACTGCCATGGACACCTGTCATGCAGCTGCTGAAGGCGCTCTGTCACTCTGGCTCCTCAGTGAGCATTGCCTTCCAACTGGCTCTGCTGCTGAGTGCTGGAGACACAGGCCAGTGGAACCCTGGAGCCCACCTTCCTGTTCTCAAAAGGACCCACAATGCCACAGCGTGAAGGATACATAGGAAAGACATTCACCAGGGAAATAATCGCTGGATCTACGTGGTTGAAGCCAGCAGGGCACGACTGGTGCTGAACTGTAAGCTAACCGCCCATCCGTGGCAGGTATCCTGGACCCCAGGGAGAAAGTGCTGCAGTGATTTTACTCAAGGAAAAATCCTCCCATTCAGGTACCCACTGACCATTGATGCTGAGCCCCTGGGCCCCTTCCCTGCTTCGTCTCCATGCTGCTGCCTCCCTAATTGAGCTGCAGCCATGGCGGCATCCACAAGCAGACTGACTGCTGGGGTGCAGATCCCTCCAGCTTCAAGTAGCTCTGGACTCCCATGGAGTAGGCTCCACTGCCTTTAGTTAACTGAAGCACAGAGACAATAACATTAATCACCCATGTCCCCAAGCTGGCAACTACCTAACGCCACCACTCCGTAACTGCCCTCTCTCTGTTCAACATGTCATTTCTGCTGTCTGAGAACACCCAAACAAAACCTGCCTGTCTGTCCCATCTGTTTGGGGAGCTGGACCTTGATGGTTGCTATATAATGACAAATGGGATGGCTGTCCACGTTGAAATGTGATCGAAGCATCGTTGTACAACAAGCTGCATAGAGAAGCAAAGCAGCTATACACATGCCAGCGCATGTTGGCTTCTCCCAGGTGTGAATTAACTATGTGGAAGACATTTTTTGCCATACCTTCCTTACAATTACACTGGTAGATGTACTCTCAAGTACCCCTTCCCACCAGAGAGGATTCTTAAAATGTTGCCCATTGCACCACAAAATTTCCCAGCTTTACAAAATTGTTTTAGTCTAAAAGTAAAGCATTTTTCATCATGGTGGGAATAACCCTTGGTATTTTTCATTCCCCTGGAACAAAACTGGTTTCACACGCAGTCTCCCTGGGAGTAGGGCTCAGGGCCCACTGAAGAACTGGAAATTTCACAAATGCATGTGGGTTATATACTCTTAAACAATCCATGGGTCAAGAAGCAATTGCAAGAAAAATCAGTAAATAACTGGAGGTGAATGAGAATGAGAGTACAATATATCAGAACTTACAGAATGCAGTGAAGATAGCACTGAGAAGAGAAATCTATAGCTCTAAATGCCTTCATTAAAAAGCAAGAAGGAGCTAAAACCAAAGACTTAACTAAACAACTGAAGAAACCAGAGAAAAAGCAGCAAATTAACCATAATGCAAGTAGAAGAAAATAAATAGCAAACATTTAATTGGAATAAATGAATCGGAGAACAAAAAGAAAACCAAGAGAAAACCAATAAAATGAAAAGTTGGTTCTTTGAGAAGATCAACAAAATTGATGAACTTTACCTAGACTGACAAAGTCAGAATGAGAGAAGATAACAAATAAAATCAGAAATGAGAAGGGGGTCATTACCATGATACCAAAGAAACAAAAACAATAATATCAGGATGCTATAAACAACTGCATGCCAACAAACTAGACAATTTTGATGAAAAGGACAATTTCCTAGAAACACACAATCTATCCTGACATGAGAAGAAATAAAAGACTCAAAAAACCAATCACAAGTAAAGTGATTCAATCATCATCAGAAACCTCCATATGAAAAAAAAAGCCCAGGGCCAGACAGTTTCATAGGTGAGTTTTACCAAACAGTCCAAGACAAACTAACATCATTCTTGCTCAAATTCTTTCAAACCATTGAAGAAAAGTAAAGATCACCTAACTCATTCTATGAAGCAAGCATCGTTCTACAAGCAAAACCTGATGAAGATGTTAAAATAATGGAGAACTACAGGCCAATCTCCCTAATAAATACAGATGCCAAAATTCGCAACAAAATACTTACAATTCAAACTCAAGGGCCTATTAAAAGTATTATACACCACAACCAAGTGGGGTTTATTCCAGGCATGCAAGGGTGGTCCAACACAAGAAAACCAGTCAATGTAATACAACACATTAACAAATTAAAGGGATAAAAACATGATTATCAAGATAGACTTGGAAAAGGAATTAGATAAAAGTCACCATCATTTCTTGATAAAAATGCTTCAAAAGGTGGGAATTAAAGGAAACTTCCTCAGTAAGTTAAAGACCATATATGAACAACCCACAGCAGCACCATACTCAACAGTGAGAGACTGGAAGCTTTGCCCCTAAGTCTGGGTATGACACAAGGACGCCCACTGTCACCACGGTTACTCAACACTGTGCTGGAAGTTTCAGCCAGAGCGATTGGAAAAGAAAAAGAAATAAAAGGCACTCAAACCAGAAAGCAAAAAATAAAACTCTCATCATCTGCAGATGGCATGATCCTATATTTGGAAAATCCTGAAATATTTATGACTAAGTTACTTGAGCTAATAAACAAATTCAGCACAGTGACAGGACACAAGATTAAAATGCAAAAATCAGTTGTGTTTCTATATAATAGTAATGACCTAACTAAGGAGACAATTAAGAAAAAAATGCATTCACAATAGCAATGAGAAGAATCAAGTACTAGGAATAAATTTACCCAAGGAAGTAAAAGACCTGTTCATAGAAAACTATAAAAAATTGCTAAAAGAAATCAAAGAAGACCTAAAATAGATGTAAAGACATTCCTTGTTCTTGGATAGGATTCCTCTCAAGTTAATCTCTAGGTTCAATGTAAAACAAACAAAATTCCAAAAACCTACTTTGCAGAATTGGAAAAGTTAGTGATCAAATTTATTTGGAAGGGAAAGGGGCCTCAAAGAGCCAAAAACATCCTATAAAATGAATAAAGTGGGAAGGTTTACACATCCTGACTTTAAAGCTTATTATAAAGCCACAGTGGTCAAAACAGCACGGTCTTGGCACAAAGATAGGCATATTGATCAGTGGAATTGAATTGAGAGTTCAGACATAGACCCTCAGATCAATAGTCAATTTATTTTTGACAAGGCCCTCAAGTCCACTAAACTGGAACAGAATAATCTCTTTATTAAATGGGGCTGGGAGAACTGGATAACCATATCCAAAGGAATGAAAGTGGACCCTTACATCACACCCTATATAAAAATTAACTCAAAGTGGATAAAAGACCTATATATAAGAGCTAGTACTATGAAATTCCTAGAGAAAACTTAAGGAGGTGTCTTCAAGACCCAGTGTTAGGAGTTGACTTCTTAGAGTTTACACCCAAAGCACAAGCAACAAAAGAAAAAAAAGATAAATAGGAACTCCTCAAGACTGAACCCTTCTGTGCTTCAGAGAACTTTGTTAAAAAGGTGCAAACACAGCCAACTTAATGGAGGAGAATATTTAGTAATCACATATGTGATAAGGATTTGATATTCACTATATATGAAGAAATCTTACAACTCAACAATAAAAGGACAAACAACTCAATTATAAAATGACCAAAAATATGAACAGACATTTATCCAAAAAAGAAATAAAAATGGTTAAAAAGCACATGAAAAGATACTCCATACACAAGCTATTAGGGAAATACAAATCAAAACCACAATGAGATGTCATCTTACACATATAAAAATGGTTGCTATTAAACAAACTGGAATGTACAAAGGTTGGACAGGATTGGAGAAATAGGAATATTTATTAACTGCTGGGAATGTAAAATGGTACAGCCACTATGGAAGACAATCTGACAATTCCTCAGAAAACTAAATACTGAGTTACACTACAACTCAGCAATTACAATATTCAGTATATACCCAGGAAATATAAAAGCAGGGACATAAACAGGCATTTGCATGCTGATGGTCACAGCAACATTATTCATAATTTCCAAAAGATGGAAATAATCCAAGAGTCCATCAACAGATGAGAAGATAAGCAGTATATGCTATACACCTATAATGGAATATTACACAGCAGTAAGAAGGAATGAGGTCCTGAAGCATGTGACAACATGGATGAACCTTGAAGACATAATGCTGCGTGAAAGAAGTCAGACACAAAAGGACAGATGCTGTACGACTCCACTAACATGAACTAACTAGAACATATAAACTCAGCATCTTAATATATAGAATGTAGGGTACCTAGAGATAGGGAGAAGCTAGAGAGGGGAGAGCACATATTATGTCACCTAATATATGCAGAATTGTTATCAAGGTTGAACTTTAAATGTTGGTAATGGATAGAGGTGATGGTAACTCATTATTGGGTTTAAAAGTAATAATACCACATTGAAGGTGAATTTGATTGAAAGTGATTGTTTAGCATCATATATATCACTTATTAATGCTATAAATATGAATAAGTTTCTTGAATTAATTACTACAAATGTAAAAAAATAAATAAGACAGGGGAATAAATGGAGTATAGTTAACAGTAATATTTTAATATATCTTATCAATAGTAACAAATTTACTACACCAATACTGTAGGGTAAGGGAGGGCTTTGGGTTTATTTTTTATTCTTAATTCTCTTCTGGAGTAATGAAATGTTCCTAAATTGATCATTGAGATGTATGCACAAATATGTCAAAATACTGTGAGCCAGTGCTTGTATGCTTTGGATGGTTTGTATAGAGTGCGAATACATCTCAATAAAATTGAAAAAAATGCTGTGTATAAGGTTCAAACTAGATCTTTCCCAGTAAAGAAGGGCACATGGTCACTTTACTAGGATGCTAAGAATGAGGCTTAGGAGGAAGCCAAATGTACTGGCAGCACAGCAAAGATAAAGAAAGAGGCTGGGATTGTGACGCTGGTATTGAACTACTACCAGCCAACCTTGGAGCCACTCAACTGGGACTCCCCATTCATTTGCTTTACCAATCAGGTTCTTTCCATCAGTCCTCTGTGACTTACCCTGGAGAGCACCTTAAACTGTCCATTCAGTAAAATGATGTTTTAAATTATTTATTTTAGTCACATGGGTGATATCCTGGGATCAAACGACCAGAAGAGTCAGGAACATGACATAATAAGGCAATGGAATGAAAACAGGCCCAGCTTTGGTCATGCAGAGGGGCTTTTTCTCTCTGTATCAGAGTTGTATGACAGCCATGACATGAGTATGGTCGAAATACTGACACATAAGGGGCCAGGAGAAGACGGTTAGAACTGAGGGCACAAGAGGAGCAGAACAGAGACCAGCATCTGAATAGATAGGTGAGACTCAAAGAGCTGAATCCTCTGTCCAAGATCATGTAACCATTATGCAGAAGGATTGAACACTCACACGCACTCACACACACACACACATACTCACACTCACACACACACACCTCTTATAAATGCCAAGACCTGTTTGTTGCCTTTTCAGATTCCAGCTGTACCTTTTCTTTCTATAAAATCCATCCACAAGTGAGCCAGATTGATCTCCCATGAGGAAGGAAAAAATCAGCAATGTTGCCTCAGAGTGATAAGCATTAACAATTAGAATATTATCCAAGCAGCTCATAAAAAATAACTGCCAAGACATTAAGAGGCAGGAGTGTTATCATTAAAGAAGACGACCACGCATTGGCCCATAAACATCTCCAATCACTCCACACCAATGTCCACTGGTGCTTGGAACAGTAACGAGTTGCAAGATTTTATCTTGGAAGAAGAGTTATTGAGGACTTTCTCAGCATTAAATCCATCTTAAATCTATTGGCTTCTAGAAGGGATTAGTACCCCCCATAGATACAGCCTATCTGACCTAGAAAACATGCGTTTTATAAATAAATGAGAATGTGGTCCTTGGTTCACAAATGGTCTCTGCCACAAATTCATTGTATCCTCCTACAAACTTTATAAAGTCAATGGTCTGTTATGTTTGTCCTGATTTGTATACAGCAATTCTCTCTAACAAAATGGAACAGATTTTCAGCTGCTATAAGTTGCAAGGGGTGAAAGGAGATGATAAGATCATTTATTTCTGAACAGGACGTCAATGTGTAATACGGAAGGGAGTTTAATCATTTCATCCTTCTTCAGTTAGAAGGATTTTTCAAATTAGAGGATTTTAGAAGTGGAATAATTTTATGGACAGAGAAAAAAAGCAAGAGGTGAATGCAAGATAGTTAACATTTTTAAGTTTTATCCTTTGCATTTGTGGTCTCTTGGTGCGATGCCAACATGTTTGTTAACCATGCGAGATTAGTAAGTACTTAGGACAAGGTGGAAGGAAGATGGGCAGGAAGGCAGGAAGGAAGAGAGCCTGCCCTACAGAATTTGGACTTTCCAAATCCCACGGTTGCATGAGACAATTTCTGTAAGAAACTCCTTAATATAGACACATGTTCAAATCCAAGCTCTGATGGCACGCTTTTATTTTGTGGTTGTCTTGTTGCTGCTGTTGCACTTCCACTGTCTCATTGCCATACCCAATTAATAGCCACTTAATTGTCCATATCCAATTAATCTCTAAACCTAATCTCTAAGGTTACCTATGAAAAGCTTCTCAATTGAATAATGTTTTCTTTCCCCAGCCATTCTAGCCTGACTTATGCATTAGCTTCCTCATTGAGAACCCTATATCCAGTTTTCTCTTCATTAATCCAATCTTCATTTCACTGGATATTAATTAATTTCAACCTCTCTCATTTTGTCCTTTCCTTACATCTCTCATTATGTTCTGTCCTTACTTAAATATTTAACTGCTTGTATTTACTTCTAGGGTGTTCATCGAGGCAGTACTAACTTGACTTTGACTTCATCAAGTGCCGGTTCCTTGCTAACTCTTTTTTTTTTTTTTTCAGGGGGTCTGAAGCTTGAGTTTACTTCAGACAGACTTCAGACAATTTTATTCTTAACCAGATCCTGGTTATATACCACAGGATGACAATAGGCATGCATGCATTTCCTGAGGAAACAGAGTTCTTATCTTTCAGTGTTCTTCCTTCGTACTTAAAATAACCATCTGGGGTAAACAAACATTCTCTTCCTCCTAGACTGTATTACATAAATCAGATAACATAAAGCAGCTTACTGCCACCGCCACCCTAATGCCATCTACTCCCAAGTAGTTCTGCAGGTCTTATGTTAATCCTATCTCCTACATTTCCCCCTTTTTATTTTATAAGTCGAGGTGACCGTGCCTGTCTTAGGTTGCCCTTAGGCTCTGAAGGGTCTTACCCGTCATTGGCTGCCAGTCAAGCTCTCTGACTTTGATATAAGCAGAGGTGACCGTGCCTGTCTTAGGTTGCCCTTAGGCTCTGAAGGGTCTTACCCATCATTGGCTGCCAGTCAAGCTCTGACTTTGATTATCTGTTGTTAAAAACAGCTGAGGAGGAAGCGAAGTATAAACAGCCCCAAATCTAAGATTATTTAGCTATTGGGTAAGTGATTGTGTAATATCACCTCCCTAGGCTACATGTAAATTATTCTGAGATAATTCTAATACCCCTTTTCTGCAATTCTAAGATATCAGGACTTAGATCTGAATGCCTTAAAAGATGCCTTTTCCCTTTTCCCATTCTATTTCAGACAGGTCATATGTTAAAAGAGGGTAATACAAAAATTGCTCTCATTACTTTTACACTTTAAACTTTGTAAAAAATTTAAATTATACATTTGATCTCCAATATGAACCAATATCATTTCTATATCATTTAGTCTATTATTAATTTGCTCATCAATGAGATTGTCTATGCCACAGTTCACTGGTGTTTTTCTAACAATGCTGCATCTGTATAGTTTGTTGCAATGCAATTCCAGCAACTGCAGCCACTGTGATGCTTCCAATGATTCCAATGGCAGCTGCAATAATGAGTCCAATTAGTCTCTTAGTCCTTTTTAGATATTCTTTTGCCAAATGGATCAGGACTTGTGTTTCTGGAGAGGATTGCCAGGATCTTGACATCTGCACCAGCAGCCAAATACCTCTTCTTCTCCTTGCTGCTACAATCATCTCATTTTTCTGCAATATAAATGCTTGGAGACAAGTGAATAGAGAATAATTCTTATAATTAAAAGTTTGATTTCCTGTATGTATATAGTGTTTGTGGTGGCTATTTAGAGAGAAGTTATAGTTACTAGAATATGCTGTAAAGATTGGTCCCAGTCCTAAGAAAAATTTCCCATAAATTTCTCTGACTAATGTATTTATCATCCCAAATTTTGGCACAAATCATCCTCTATGTAATAACTCTGGTTTAACTTGCCTATCCATATAGTATCAGTTATCTTCAACCTCACAGGGAAATCTTACAATTCCATAGGAATCATTAATTATGATAACTGCTCGATCCATATGACATGACTGCCATCCATTGCAACTTTCTTTCCCATCTATCAGGCAAGTATCCTTTGTATCCATAGAGTTATGCATACAGGTCTTTCTAAAAATGGAAGAATTAAACTTGACACCAGTTTTCTTCTTACTGGACCTGGGAATCCTAAAATTGTATTCAGATTATTTTGGTAAAGTTGGATTGGCCCATGTTAGGGCTCACAGATAAACCCAATAAGTATAAATATGTCCCTGTCCTTCAGCAATTAAAATTATGTGTCCTATAATATACATTACCCATTTAGTTATTTTTGTCCGGGTTGACATGTCTGGGTTTTATTCTCTTCGAGGGAATCCAAACCGAGTTTCTGTCATCTGTAATGACAAGAGCAAACCCCCTACCCCACACCTTTACCATTCCTGGTTTCCATAAATCATCTTTAACATCTTTCCAATAGATTGACTACAGCTGCAGTTCTGTTTGGGTTGTATCATTTTTCTTTCCCAAAGTACTAAAATGTTGTTCTGCAGGAGTCTGTGATGAATTATCAAAAATGTTTTTAAAAAATTTAAAGTAAACAGTGGTTTTTGCTAATTGATGTTTTGGTGTACATATTTTCATAACATCATCCTCCTGATCTCCCCCTTTTTGTTTTATGAGCATAGACTTTAACGTCTGGTTTGTTCATTCAATAATTCCTTTCCCAGAGAGATTATGTGGAATTTTTTGTGATATGAATAATAGGAAAAGTAGTATAAAATTATACAAAATTGCTTTCCTTTATCAGCAGGACCATTGCCATCTTATTAGATAACAGCAAAAGCATTAAGTAAATGTGATCCAACATGGCAGAAAAGTTCTCCATATTGTGAGGTAGCCCAGATGAGATGAGAAAAAGTGTCTATGATACTGCATTTTACCAAAATGTGAAATATGAATAACATCCATTTGCCATAATTCATTTGCTTTTTGACCTCAAAGATTAACCTCTGATGCAAATGGGAGTGCATTTAAAGGTCCACAGATTTGAGAAGTCCTAACAATGTCCTGAGTTTGCTGTTTAGATAAAGATGGAAATATGTTTCGCAGCCCTTTGCTGTTGATATCAGTCAATTTGTGAAGTGTTGTGGGATTTTGAATTAAACTCACAAGACTATCCTGCTTGCTGATTTTGTAATGACAGAGGAAATGGAAGATTGGTATAAGTTCTTTATATCCACGATAAAAAGAGGATTAATTTGACTTCTGACTAATGTTTGTGAATGTAAAAACATTCAGGAGAGTTCATCTCTTTCAAACAAAGAAGCTGTCTCAATGTGAGTAACTGTTTGGCAAACATATTCAAAATCAGAAACAATATCAAGAGATTGTGGAATACTTTGCAATACTTGAATTACAGCTGCTAATTCAGTACGCTGGGCTGAGGTATAAGGCATTTTCTAACTTGTTTTCCACTAGGGTGACATATTCCCATTAATATTATTATCAGTAAAGACAGTAATAGGTAGTGAGGAAGCTAGAACTATTTTAGGTAAAATCCATTGCGTTCATTTTTAAAAATTGTAAAAGTTTTGATATAGCAAATGATTATTCATTTGTTCTTTTAAATTATTTAATGCTATTTGCCAAGAGGTATTGAAAATATATATACTTTGAACCTCTTCCTTTGTGAGATCACACACTATGCGATTAGGATCATGACTTCTTAATTGATAATATTTTGGTGACTTTTGGCTATTAAAGAAATAATCTTTTGCAAATATGTATTTAAACATTTTTGTCAATTGTTTGGTAAAAAGATCCATTTTAAAACACCATCTTGCTAAAATAGGCCTGTGGGAGATTGCAAGGTAAAGAAAATAATAAAAACAGGCTTTTTTAGATCTATTTGAACAAGCTGTCCTTTTTTAATGCATTGTTCAGTTAATTGTAACTCTCTTTCAGCTGCAGCTAACTGCCTTTTGCTTAATAAATCGGAATCTCCTTGTAAAATATCAAACAAGTTTTGTAACATATAATTAGGAATCCCTAAGGTGGCAGGTAGCAAAAATGAAAGCAGAGTGCCAATAGTGACGTGTACCCATAGTCAATGACCAGATTTTTTTAATTGTATTCATTGGATTGATTTAAAAGGAATGCAGGAATGTGGATTCTTTATAATTGGTTGTGCATTTTTTCTAATTTTAAATTTATTGCATGCAGTTTTTATGGTATTTTCTCACAATAGTGGCCAAATTTTGATTTGCTTACATGATTGGGCCCAGTTGGGTCCTCTGGGAACTGGCTAGGGGCCAAGAGGAGCTTCCTGAGACCTAGATATCTTTATTAAAGTACACCTCCTTCTGGGGGGATAGCCAGTCGTCCCAGCTAGAATGTACATTTTAATTATTCTTTACCAAGGTCATGTGATAGCAACATCAGTTGCATGTAATGGCAACATCAGGTGAAAAAAAGACTCCACAAGTATATTTTTTCCTTGCATTCAGCCCTCAAATCTGACCTGCTCCCAAAATAAGCCATGGTTATTTTAGAATAAATTTAGTTTATACATATGTAGTTTATATAAAGACTGGACAAAGCTTTAAGATATTTTGGCTTAAAGGAATATAGGTATTTATATGATTTGAATATGATTTATCCAGTAATAGATTCATTTTTAGTAATAGTATTTAGATTAATAGATTAAGCCACCTGGTTTGGGGCAAGAAAAGAAGCAGTTTTTGCCAGTATAATGATACCCAGGAGAAAATCAGTATTTTTTATACAGATAACAACAGGATAAAAGTTAACATAAGTTATTTTGATAAAACACAGACTCTGCTTTTTAACTAATTACTTAGAAAAAAAATTTTTTAATATCTTTTCATTAGAACAGGCTAAGAGTCCAAGAAAACATTGTCATTTTAGACTCATTAAATCTTTCTTGATTTTAACCATAATTTCCATTTTTACAAACCCTCAGCACTTATTATACTAGTTTAGGCTTGTCATTTAGTAACAGTTATTCATTTTAGGATAAAACTATTCTGTTTTCCTATTAATAAAAATACATCTTTCATATTTTTAATACTTAAATCATTACTTTGAACAAATATTTTACCACATATAATTACCATCAAAATTAAATTTGTTAGAATAATGTTAAATACTTAAAATACTTTAATTAATGTTTCAAATATGCATTAACTATCAATATATAGTTCTTAACAAGAATTTTTCATTTTAAAGTTCTTAAAATATATTTCTTTTTAAAATATGAGTAGGAGCTAAACTCATGGCCAGTTTCCAAATTGCTGTTTTTAAAAGGAGATGGGGTTACTACTCCCATTTTTGGTCACAATGTTTTATTTGTAGCAGAGGTATAATTTCAGTAGAATAATTATTTAGATTAAACCAAGGTAACTTAACAGAACACTTTGAGTCAGAACCACAATCCTGAATTGCATACCCCTTAGGGGACCGATCCATTATAATTCTACAGGAACCATTAATTAGTACTGACTTTTGCTCGGCATGGCATTGTTTCTATTGAATATTTTCTGACTCAGGTGTATATGAATTCTTATATAAAAGTAGCTCATATTGATGTAAAATTTTTATAATTATGCATCCCATCTTAAGTTATTTATTTGCTTTCCTTTTCCCTTGCCTCAGGTTTACACTTCTGTATTTCTATTTTGAAGTTTTTTGTTTTGTTTTGTTTTTTAAGAAATAGCTTCTTTCTTGAAGAAGCTTTTTTAACCTCTTTTTCCCAACTAGAGTTACCTTGTCCCTGGCTGTTATTTCCTGGCTGTGTCATCTTTATGCTATTAACTATTTCCCTTTACTATTTTCTTCCTAACAACAAGAACACAGTTTCTTTATTTTTCCTAAACTCCCTTCTGTTATTGCCCCATGTGGCCTCAGTGTATGGTCATGGAAAACTATTTTCAATTCAGAACTTTCTCCACTCCTTTTCCCTCAATGTCTCCCATCTCACTATGGGGAGTCTGCTTTAGACTCTTCTCTGCTTTATCCACAAAGTCTTTTTTCCTTTAAAATACAAAATAACTCAAACTTTATTAGAACCTTATTTTAGTAATGACACCCTGATGATGTTTTCAACACATAAACATACAAACATACATACATACATACTCCATACTTCTCCAGCCGCCTATTATGATTACCCATTAGCCTGATGATCCAATTTACCAATATGACTCGAGTCCTCTTCTATCGGCTGGACACACGTGCCTCTAATGAGATTTTTCCTTGGTTCCTTAATATTGATTTGGAGTTTTCTTCTTCGAGCCCCACGCTGGGCGCCAGATGTTGCTTCCTGTTGAAACGGAGCTCGAAGGATATTAAGGAATGATGAGAAAGAAAGAAAGGAAGAAGGAAAGAAAGAAAGACACAGATGGGCTCAGGGGGTCAGAAGCTTGAGTTTACTTCAGACAGACTTCAGACCCTAACTCTTTTTGCTACAACTATTCTGACCTAAACTTATTTATTAAAGGCCCTGTTATGGACTGAGAAAATCTGAACAAAAAGGTATAGTCACGTCCTAACCCCTTGTCAATGTGATCCTATTTGAAAAATGATCAGTTGTGATCATATTGCATTTAGGTTGGCCTTTAGCCCAAATGACGGGTGTCTTTTAAGAAGAGGAAATTTTGACAAACAGACAGAAAGAAGACAAGCCTTGTGAGAAAGGCAGAGATAGAACCATGCCATGGCAGCCAGCGACCCAGTACCAGATCCCTCTCTGAAGCTGTTCACAGGGAGCATGGCTCTGCCAACACCTCCATTTGGCCCTATGGTCTCCAGGACTCTGAGAGAAGAAATTTCTGTTTTTAAAAAGTGACCCAGTTTGTATTACTTTGTTAGGGAAGGCCTCCTGTTCTCACCTCATTTCAAGCCCTTCGTATATGGACTATATATTCCTGAATTGCTTGCTTTCCTATTTTCATGCCTTCCTTTTTAGAAAATATGATACAAGAGATTCCCAGTTCCAGCAATGATGGATAAACAAGTGTCTGGTTTACTTTCTTCCCATAAACAACCATACAACTGAACAGAATATGTTAAGCAATTCTTTTCAGACAGTGTGAAGATATGATCCTTAAAAGGAAACACACAAGCTGAATTCCACATTCTGTCTGGTTTTCTACCATAGAGCAGAAACAGTTCCAGTATCGACTGATTTTTCAACAAAGATATCAGAACAATTTGATGGGAAAGGAAAATCTTTTCAATAACTGATTCTTGAGCATTTGGATACCATATTGATAAAACGAAAGTTTTCCCTATCTCAAACAATTCATAAAAACAAATTAATATGAGCTAGATCATAGACAAAAGGGAAAAAGCTAAAACTAACTTGCTGTAGCAAACATAGGGAATTATTTATGCTTTTTCCCCCCATAAGATGTCTTGGCATTTGGCCAGATTTCTTAAGGAAGACACAGATTACACTAGTCAAGAAAAAAATACACATAAATTGGACCTCATCAGAATTAAAATCTTGTGCTCATCAAAAGTCACCACTATGAAATGAGTAGCCAAGCCACAGACTGGAAGAAAATATTCACGATATATATATGCAAGAAAAGAGACATGTACCCTGAATAGGCAAATAACTCCCACATATAAATGGTAAAAGAGGCAAACCACACATTTTTTAATGGCCAAAATATTTGCACAAATGTATCACTAATTAACTGTGGCCATTAAACATGAAGAAAAGTGCTTGATAGCCTCATCATTCGGGGGATGAAAAGTTAAACTGCATTGTGGTACCACTGCATTTTCCGTAGCATGGCCACAATTATATACATTGACAGGACTATGCATTGGCAAGTTGTGGAGTGTCTGGAATTCTCATACATTTTTGACATGCATCTTAAATGGTGTAGATTCTTCGGGAAATTGTTAACTTCTTATAAAATTAAACATACATCTAACTTGTTCCTGAGCAATTCCATTCAAATATGTCCCTGACCAAAATGCAAACATAAGCCCACGCTTCGTTCATAATGACCTATTCTAATTATTAACAATTATCGTTCATAATGACCTATTCTAATTATTGACAATTAATGCTCATAGTAGCAACCCAGTTGTCTATGAAAAGAAGACTGGATTGGGAAATCTGGGTTCGATTTCCAGACCATGCACTTAAAAAAAAAGAAAACTGGATAAACAAATTTGTATATTCATAATACAATGAAAGATTACACAGGAACAAAAAGGAATACATTTACTGATTCATGGAATAAGAATCATTGTGTTGAATAAAAGAAGCCAGATGCAAACCAGTACATCAGGTGTGAATTTCTTCAGCGGTGAAGCAAACACATGGTGATAGAAACCAGAAGAGTGGTTGCTTCCGGGAGCAAGGCCAGGGTGATTGGGAGGAGCGAATCTGGGGATGAGGAACATGTTCCAGTCCTTGAAAGCAGAATAGGTTAAATGAGAGCGCATGGTTTTCAGAACTCCTCAATCCCTATGTTTGAGATCGGGGTCTTTTACTGGTCGTTAACTGTACAAACATCATACCTCACCAAAAAACTAGAACACAGGGAAATCACCCTGTCAGTGATGTGTCTCCAACATGACTGTTGATATCAATTTGCTAAATGTCTGTCTGTGTACCGTCTCTATAATGTCTGTCTGTGTACCGTCTCCACATTGCAGACACGGTGGAGATGCACTATGCTCCTTGGTATTTTGCTGCATCTTAGATTTATAGACTCGATGGGTCGCTGCTTGAAGGAAAAGCTATCCACTGTGGACGCAGGCATATCTCTGTTTACAGCCTGGTTCTGACACTTCTGGTAGTGTAAATATGAACAAATTCCTTCTGACCTCAAGCTTCCCATTTCCTTACCTGAAATGTGTGGTTGTAATAAGGTTGTTGTAAGTGCAAGATAAATATATATATGATATCAAGCAAATAACAGTTACTCATAATGAATGATGCAACTTTTTATTGAGTTTGTATATTGCTTGCCTTAAACCTTACCACATCTCTATGGGTTAGAAGCTATTGTTATTCCTTTTTGAAAGATCAGGAATTTGAATTGAGCTAAATAACTTGCTTTAGATCACATAGTACTAAATGGAAGAGCTAGTTTTCCAATCCTGAGAGCTCGGCTGGCAGCTGCCTTTTTCAATGATACTTTGTTTGATCACCTTTCATGAGTGGTGTTACTATATCACCACCATCATCATCTACACTAGCCTCTTCTCCTCAAGTAACTCAGACCAGGAGCATCTTCCTTGTTGGACTTCTCCATTGTCTAAAATCATCATCTTTAACATGGACTAAATTTACCCATGTGGGGTATCTTGAACTCATCTCATCTCATTTTCAAATGACAGCCTTTCAAACACATGAGAAAGCTTATCACAGACAATGCAGTCTCTTCCCTTCTCTTGAACTGTAACAAGGGATTTTCTGAGCATGTTCCTTCATGAGGCTAGGGCCTCAGCAAGCAGCCTGTGGCTGAGATGCCCAACAGCTGGGCTGTGGACTGCTGACCGTGCCTCTGAACAGACAGGACACTCGGAAAACTCCACATTGTATTCCTCCCCTCCCCGGCCCCATCGTCACCTCAGATCGCGCAGAGATGCCTGCTTTAGAAATTCAACTTTGGATCCGGCAAAGGACAATGGAGGGATTTGAGCAATTTATCAATAACCATTTGTTCTGTTTAAATGGAAGTGCTTAGTGTGCAGATTTTAATATTCATTTTTCAACCAGTTTTCTTGATAAAGGTACAAATACAACTAAAGGTAGCATCACTTCAGGACAATCACTTCAGACATAAAACTTAAGGGGTGCTCCAAATCTCAGTAATCAAGGTCAATATTTTAATGCAACTTTAAAAACAAAGTTAACAGAAAAAATCCATGATGAACAAAATATCGGATTTTTAAAAAAGATAGGGTTAGTCTGTGATTTCCCAAAGGGAGTATTTGCCAAGCAGCAAGGCATAATGAAAATATGCCTTATCTGAATTTCACTGAAGTGGAACATAGAGTTTTTAAGTGATTGGAAAACAGAAGTGGAAAATTCAGAAGGGATAGAAATAGGCAGCTTGGTGGAGCTCATTATATGTGAGTTGAGTCAGACAGGAGAGAATGCACTAAAAATTCTGAAAGAAGGGGGTTTATCACCTGTACCTATCGATATCATTTTTAGAGGGAGAGAGAAATGTGATAACAGCAACAACAGTAATGATAACAGCACAGTATGTAGAGGTTGGAGGAAAACCTTGCCCTTTTTAGGAAGAGGAAACAAGAAAACGTGAATTGAGCTCTGCTCTACTCACTGATGGGAATAATTGGAGTCCATAGTTCATTGAGTTGCTGGAGAACCTGTAGTAAAGAATGTTTGCAATATTGACAGTATTACCACGATATGAATATTATTCATAGCTCTATATGGGAAGCTAAAATAGCATCTCTATCTTATATAACTTACTTTCATTTTTCCTAGAGTTAATTGCTTCTGTTTTGTTTGTTTTCTTAGTTTTCCTTTAGGAATGAGTATCTTGCCCAAACACCTTGGGGAGTTCTCAGCCTCTTTCTTTGTCCTGTGGTCTTCACGTGGTGTAATTGACCAGCACCTGCTGGCCTCTTAGCGATGCCCCTCTGAGCCCTCTGACCTGACCTCACCTCGGCGGTGCCCCACCTGGCTTCCTCACCATCATCCTGGAATTCCTTTCCTCCCCCTGAGCTTCATCCCCATTTCTTAGAGTTCATGATTCCCCTTTCTTATTTTCTTCACAAATTTCAGTGCAATATAGTCTCTAAGAATGATTGAAATAGTGTAATGGAAAGCAAATCCTTGTGACTTCATATACCTTTTCTCTACCTTTCCATTTGATTGCTATTTTTCTGGAGTGTAAACTTTTAGAGCAAAAATAAGCTTCTAGCTGAATTTTGAAGACTTTGCTTCATTGGCTCCTATCTTCTAGTGATGCTGCCCAGAAGGTCGATGTCATCTGACACTCGTCCTTTCATATGGAACTCTTTCTTTCCCCTCCTGCCTGGAATAGTTTTGGATAATGTCTGTTCAACTTGGCATTTTGAAATTTCATGATTATATGCATTTAATCTATTTTGCTATGCACCAACGGATCTTTTCAGTGTGAAGCTTTATGGGAAATCTTTCCTTTATTATTTCATTGTATCTCCCACTCCATTCCCTTTCTGTCTTTTCATAACACCCATTAGTAAGTTATGAACTTTAATGTTTCCTTTATTTTCTCTCCCTTTGTCTGTTTCCCTTCTTTTCTTTTTATTTCTTTCTTTCTAATGGTGTTGTTATTATTTTAGTCTATATTTGATTTTAAAGGAATATTTGTCAGTCTCCCAAAACTTCTATCATGTTGTTCCTGAAATTAATGCCACAGAATTTATCTGTAAAATTTTAAATCTCATTCTTTTTCTCTAAAAGCATTTATTGCAATAACATATTGTTGTTCCTGCACAGACTAGCACTAGGGTGCTTAGCACTGAGTATTATACTACAGTCTAAGAATTCATGTGTTTCGTCAAATCTTCAAAATTCAACACTTTCTGCCCTCTGGAAGATCCATTAAAGGAGTACTGGACCATCTCAAGTTACCCTTAAAATTTTGAAAAATTTCCCTTTAGATTTTACATAATGTCATCAGCTCTTTACCGCACTGTGAGTGGATTTCTCAAACATATCATTCTTTTGTATAAACCTTTCTTCTCTGATTAAATTGGGATTTTCTATATGTATATTCCAGTTTAGAATGTTTTAATTTCCTTTTCAAAATGGATGGGGCTTTATCTGGGGTTCCACTTTTGCCTTATACTTTTATATTTCTTCCTAATTTTTTCAAGCATGGTAACTTAATATTTTTATACGTTTTATTATTTTAAATCCTTGAAGTGCTAATTCTCCTACTTGTTGAGTCTGCCATACCTGTATTTTGATGTTTTGGAGATTTTGCAACTTAAAATGATTTGGAATCATACTTGTGATTCCAGCAGTCGCTGCTTTGTCATCTGCGGGTCCTCTGAGCCTCCTTTGTGGATGGATTCCCTCACGGCAACATCATTCTTCAAGGTTTTCAGGCTCTTCAGCCTTTCAAAGGAACTAATCAATTCTAATTTCCGGACTCAAGGTTTTCACGACGCGCAGTTGTTGTCTATTTCTACCTTGTTGCTACTTCTGGTGCCAGAATGAAGTTTCAGCTCCGTTTGGCTCCACTGTGTCATGAAGCCAAGACGCCTTTCCTGCTGGAGGCATTAAAACCCCAAAGCTCTGTCCCCAGGACCATGCCTACATTTAAAACTCCCAGGGACACTCCAGTTTCATCTCTTATTTATCAATATGTCCATTATAACTTGCTAAGTTTCTGGCATCAAGAAATTCCTCTTCTTTCTCTCAAACTATATATTGCATGTATTTTTGTCTGTTTCTATTTTTGCTCACTTCCATTCCAAGCATTTCTCTTTGTTTGTGGCTATGTTCATCAAATCATTATGCCAGATTGCTTAAGGTTAAACATGTTCCTCAAGATCATACTTAAATTTGTTTAACTTCCACAAAAGCTTTTGTGGAACTTTAGAATCCTTAATGTTTCTTCCTTCTCTGAAATGCTCAAATCATCATTGTTCATATGCAATCACATATTTTATTATATATTGTGTGCATGAATAAAGTTACTGTGTATGCTCACTTTTTTCTGCTATAAACAGTGTAAACTGTCTAAAAAGAGGATAGGCCTTAAATCGAAATCGAGTGTGACTGAGCCATTGTTACAGCTAGAGACTTAGTTTCCTGATCAAGGAAATCTGAAAAAATCGTAAAATTCTCAAGTAAAATAAATCATTACATCATATAGCACATGTCAATAAATGAAGTCTATCCATCTTTAAATAGGCTCTTGAGCCAGATTTAGTGATTTGGCTCTGCATATTAAGCAACTGAGTCTAGAGGAGGTTGGGTCCAAGACCATGCCACTAAAACATGCAGAGTGAGGTCAAGCTCATCTATCCTGGCTCAGTATCCTTGTTACTGTTTCATATTTCCATGCTGTTTCCTTGTTTGTAAATTAGGGCTATTGTGAAAATCCAAGAACGCAACTTTTGTACAATTGCTTTGAAAACTGTAAAGTGCTGCCTGTTGTGAAAACTGGTGATGGCAGCAATGTAAACTGTCAGAAACCATCTGGGCAGAAAGAAACGAGTCGTTTATAACATTTTGTGTAAGGTGCTCTTACCTCCATCACTCACCAGAGTTACTGTCTTTACCAGGTACCCTATTGGATTGTCATGGATGTCAAATGAGCGCAAAAGAGCCAGGAACCAGGTCTGAGAAAAAACCCTCAATCTTATTCAATTCCTCCACAAAAAGCTTGCCTTACTTGTTCACCAAAAGTGAACAAATGGGAAAAAATGACATCTTCTCCCCATCCTCAGCCCTTTTGTTGTCCTGGCAGGGAGTCGGTCTTATCCTTTTGGTCTTGAGCCCAGTGGGATTTTATGGCTCGCCTGCCTTGACTCTACATTGCCTTTTTCACAGTTCGTCTAGCTAGGTCTCCACTGCGGAAATGAATGAGGGAATCAAGGTTATTAGCCAGCTCATCCCAGGCAGAAATATCTCCACAGCACTTGGCTGAGATAGCTTTAAAGCCCTTCTTTATCGTTAGAAAAGCAGAAAACCATTTCAAATTGAAGTGCAATTAGAGCCAAGATACTCCAAAGCAAGTGTATTTACATGTAGGCTAATTAAAGAAATCTTTTAAGAATTCAACATTACAGATGGTACTGAGGAAAAATGTATATTTGGGTATATCTTTCTCTCTCTTTCTCAATGCAAAATTCTACAATAAATGCATCTTCATTTATAGAATTCTTTTAAGTTGTTACGACAAGAAGAGAATGTTTTGTCACCGTTGTTTCCTAAACCTGGAGAAGTAGAGTCTTGACATCTGATAGGAGCTTTGAACATTGTTGAAAAAGGGAAAGTTTACTTTTGGTGCCTGCACTTCAAAGCCTAAATGCTCTCTTTTCTGAGAGAATTTACTGTGGCTGAAAACTTCCGTGTCTTCCCAATCAAGCTAACTCTGTCAAAAGGATCCAAATCAAGTCATCTGAATTGGGTTATGTGAGTCCAAGTAATTTCTGCTATTCCTGGAACATCTGTTTATTTAATGCTGATTTAAATAATCTGGGAGGGATAGGTTCAAGCACTGTTTATGATCTTGGAGTTACTTCAGATCCCTTTCCAGACCCACAAAATCAATCTGATAAAACATAATGCCTTAGATGACTAAAGGTTTAAAAACACAGAATGCAAGAAAAATATTTTGGAAAACAGTAAAAAGTTATAAGGGAGTATTTTCAAGTGTAACTCTTTTTATTCATTCATTCATTCAGAAAAAATAGACAATGTGTTTAATAGGTGCCAAGGCACAACTAATAATACAAAACAACATGAGATTCAGTGTTTGTCCTCAGAAGTTCAGAGTTCAGCCTGAAGAAATGAGTTCTATTATTATAGTACGTGCAGTCTTATGACCATTCAGAAAGAAGAATATCTCACCCTCTGAGAGGTCATAAGTGTCTGATTCCTGTTTTGACCCTGCCCGTGTTGTCGTGCCCTCACCTCTTGTGGCTACCACACTGTGACAACTGCATAGACTCACTTCTCACTGAAAGCTTTTCACCTCAAGCCTGAAACATGCTTTTCTGGCCTTCTGCCCCAGACGGTCTCTGACACCTGGGTTTACAAGTGAGCAGAACCCTGTGCAGGTACACATATCTCTGCAACCAAAAGCTCAGGGGAGTTTAAACACACTGGGGGGACTCTCCAACAGTGGGGCTCGGGAATAGAGAGCAGACCTGTCCTTCTGGTTTGACAGAGATCCTCACTCCTGCCTCTTGGGATCTAGCCCTAAATAAACTGCATGCATACATTTACTGCCTCAAGTTGTGCTGACACGGAGATGCTGGAGTAAGACAATTATTCCTATGAGAAGAGCTGGAAAGCACATCCCCAGAAGGGGATCTTGCAGCTCGATCAGTCACCAGTGAGGCGACAAGAAGATGGTATCACAAGTGCTGGTGGTAGCTGCACTCGCATCCTTCAGCATCAGGACACAGAAGACCTTCCCTGTGGTGGAACTGGCCCTTCAGAGGGAAGGGGAAGAGTTGGGTCATATGGTAGCTCTAAGTCTTGAACCACATAATCCTAATCATTGGGCTGTGGATTTGTCTGACTTGTGTGAATGGCTTTGGAAACCCTGCAAAAAGAAAACAACAAGCTTGTCAGGCACTCACCATCTCAGAACACTCTAGAAACCTCAGGACCTAAAAGGAAGCATTCAAAGACTATTTTCATATAAAGTAATTCTCATCTTCTTCAGGCACAGAGTAAAAATGTGGTGAAGATATGACCTGACTTTCCCCTTATAATGATTTAGGCAAGGCAAAGCTACCTCCAGTGCGGGAATGACTGCTGGCAGGACTGGTCTGCTGTCCGACAGGGTGAGACGCACACAGTAAACCAACAGCCCTTTGGAGTGTGGTATCCCCAGCACACATTGCATGGAGATATGGGACCCAGAAGGCCAGGTAGTATTAGCATCCAACGTATCCCTCTCGACGACCACTTTGTGCGGGGTGTGAGGCCCTTCCCCATGACTTGGGACTCTGCGGTTTAGCAGCCTTCCTGGTACCCATAAGTGGACACATGGACTTCCATGGGTGAACACAAGAAGGATTCTGCTAAGTTCAGAGCCATCATGGCCATACTGAGCTCCTCATGGATGTGGAGCAGCAGGTAAAGGAAATACCAAACTAAACTGAGGAACAGAAACCGACTGCCAGGAGGAGTTAAGGTTCTCACTTTTGAGGACAACATAGAGGAGCATGTCTGGAGCCATCATGCATTCTTGATGCTTTTCTTCCCACAGAGAATGGTGAAAGGAAAATTGCAGCAAATATGACTAGCAAGAACAAGACATAGAAACTATCAGACCCATCAAAGAGGAAGGTCTTTGCCACCCACTGGGGAAGTAACGTAGAACTGCTAAATTGCTGGCCAAAAGTGGGTTTAAATAGAGAGATAATGAAGTTCAAATATAACCTTCGTCTGTGAGACTGCCCCTGGCTTCATTAACCTGCCTGCATCATCTTTTTTAGAGATTTCCAGCTGTCCCCACCTTGGTGACTCAACGATATATTAGATTTGGAGTAAGGCGCCCATGAGCAGTTCAAGGGGTGGAATGTATTAGGCGCCTGCACACTTGTTCTGCACCACCTTATATCCTCATCTCACCTCATCTCTCAGTCCATCTGTGGCTGCAACAAATGTCTGTGTATAAGCTTTGGAACACTTTGCACTAACGCTCAAGCAATTCGAGCTCCTGCCTCACATCTTTTGCTTTACTTCCAGGTTCTTCTCTGCCATCATGGAGTAGGACAACAGTACATGTGCAGCCAGGAAGTACAGATGTTAACAACCCCAATGAAAGCATCACTGTTGGGAATTGAGTCATGTTCCCAAGACATGTTCAAATCCTAATTCCGGTCTTTGCTCTCATTGGTAACAGGATATTCAAAGATTCTTTTAAGAAGAGGCCACATGAAATCAGGGTGGGTCTTTATCCAGCATGACTGTAGAGTTAACGGCAAGGGTACATGTATATGGAGGAAGGAATGGGAAAGGGGCAGAAGAAGCCAGGTGGCCATGACAGGGGATTCCTGGCAAGTCACCACCAGATCACCGCTGACTTCAGAAGAAGCCTGGTCACCTGATACCTTGATTTTGGACTTCTAGCCTCCAAAACAATGAAACAATAAATTCCAGTTGCTTAAGCCAACCTGTGTGTATTTGTTATTGCAGCACTGACACAATAAGACATTCACCAATGGGACACACTAGATGATGGATGAATGCCTCTCCCTCTCATTTCTTGGGCAGACAAAGCAGGGAGTCATTCCAATGTGACTCAGGGGCTGTTGTTTGGATTGAGCCTCTTTTAAATAGCAAAGACCATCTCAAACATGAACTCTTAACCTGTCTTTTTCACCGTGTCTTAAAAGAATTCTTCCCCCAGGGATTGCCTCCCAAATAAACTAACTGCACAAAAGTCTTTGTTATAGGCTTTGTTTTCATGGAATGCAAAGAACAAAAGTGTCACAAAATGGTGACAATCAATCAGTCCTGAGAAATAGAGCACAAATGTCTGCACAGTAATGAGGTGTGGAGAAGGCAGACGAGTCATGTTTATAAACAGACATTGGAATGAAACAGCTTATCCACTTTAAAGAAATTTAAGTCATCAGTAATGGAAAAATCCAAATCACATGCTTTAGAGAGCCAATTATTCATCTACATGAAAGGATGGAATGACTACATTTGTTTCAATGTTTGCATTTACAGTCATTTGTCATTGTCCCCAATGCATTGTTCTCATGAATGCATTCCTTAGAATTTAGATGGTGTCACCAAACTGAACTATTATAAGGACCAGGTAGGTAATACAAATTGTTAGTTTTGTCAAGGATGAGAGGGTAATAAACTGAAGATTGCAGCTCATTTTAAAGAGGGCAACAGTTATTCAGCTCTAGTTGGTTATTAACACATGAGAATGTGGGCAGCCACTGTAAATATATGAAGTCTTTTATTTTAAAAATTTTATGTGAAAATTTGATGATATTTTCATGTTGGTGGATGCTTTCTCTCTCTCTCTTTAAAGAAGTAATTATCCTTTCTGCTTGTGTGCAGCTGAGTAAGTACTGCTGAAGTCTTTCCTCTCACTGCTGTCACATCCAAGTCAGAGTCTCCTAAAGAGCCTGGACAGCTGCAGACACTCTTCGTTGGAGGGTTAAACTTTGAAACAACCAATGAGAGTCTGAGGAGCCATTTTGAGCAACGGGGAACATGGATTGTGTGGTGATGAGAGATCCAAACACCAAGTGCTCCAGAGGTTTTGGGTTTGTCACCTACACCACTGTGAAAGAGACAGATGCAGCCATGAATGCAGGGCCACGTAAGGTGGATGGAAGAACTGTGGGACCAAAGAGGGCTGTCTGAAGAGAAGACCAAGTGCCCACTGAACTGTGAAAAGGATCTCTGTCGGTGGCATTAAAGAAGACACTGAAGAACATCACCTAAGAGATTATTTTGAGCAGTATGGGGAAATTGAAATAATTGAAATCATGACTGACTGAGGCAGTGGCAAGAAGATTCTGTGGATAAGATTGCCATCCAGAAATACCATGCTATGTATGGCCACAACTGGGAAGTAAGGAAAGCCCCATCTAAGCAAGAGATGAAGAGATGGCCAGTGCTTCCTCCAGCCACAGAGGTCGGAGCAGTTCTGGGAACTTTGGTGGTGGTTGTGGAGGTGGTTTTGGTGGGAATGACAGCTTTGCTCATGGAGGAAACTTCAGTGTTTGCAGTGGCTTTGGTGGCAGCTGAGGTGGTGCATATGGGGGCAGCAGGGATGGCTGTAATGGACTTGGTAATGATGGAAGTGGTTTTGGAGGTGGTGGAAGCTACAATGATTTTGGCGATTACAGCAACCATCTTCACATTTTAAACCCACGAAGGGAGGAAACTCTGGAGACAGAAGTTCTGGCCCTTCTGGTACTTTGCCAGTCCTTTGCCACACCATGAAACCAAGGTGGTTGCAGTGGTTCCAGTAGCCACAGCAGCTGTGGCAGTGGCAGAAGGTTTTAATTCCAGGAAAGAAAGCTTAGCAGGAGAGGAGAGCCAGAGAAGGGACTGGGCAGCTACAGGTTACAGCAGATTTGTGAACTCAGCCAAGCACAGGGTTGGCAGGGTCTAGCTGCTACAAAGAAGGCATGTTTTAGACAATACTCATGTGTATGGGCAAAAAAACATGAGGACTGCATTTGTGACTAATTGTGTAGCAAGTTATTTTAGTTTCTGCTCTGTGGAAAGTGTAAAGCACTCCAACAAAGGGTTTTAATGTAGATTTTTTTGCACCCTTGTTGATTACTAAATGTAATAGCCTGAGCATGACGCTGAATAAATATCTTTGAAAAAATAAAGAAGTAATCATGACAAAAAAAAGTACAACCAACGGCATGCATGTAGACAAAGCTGACCCTGAAATGATGATGCTTTCTTTACATTTTACGTGCGGGACTATTTTCTGTAACTTACTTTGTGAGCGGCATGTTGTCAGGACAGGGACTCAGTGACGATGACAGTGTTAGGAGGTCTGTAACTGTGTCCCACTTGTTTAAATGGAAGTCATTTCATACCTCTGAGCTCAGCTTGCCCTTTTACACAAAAAAACCGTTCAACAAAATAATCAATTGGAAAGTCCTTTGTCTGCTATAAAGTGACCAATTAGTGGGATTATTTTTTAATTCCATGGATCGAGATACTGTCTATAGTGGAAAGATATCTTTCCTTCTGCCCTGAGTTCAAATCTTAAATTTATCCAGTTACGAAACAAAATAAATAATGCATAAGTAAGCTTTATATTAATGTAAATGAATTGGATTACTTGCATAGAGTTCCTGGCATAGCTTTTTGACTGATAATGTTGGTCATTATAATTTGTATTCAAAAGATCATTAAGTTATTACTCTTATTTCAAATTATTTCCCCCATGATTGAATAATTTGACCACCAATTTCACTTCGTTTGCTTAACACATCGTACTGGGACCTGTTATGTGAACGAGCACCCATCACCCATGCAATCACACCCACTCTTCCTCTCCTCCTCTCCTACCCTTCTCCTGATGACACAAGTCTTCAGTCCCCAGTTCTGAGAAAGAATAATCATTATAAACCTCCCTATGAAGGAATGATTAGGAAGAGATGCCTCTATATCCTGCAAGTGCCAAATAATGAGGAAAATTCTCTGTGGCATAAATTTGCTTCAGAAAGTACATGCACATTGGGAGAGACAAACCTAGAAATGCTGCATTCTGCTTTCTGCCTTTAAGTTACGGCAGTATTCAGTAGGTTTGGAAAGGTAATATTTCACCTGAGGGTCCTGGATCAGAGGTTGTTAGTGAGGTGTCACAGTTACAAAGACAAATAAGTCAATGGCATTTGCGGTTTTACTAAATTGGTATTGGCTTAAGAGAATAAACTTAATTAGCAGAGTAAATTAACTGCAAAAACTTAACCTGTTGGCCTCAAGCATTTTTTAAACTTTAATATGGAGATAGAGGTCTCTTTATATGAGTTGAGATACATTAACCAGTCTTTCATTAAATCCCACTGTAAGTTTTCTTTTTAAGTTAGTTCTATGTTTTAATGAATTTAATTTTGTTCAAAATAAGTACATTTTACTAGGATCTGAAATTGACATGATGTTGTTACTTAGTTTTTTGTTTAGATGATGATGAAAGGCAATAAATGACATGTCTTGGAAAATATTCCAACTTTCAAATTTGCTCATTTACTGGAATAACAGATTGGTATTTTTAGATATCAATAAAATTAAAAAATCTTTTCATTTGTGCATATGGCTTAAATTATCAAATTAAATATATATAATCATTTTCTCTCAAAAATTTAATAAAACAGTATTCTTCATACTGCCTGAAACTATAATCCATGTGCCTTTGTCCATGGTTTCCCCTGATCTGGAGTTCCCATGTCTTATATGTATTTATTCACTCAACAGCAGCTACCAGTGAATATCTGAGCCTCTGCTGTATTCTAGGCCTTGTGCTCAGCGCTAGAGAGCTTTGAATGAATAAAGAAGTCTCCCTGTCTTACAAAAGCAGCCTGCTTGAAGAAATAAATATAAAATAAGAATTTGCACTAGCTGTCATTACTTAAAAAATGCACACGTAAATTAAAATGTGAGGGTATTAGGCTAGTGGCTCGGAGATGGGTGACACTTTCAAAAGAATAAAGTCGGGTTTTGCCTTGAAGATTACTGAGTTCATTAAATGAAAAGGGAGAATGTGAGAGTTCAGACAGAGATGGAACGTCATCCACACAACAACGTTTTAAATAGCCCCCAACTTTTATAGGAACTTTATTAAATAGAAAGAACTAATTAACTAACGTGAGAGACAAGTAGAAGTGGGTGCCTGAGGCAACACCCAGATTTCTGGTAGTTTAATGGGAGAGGAGTAATCAAAACAGGAGAGAAGGAAGCAGTGTGTATTGGAAGAATGGATAAATGTTTGGTTTTGAACACAGAAGAGGCTCAAGTGCAACTGGGCAGAGATTTCTAATAATTAGTGAGGCAGATATCTAAGGAAGTGGTTACAGCGATGTTCTGGGAACGTGGTGTGTATTTGTTAGCCATCCACTATGGGGATAGTAGAAGTGGAGATCTTGGATGAGCTTTCTCTGGACCAAGGACATTTCCTGGGAAGCTAAAAAAGAATCAGTCAAGAAGAGAAGGCAAGGAAGAAGTCAGAGAATCCACAGTTGGAGACATAGGTAGAGGATTAGAACAATATTATATGTCAATAAAAGCAATATTTTTAAAACATTGCTGAATTCCAGTTGCTTATTGGAAGTCTTCTTGACCTCACTGGTCTGTAATCCGGGGGCAGGGTGGGGAGACCCATCACCAGTTTCCCTTTGATTCTTCAAGGGGTCTCTTGCACTTTCTATAATCGTTGGTGCTCAGTGAACATATTTCAAATTCTCAAATAATCGAGTAAATTATTCCATATAATGAAAAGGAAAAGCATTCCAAGAGAAGAGAAAAATGGGCAGTGGAGCCACTGGGTGGCACCTGGTTTTTAAGAATAATATTGAGACTAAGGCCCAGGTGACATTTGCAGGGTTCGAGGCCCGGGAGAGAGCGTTCTTACCACTCGGACTGGATGGCATGGTCTGCGTGGTGCTGAAGGAAATAAAGACAAGTGAAATGCATGTCTCGGGACATCTCAAGAAGCCTCACATCTAAGTATAACGAACAGGAAGCATCTGAGAGTGCAAAAGCAAGCCAACACTAGAGAGCACCCCATTATATGGCACAGATTTATGTATCCCAGATAGTCAGGGGAGGGAGACAGAGATAAATATTCAACAAAATCCCTTTGGATTAAATGTGTGTGTGTGTGTATTTGTGTGTGTGTGTGAAATAAATTGAAATCACATCTGATTTATACAAAGGATTTTCACATTTGCTATAATTTTCTGTCTGTCCAGCACTCAGGAGAAACTTTTATCTACATTTGAGGAATGAACACGTTGAAGCCCAAAAAGGAATTCATCCATCCAAAGTCTAAGACTCAGGACAAAATACCCAGCCTTGCAAAAAGTGTTCTGCACCACAATAGTTCAATTACCAGCACACTGGCTCTGAAGCATCTTCTGATGTTACCTGCTTGCTGGTAAGTTACCCAATTGCAAGTGTCTCTGCTAATAATCTGGCAGGGGCAAGTGTCTGTGGAAAGACATAGGGCCCGTTGAGAAGGTTAGCTGGTGATAACAGCCTGACTGATGCCTTGAAGTCAGGTAGCTCTAGCTGGAGTCGCAGTGGGGGAGGAAGACAGAGGCTGGTGTGATGATGAAGGATGCATAACAAAGGCATAGCTTAGCTCCAGGTAGCACTGGGGGCTCACATAGTCTGTTTGAAAGACCTCCTCTGTGTTGCATCTGTCTCTCTTTTGTTTAGGAAGATGACTTTGCAGAAATCTCCTTTATTTTCAGCCTAGCTGCTGCCAAGAGTGGTCAGTATTTCATATCCCAGAAGTTTGTCCATCATTCTGGGCAACATTAAATTTCAGAGCAAGAGAGCACTTTATCATCTCATCTAATCCTTGTGATTTACTGATGGAGACATCATGGCCCAGTCCTGCTTCCTGAGCTAAGCAGGTCCGTCAGGTTTTTGATGAAGGCAAGATGTCATTCAAAAACATTTATGTGTGAAACAACTTGAAGAGCCATCCAGTAAGCTCACAACTGAATACAACATTTCTTCTTAAGAGAAAAAAAAAACCTCTAAAAATGGCCAACACTATAGCAACTCAACTTACTACAGTTTACTTAATATATACCATGGGCCAAAAGATAAAGCACTCTTTCTCATCACTGGCGATACATAGATGAACATTTAGTGATCAAAAAGCCAACACCTCACATGACGAATGACAGAGTTAGAAAGACTCATGACTTTTACAGAACTCTGCAGGCCTACATGATGAGAAACTCAAATTTGTGATATTGAAAATGCATACTTAGTTAATATACTTTGTAATAAAATCCAAACCATACTTAATCACTGTAAAATTCTTTAATCCACCATGATATCAAAACCTAAATCCACTTCAAACAAAATATACTGCCCCAATATTATGTTCCAACTGCATTGTTTATTTGAATCACTTTCTCAAAAAATCATTCGTGGGTGATACATGGTGGCTCAGTGGCAGAATTCTTGCCTGCCACGCCAGAGACCCGCGTTTGATTCCTGGAGCCTGCCCAGACCAAAAAAAAAGAAAAAGGAAAAGAAAAAGAAATCATTTGTTTAACAGTTTTTTATGCCAATAATCGGTGGATGCTAAAGGTGGTGTTTCAAAATAAAAGCCGTAATGGACGCGTGCTCCGGGCTCCACTGGAGCAGGGCTGCAGGAGAAGGACACTCACTGCCTGTGGGTAGTGGGTCTCTGATGGACCCTTAGTGGGGGGGTGTTGGTTAAATGCCTTTCCCATTTAAGGGGAAGTATGATCTGCACTTATTAAGATAAAAAAAGTCAAAGCCCTGGCCACTGGCAATTAGAAATGAGGAACTTTGAATTTAAAATAAGAAAAAGGAGTTTTGAAACACTTTGTTCTGGGCCAGAGGGGCATTTCTGACAACAGGAATAGAAATCCTGATTTGGGTGGAACAGCCGTGTCACACTGTGATCCAGTAAGTTAGAGTCCTTTCACACATACAACGGATGATAAATATCCACTGTGTTGGCTTAGGGACCGCAACTCAATAAACTTCTTTCTGATGTTTTGTTGTTGTTAAGTTGCTTCTGACATATGGCAATTAAAATTGGGTTTTTCGAAAGGACACGTGAAAGCCTACATTTTCTATATTTTTCTGTTGGTAGTACAAGTATTCATTAAGGTATTATAAATCGAGTATGAAAAATCTCATAAATACTAATTTTAACTTCTCACCCATCTGACAAGTCTTCTAAGGATGTGAATTAGAAACGTTTCCTAGTTATTAATGGTTACATGGAAGCATTGCTTCATGGTGCTTCCCTGTTCTTCGCTTTAGCCTACCCTGTGTGGCTTAATTAAATTTATTTTAGGGAAATTTTTATTTGTTTTATAAATGCAGAACCCAAATGTTTCTATTTTCTTTCATACTCATTTTTATTATCTTTGGGACCAAAACAATATCCTATGGTTCAGAATGTCCTAGAGTACTTAAAGAAAGAGAAATACGCCCTATCTTTCTCAACCTGAGACATTTGAGAATAGCCCTAATCTTGGTTTAATCTGTAATAATCACCTGTAATAATAACTTGTTTTCCCTTTTAGATATACATTTATGAATACAGATAAGACTTTAAAATCTAATTTGGCATTCTTGTCATTGAGGTACTGTTCAGGAACATTACAAAATACTTTTTTTTCCTTGCCAGTTTTTACTATTGCAAGCAGGTATTAATTTGGCTACACAAAGGGATAATTATAAATCAGATTGTCAACTCCAAATAGACACAATTTTGGGGCTGAACGAGTAGAATACATTCCTGGATCCAGAAAAGAAAGAAACAAACAAAAAAAGCAAAGAATAACTATCGAAGTTCTTGAAATCTTGTATTCCTTTACAAGTAGTTTCCTTTCTCAGGCTCAGTAAATTTCATTCGTTCATAGAGTCAATATTATTTCAGTGAAGATTTACTAAGTATGTATTGCAGGCAAACGGTGTAACAGTGCTCTATGAGACTCAGAGTTGCATGAAATGGGAGTTCGTCATCTAATATGTATCTCTACCTACTTGAATAGTTTGTTTGACAGTTCATAAGTAATCAGTGATTAAAAGCTAAGAATTCAGATAGGTAACTTATCTAAACATGTATAAATACATAACACATATATTTATTTCTTTACATGCATATGTTTATATGTGCTTTTGCTCATGGATAGTCATAAACCACATGTACAAGTTTGTATTTTAAAAAATGGAATGCTTACATGTATTATTTCAGTTAAACCTTTCAGTCAGAGAAGAGTTAAGCATCTCTCCTCTCTTTTAAAACTGAGGAAAACAAACCAATAATTCAAAGAATTGAAGGGATTCCTTGGGGGGCACGTCATAAATGGCACAATTGCGCCTAAATCCCAGATGCCCAAAGGCAGGGCTTTGTCCCATACCAGGCCGCAGTTCTGAGCCAGCATCAGAGGTCTGGGGTTGTGCAGACTCGCTGGGCTTCCACAGGGTGGGATATAAGCTTCTGGAAACTCTGCTGGGCAGCTATGCAGTTTCAGCTTCTGTGGTGGCCTGAAGGAGTTAACAAAGCTTCGGGAGATGCCCAGAAGCAAATGTGAAGGGGCCCAGCCCGCGAGTGTGCCAGGCTTTATAGACCAGCTTTACAGACCCCCAGGCTTCACAGACCCCCAGGACATAGGAGTGCATATTCAGAAAGAATGTCACAAAGTATTCAGTTCAACAGAAAGGGTAAAAGGGAAGTTCATGGGGGGGGCATGCATTTCTTTTGAGTTTTCACTTTGTTTTATTTCTCCCATGACATGCAATTCTTCTTTAGTATTTATCATGGACTTCTGAGATAGGACCAAATATATTTCATTTGTTTCCTTTGTCATAATAACAGTTTTCTGCTCTTTCTTTATGATAGTCCTTTTTTATTTTTATTTTCTTTATTTCTTGTCTCCTTAACAGTTTACTGACATATTTGCATCAGTACAAAGGAATTGGGGAGAAAAGAAAATGCGATTCTTGAATGAGAAAGGAATAGGCCACCCCTGTGGCTACAGCTTTCGCCTTTGCTGTGCTGGAAGCCAAGTGACCACATCTTCGTGACTGGTGTGGTGTTTGCGATGACACCTAGATAAATGAGTTTAGAGCTTAAATGTGATTCTCACGTCTCCAGACCTTCAAGGAAATCATGCGTTGTTTGTTTCAAAGGCTGAAATTTGACTTAATGTGAGGGTTTGTGGCATAAGCGTTATTAACAAGGAATTCATTAATAACAAAGTGGTCCCCCGGGGTGCTGACCCTGACCCAGGCATGCCTTTCCATCCTAGGGTGCATTGTCTGCGCCAGGGGAAGCCTCCCTGCCCCTCCCAGCACCAGGACACACTGCATTCTGAGTTTATGAAAATGTTTCCGTTTCCCTCACAGACCATGGCTGCTACAAAGGGAGGAAGGAAATGTGCATATGAACCAGCTCCACGAAGTCCCACTGGCTTCCGTGGTCTCCACGAAGTGCCCTTGCAATTTACAGAAAAAAACATCATCGCAAGATCCTGGCTATATGAGACTTTAACCAAATAGCCTGAGTTTTGGTTAAAGATAATTATTGTAGAATTTCTTTCTGGCTCAGGTCAAATAGACCCTCGCTACAAACAGGAAAGAAACAGGTGCAAACAACAGCTATAATAGTAACAATAAAAGTGAAATAATTTGCAGCTGATAAAAATGTATAAAATGTATATATAAACTATGATGAGATATTAGGAGTATGATGAAAATGAGCAAAGGACATGAGCACAGAACTTAAGGAAGAAAAACTACATATGAAAATATTCCAGAAATGCAATATAAACAATGAAATATTTTCAGTTATAAAATCAATAACTTCTTTTAAAAGTTCACATTTAGATGCTAGAGGGGAGATCATACCTAGATGATGTTTAAGTAAATTATTGGCATGCACTTATTCTATGGCTATTTATGATTTTCTGATCAAGTGCCAGGTCCATTCTCAGAGCAGAATATTATGCAGTCAGGAAAAGCGATGCTTGTAAAGAATTCTCAGAAATCTGGAGAAATGCAGGAAGAACACAGGTAGTAAAATAGCAATATTAATCATCTACTGATATTTTCTATGTGCAATTACCTGTGTAAACAATTTTGATTCCATTTATTTTAATCATCCCAGCTTCAGTTTAGATATAGTAAGTTGTTGTAAGTTGTACAAGCAGAGAATGAAGAAGAAACGCTGACTCAGTTCTACCTGATGTCCACACTTTAACTATTGCAATGCACTTCTTTCCGTCTTAAATGCACAAATAATCATACTCACACACCTACACACATATATGTGCAAATGCAAAGATACACATCATTTTATTAAGTTATTTTCCTAATTTCTTGAATTATGGCTGCTTTGTTTTCCATATTCTACTTTTCTACAATAAACCTGCACGGATTTTATTGTCATCAATTAAAATTATTCAAAGAGGGAGCAAACAGGATATTTTCATGAGACACAAAACGGAAAATACTGGAAGTTGGGCAGGTATCCCACTTTCCCTGCCTCTTTCTTGGACATCACCCTGGAAAAACAAGGGGAGAAGGAAAAGGACAGGGTACTCTGGTGGGTCTGAGATCCAGGCAGGACCTGCACCACAGCTCTGCAGCACCCAGCCCTGCAGCATCCAGCTATGCAGCACCCAGTCTTGTAGCTAGCACTCAGTCTTGCACCCCCAGCCCTGCAGCACCCAGCCTTGCAGCACCCCAGAACTGCAGCACCCAGCCCTGCAGCACCCAGCCCTGCAGTACCCAGCCCTGCAGCACCCAGCCCTGCAGCACCCAACCCTGCAGTACCCAGCCTTGCAGCACCCCCAGCCCTGCAGCACCCAACCCTGCAGCACCCAGCCTTGAAGCACCCAGCCCTGCACACAGGCATAGCTGGGACACAGGGCAGCAAAGCAGCCCACGTGAGGCACAGCTGGAGGTGAGGGTTGGTGTTTGAGTCCTCAGCATCTGTGAACGTTGGGAATGCAAAGATGAGCCTTCCCTTTTCCTTGCTGTGTGTACTGCTTTGGATAATTGGGTGTTTGGGGCCCGCTGAAATTCTAGAGCAGGTGGGGAAGAAGGCAGGCATGGAAGCTAACACCTAGGTATGTCTGTTTCCAGGAATTGTTCTAGCGTCTTTCAGAAGCATCATCTCACCTAACCATCTCAGAACCCTGTGGTGCAGGCATCGCCAGCATCTTGTATGGATTCGGCAAGCCTGGCTCCCGAGGTGGCGTAACTGGTACATTCTGTGATGGCACTTTCCAAGCTCATTTTTCTTAAAATCCATGTGTCGTTCACTGCATTTCACAGCATTTTGCCTCCCCTGTTTATGTCACAGGGATGTGATTTCATGACTTTAATATTAGTACTGCCACATCCTGTGTGGACGGGATAAATAGCGGCCGGACAAAGAACTGATGCTCCCAGACCTGCTAACATAACGCATCTTCTGTGTATACACACAATTATAAACTCCACGCTCCCCTAAGTTACTTTCCTTTATGTGTAAAATGGTTCTCCTCAATGCTGGATACATAGACTTCGGCTACTCAAAGCATGACGTGAGAGTTAGTAGCCTGACCCTCAGCCGGCTGCCGAGGAAACGCGGATGGATCTGCTTCCCTGGACCAATGGGGATGCGCGTTCACATTAACATCTGAAGTAGCCATTGGTCGTTTTAACAAATGCATTTCAATGTACATGTGATTGGCACTCGCGTGTGATACTGTGACATTGGCTGATAATAATAATGGTAAGTGTATATGACATTTATTGGCAGCTCAGCATATGCCAGATCCCAGGATAAGGACTTTACATGCTTCGTGTTATAGACCACGTGAAAAAGTCTGCTCCATGCTAGAGATGAGTGAGAGGAGTCTTTAGAAAGACTGCCTGTGAGTGCTCCCCTCGTGACAGACCTGGAGTTTAGACTTGGAACCGTCTGCTCGGGGGGTGCACTTCTGACTAGTCGGCTTAATTGCCAGTCTCCAAGGCTTGTGCGACCTGGTAGGGGAGGAAGACAAGTGTGCCTAAAGCTACATTTCACCGAAAGTTATCAGAAGAGCTAATTTAGAGGCACACATTGCTATAGCACGGCTCCAAAATGAGAGAGGAGATGTGCCTGCAAATTTAGAGTCCTTTCCATGGGAAACAGGCTTTTGAATCGGACGCTGCAAAAGAGGCCTCAGACCAAACGGGACTTGCGGGCACAGGCATGCAGGGCAGGTGCTGCAAGCCGCGTTTAGCCACAGATCATCTAAATCGGCGTCTTCCAGAGCATGTCACGGAGGGACCTGAGGAAGTGCGGTAAGAAATTAGAGAAGAAAGAGGCCTGGGCTTCCGGGAGTCTAGAATTTGTATCCCAGAGCTCAGCTCACTGTTCCGAAAATAGACGAATAGAAGGCCGATACTCAGCACTCTTCAGGGAAGCATTTCACTGTCTGGGGCATTTTATCTACTTTGGGTAAGTGGATGTGAAATGCAGATTATGCTGGGCCTTCAGTGGAAAAGCAGGCACGCAGAGTGAGCATTTGTCTAACAATGCTTGATGGGTCTCGGCTTTCACAGCTCATGACAATTTTAACACATTAATCTATTCAAGAGGCTGATTCCTCACCCTGAGCCTGATTTCTGATCACAGGCATTTCATTGTGGGCACCGCTGAATAGGAGGTGGCGACGTACCCTGCCCACTTGGATCAAAACACACTTTTAGGATAAAAGCATAGAATCTCTTAGCGCTTCCATCCCATTCTGTAAAACCGCCTGGCTCTTGGCTTTAATCCCTCCTGCCCAAGCTCTCAGCAACAACCCCCAAACACTGCTGAGCACAGAAGCCTCTTGATCAGAAAACCTCAGTGGTTCCGCACTGCCTACAGAATAGAACCAGCATCCGAAGAGTCTCAGGGCCCGTTAACAGTCTCTAAGGAACCCATGTGCTCACCATTTCTTATCACCTCCAGGGACCCGTGTCTAAGCCCCAGAATACGCTCACCACATCTGTCTGTTTCTCTCTTTACTTTTCTCTCTATATTTTCATTATGGAACAGTTTAAAAGAAATACCAAATTATATGGAATAAAAATAAATAAATCTGGATGCACTTTTCATCCAGTTCAACAATTATCTAATAGTGGCCACAGGTATTTTAACCTGCGCCCCTACCTGCCTCACTTTCTTATGCATCACTTGACTCACACTCCAGGCATCATATTATTCCCTCCGTTAATGTTTCAGGATGTACCTCTAAAGGATAAGGACGCTCTGCTTTAAAACGTGGCCCCAATACCGTTTTGTTGCCTCAGAAAAGAGTATATACTAAAGGAAATAAGGCATAGAAGGACAAATATTGTGCGATTCCATGTATATGAAGTATCTAAAATAAGCAAGTTCATAGAGACAGAAAATGGCCTAGAGGTTGCTAGGGCATTCGGGGACGGGGCGGGGGAGGAGTAGAGTGGGGAAGTGTTTTTAGTGAGTATAAAGTTTCTATTTGGGATGATGAAAAAATTTTGGAATTAGATGTTGGTAATGGTTGTACAACTTTGTGAGTGTAATTAGTGCCACTGAATCGTATGCTTAGAAATGGGCGAAATGACAAATTTAATGTCATATGAATGTTACATTTTTAAAAATGAACAATAATTTTTAATATTCCCAAATATTCAGGCCATGTTCACATCTCCTGTCAATGGTGTATGCAAGCATATGTAGATACATAGGTATATACGTGTGTACACTCACACAGCAACTATTTGCTTAATTAAATATCCACATATAAGGCCCATACTTTGGAATTTGTTGATATATTTCTAATGTATCTTATAAATCATAGGGTTGCCCTCTTTCTCTCACCTTTCTCAGAGATTGTGCCATCATCTCCTGACCTGGAGAACAGATCCTAATTAGAATTCCTGCTCCTAATTGGAATTCCGGCTTTCACATCATGCAACATTCACTGTACTCTGAATTGCAGAGGATGAATCCGATCGCTCCTCTTGCTTGCCTGGACTGCCCCAGACTTGCCTGCCCTGCTCAGAGTAAACACAAACCTTCTACACTGGCAGTCAGCGTCCTACAGAACTATGCCCTCCCCTCTCTGCAGCATGTACCCTTCTCCCCTCCCTTGTCCAGCTGCTCCAGCACTTCAGGACTCCCTTTCCAACTGCTGAGCCTGCCGAGAGCTCAGGGCTGTGCCCTCACTGACACTCTGGCACAAAGGTCTGTCCCTGGTTATTTGCATAAGCAAACTTCTCATCATTCAGCTTAGACTTGTTATGGATTAAAATGTGTCCCCCGAGAAGATTTATTCAAGTCTCAACCCCTGTGCCATAAGTGTGATCCTACTTGGAAATAGGCTTCTTAAAGAGGTTTTCATTAAGATGAGACCGAACTGGATTAGGGTTGTTTTGTTTTATATTTGTCTCATTTCACCCCAAGAGGATAAAGCTACTCAAAGTCAGGGCTTGGGTTTGGTTTGTTAACCCCTGTCACCCTGGATCCCTGGCATACAGGACTCCTCAGTCAATGTGGAATAACTGTTATCTCATCTCCTCTGCATGGAGTAGCATCATTTGCTTTTTCTGATTAGCATTCTTCCCCAGCACCTTTCATAGCCAGATTCTGCTTTGTTATGGTCAGTCTTGCTTGTGAGAGTCTGGGTGGACCCTCCACTACACCAGCACCCTCAAGGGATTGTGATTTGGGCCTGGCTGCCAGAACAGGTTTGGAAAAGGGCACCCAAGTGATGGCATTCGGGCTTCTCTCTGCTGAGGTTGGTAAATTAGGATAATCTAACCACAGGGTAGACATCTGCTACCTGACTTCCCATGTGGAAAGGAACAATCCAAGAGACAGAGAGAGACAAACCCTAAATGACTTTGTTGAGCTCTTCAACCTAGCCTACTGCAAAGTTTTCAATTTATAAACAAATTCTTATTTTAATTATTATTTTTGTTATTATTTTCATTTAGGCCACCTTGAGTTTAATGTTGCTTGCAACAAAAGCCATCTAATAATAAAAATTTACATTCAGTGAATGGATAGTTTGCAATTTCGTAAAAAAAAACTATAGCACCTATGAATGAATGCCTATAAATTTCCCTGACCATATGAGGTGATTAGTAAATGTTACCTCACTGGATTTTCATTCTCCTATTTTTTTCATGTGAGGAAATTGAGGCTCAGAGTGCTTACATAACTTTCAAACATAGTGGAGGAGCTCAGATGCAAATTTGGGGACTTTCTGTCTCTGCAAAGAGGGGCAGCCAAGATGCTAGTCATCGAGCAATGGGAAGAGCTGTTCAATAATCTCATTTCATTTTCCCATCTGCTAAAGCAAAGTTCATAGAATGGTTGGCTTAAGCAATAAGGATTCACTGGCTCATGATTTTGAGGCTAGGAAAAGTCCAAAATTATGGTATCATCTGGGTAAGACTCTCTTTCTGAAGGCTGCGGCACTCTGGGGTGGACTGCCGGGGTCATGGCTCCTTGGCTTTTCTGTCCATCAGCAGTGCACATGGCGGCACTTCTCCTTTATCTGCTGGAACCTGATGACTCCCGGCTGCTGCCTGCTCCCACTGGCTTCCCAGTAAGGCCTCCAGTGGTAGGACTAAGACCCATCCTGATTCAATCAGTTCACACATTAAACAAAGTCACCTGGCACATCTACTGTGTGCCACTGCACCTGGCTCAGTGGTTGGTGAGGGAAGATCCCACAAGGGGCAGCGTGCTATTAGGTCCTGGAGAAGGAGTCCTCAGCTGACCCCTGAGGCAGGAAGGGGCCATTCAGGCAAGCAGAGCCACGGGGGCAAAGACACCGAGTCAACTAGTGATTCACTCACAAAATATGAATGAATGAAGTACCCACTTTAAACTTGACACTGTCATAGTTTCACAGAGGTAGTCAATGTCAAATTGACCCTTGGAGAGTTTTGAGACTGACAGAGAAGATGAACATCAAACTAAGGTGAAAATATATGATAAAAAAGTCCTCAGGAATATATGGTGATACCTAGCAAGAGTGCGTAGAATCTCTGGAGAAAGATAAGTGCACTCGACCTTGAGAAAGTGGTCATTAAGACAGGTTTTAGGATGTATAGCCCTTATCTAGAAAAGACAGAAGTTACTGGAGAGGAGATAGAAGGGAGGTCCCAGGAACAGGAAGGAAACAACCCCTACAGAAGCCTAGAGTCCAAAGAAGGTCAGGCAAAATCCAAGGATATCAAATAGTTTCAAGATGGATGGATGTCAAATAATATCAGATAATTCCAACATGAGGAAAAGGGCCTATGATGAGACTTTACACAGAAGAAAGGAAATAGTAAGCCATGTGAAGGAATAAAAAACAATAGAATACTTAGAAACCAATGAGAAGTTCAATGAAGTGAGAATCCTCTGACCTTCATTACTTCGTTCTCTAGTCTGTAAGTTTCTGTATGACCCGCTTGTTGCTGAGTGAATCTTGTTCTGCTCTTCCCTCACTGCCTTCTTTTTGGCTCTTGTGATGATTTGAAACTATGTGTACCCAAGTCCTTAAAGTTAATCCATTCCTGTGGGTGCGGACTCATTATAAGCAGCATCTTTTGATGAGTAGGATCTGAATTTGAATTAAGTTTAAATTAAGGTCATTTAAGTTAGATTAATCTTCTTACTAGAGCCCTTCATAAAAGAATGAAATTCAGACAAAGAGAGAGAAAGTCATGGAAACAAGAAACTGAAAGCAACGAAACACGGCAATGATGGAAACCGGCAGATACCACCACAGGCCTTGCCCTGACAGAGGAGTCCCAGATTGCTGGCAGCCATTCTCTAGGAAGAAAATATCATTTTGATGATGCCTTGGCTTGGACATTTTCATGGCCTCAGAACTGTGAGCTTGTAAGCCAGTAAATTCTCATTGTAAAAGCCAGCATATTTCCTGGTATTTGCTTTGAGTAGCTTAGCAAACTAGAACAGCTACACTGTCCTTTTTCTCTTCTTCAGAATTGCTAATCACTATATAGCCACTAAAGTGCTTGCATGATAAGAAAGTTTTTCTGTTCCAGACAAAGTTTTGGAGCCTGATGGACAGTGGGGAAGTTTTGGTTCATAATCGGCAAAATCCACCTCCAGGTATTTATATTTGCTGTTTCTTCTATCTGAACTGTGTCCACCAAGAACTTCAAATCACTGGTTTCTTCATATACTTAGCTTCTCCAGGAAAACAGACCCAGAATCACCAGCTTGCATGCAGGTAGTTTAGTTTGGGATGTTACATCAGATAATAAGATTAACATTCTAGAAATTATGAATCAGGGAAGAAGGGAGAAGTTTTTGAGATGGTTTCTGCTATGGACAATTTGGGTTCAATATATTTTGAGCAGACCTGTTCAAAGACCCTATAGCTGTCCACTGAAGGGGGGAAATTTAGGATCATTTATTGTCTGGATCCCATCCCCCATTGATCAAGAGTTGCCCATGGTGTGTTCATTCTCTCGTCCTTCCAGGTTTTTCATGTGTAAAAGCCTAATGGCTTCCCACAGGCATTCCAGATGGCATCTTTTACCCTGAGCAGAATGCCAGAGACACAAGGCATAGCTGAGGCAATTAGCGATTAGCTTATACCTCTTGGAACTGCTCGCTCAATCTATAGCTAGAGTAACTGGTAGACCAAGGATGGGAGGTGAGGTGTCCATACAAAAGCTCTGCTAAGAGGCTGCTTTCTACAAAAGTCTTTCTGACACCACCCAATCTAAAGTACTCTCCTTCACCCTTGGCTGCCTTTATCACTGCACCTGTATTTCTTTTCATAGTACTTATCCCTCTCTGCAATTATATTGTTTTCCTGTTTGTCCCCTCACCCATTGTCTATTTACCTTCCACCAGATCCTAGCTCCCTCTTGTCGTCTTCCCAAGCCCTAGAATCTGGAAGGCTGGGATTGATGAGCATCAGCAAAAACTAAAACTGGTAAATAGTTGGGAACAATTTCTAAAAATTCATGTCAGACTCCCAGCACAGGTTGGGACTGTAGCATTTTTGTTCACATTCTACAGCTATGGAAACTGGAGCTCAGAGTGTTCAGGTCCACAGGTCACAGTTACAGATCATTCGAGAAGCCTTCATTCCAGGACTGGAATGCAGACATGGTGTCTACAAGGTCAAAAGCTCCCCCACCCCCAGCCACAGGGGCACCACTCTTCATGCCACCTCTCAGCACAGGAAGACAAGAACCAGGAAGGGGTAGTGGCCTGCAACTTCAAATGAAGCACGCTACCTTAATTGTGAGAAGTCCCAGATTCTATTTCTAGTTTTGTTGGGATGAATACATAACTTCTTTGTCTCTGAGTATCAGTATTTTCTTCCTCGAATTAAAGGCTTGGGTTGGACGGTCCTTCTCTGTTGTGTCCCCTAAGCTTTCAGGACCTTTCAGTCTTTAACAGCCCAACCTGGCTTCCAATGTCACTGCAGCATGGCATTGAAGTGATATCTCCTTTTTCTTCCAATTGAGAATGGAACAGGCCACAGATGCTATGGGAGGGATTATATAAATGGAAGCAAAAATCAGTCAATTAGTAAAAGTTGTCATAACATGTTTTCATGCATAATTTATTTTCATAAAATTTGTAATACATAAAAATATAAGGGAACCACTAAATCTCAAAATGGCTCAAGTTGTCCACAACTGGAAGATAGAGGTGGTTTTTTTGTTTGTTTGTTGCCTTTTGTACATTTCCTTTCTGCTTTATTTTAATGGAGGTATGGTACACATGTAGAAAAGTGAAGAAATGTTACAGGTATAGCTAGATGTATTTAATTATTGTGTCCATGTGCAGTCACTGCCCAGGGCACAGAACACTTGTAGCACCTTTGAAAGCATCTTCTTTCATTTTCCCAGTTCATACCCCACTGCCCTGAAGTAATTACTAGAGTGATTTCTATCATCTTAGAGTGGTTTTACTTTTTCTTATGCTTCCTATAAATAAAATCATAAAGTATGTGCTCTTTGGTGTCTGCTTTCTTTTGCTCCATATTGAGTGTGTGAGATTTGTCCATTCTGATGCACGTAGCACTGTAGTTTGTCCTTTTTTATTTCTAGGTAGGATTTCAGTACATGCTAGGTCACTCTTTATTCATCCATTATAAGGCTGATGGCTATTTTCTCCCATTTTCACATGTTATAGAGAAAGCAGCTATGGACGATCACATTCGTCTTTGGTGTGTGCATACATTTGTTTCTCTTGGGTTTGTACTTATGAGTACATTTGCTCAATCATAGGGTAGATGTGTGCTTAGATTTCATAGTGCCAGTTTTCTAAAACGAGTGTGAAAAATTACATTTCCTTCAGCAATGTAGGATAGCTCCAGGGGTTCTGATAGGGGCTTTGCCTTCTATTTCTTCACACCAGCCACCACATGTTCCATGTTTTACTTATGAGGTGCTCGCTAAATATTTGTTGGAGAGCCCATCTGACTGCTCTCCTATTGTGCGAAAATATCTGGCCAAATGGTGAAACTAGTTTTCACCCGTCAGAAGTGGCAGCAGGAGCACCGCCAAGAGGGCAGCCTCGGAATTGCAGTTCTAAAGCTTGGCTTTGTGTTTCTCTTTGTTTGAAGAGTATGTGGATCCTAATAAATTATCATTATTTTCATGAAGAATCATTTCATGAATAACTAGACTGGTCAAAAACCAGAACCAGATAAATGATGGCTTCTGCAACTAGGCTCCTTAAAAATGCACAATGCCTTGGAGGCAGCCATCGTCTGAAGACAAGCCAAGTGCTCAGTGATTCATGGACCATATGCCTTTGCCGAGAATAAAGCAGCATCATGGAACAGAGATCTGAAGTGTATCCAGAGTGAGACACACGTTCCAAGTTCTCCTCTGGCGGGCAAAGTAGGGAGATAAGCTGGGAAAAGAAAGGACTCTGGAGTAAAATCCAATAATACAAATTAAGGGGATTTGACTATTGTCTATGGAATGGGTGATCTTGACAAAAGCTTTAAAATCTGCAAGCTTCCATTTCCTCTGTGAATCAATGATACTCAGATTTACTGTGTAGTGTTTTTATGAGATCCAGGCATAAAATGTTGAGGAATATGGAAGGTATCCAGCTTGTGGCAGGAATAACAGCATACAACATGGAAACAATAACTCTCTCCTATTGGAAGCCACAAACTGTGGCAGGCAACATGCTGAGAACTTCCCACATCTTTCGGAAAGGCCGCCATGTGGCCTGGTAGGGGAAAGTACTTTATTGGGTATTTTAGTTTATAAAAGCTGATTTATTAAAAAGTGATTTATTAAGTTGTAAGTTTACAGTTCTAAGGCCATGAAAATGTCCAAATTAAGGCTAACCATCACTCAAGAAAGGCTTATGGGTCGAATGCTTCTGTCAGCTGGGAAAGCACATGGCTGGCATCTGTTAGGGTTTTTGGCTTCTGGACACCTCTGTCAGCTGGAGGTGAGGGTGGGGGTAGACACCTGGCAATGTCTGCTGGCTTTCTCTCTAGGCATCTTGTTTCATGAAGCAACTCCAGGACAGTTTTCCTTCATCATCTCCAAAAGGTCTTTGGCTCTGTGGACTCTGTGGGCATGGAAGCTTTTCCAAAATGGTTCCCTCCTATAGAGCTCCAGTATGCAATCCCACCTTGAATGGGTGGAGACACAGTTCCATGGAAACCATCAAATCAACACTTACCACCCACTATTGGGTGGGCCATATCTGCATGGAAACAATAAAAAAGGTCCCACCCAGAAATATCGGAGGAGGGTTAAAGAACTTGGCTTTTTTGGGGTACATGACAGCTCCAAACGGGCATGCTGGGAGTCAAGCAGTCTGTCAAAAAGAGGCAGGAGGGGCTCTGAGCATGTCCTTCCCTCTACATGATCTGGGATAAATGTCTTAATTTGTCTCATCTCTTTCCTAATCTATCAAGTACTGTGGCAGAACTAAGTCCTAACCCCTGCACAACTACCTATGCATCTAACATTTAGAGCACATTAAATTATATCAAAACATAACTAAATAGATATAAGAAACTACTATGTGCTAATTCAATTAATTAATAATTTCTGTCCTCAAGATACTTACAGCATATTGGAAGTGAAAGACACACACAAAAATAATTACAACAAAGTAAGATAAGTAATCCTGGGGCATTTAACTGGGTTTTCAAGGTTGAACAGTCATATTCTAAGCAAAGGTGATAATTTGGTAAGTGTTTGGAGGGAAATAAGCAGAAATAAATTTTATTCTGGGAAATCTGAGTCACTCTTTTCTATGGAAATGAAGTATATGGATATAGCTAGAAGTGTCAAGAATTGAGCTGGAAAATAGGTTGAGGCCAAACTGGAACCCAAATAGGGTCACAAAGTAAAAAAAAGCATTGAAGTACTGAGATCAGAATCCACCTCTCCTGGTGGGTTCCTCCTCAAGCCTGGTGCAATGGAAGGTCTGAATCGACACAGTGCCCAGTTTTCGGATGATAAAATAGGAATCGCACTGGGTCATTATTCATCAGAGTGTCCCAGGGATGGGCCTCTGTGATCTGTGGGGGGACGGGGTTGGATGCAGTATTTAGACAGTGCAGATTTAATTCTCTGTGCACAGTTAGCATGGGAGACAGCTCCCTCTGACATTATTATAAGCCATGAAGTTCTCTGATTTTACTGCTCCAAGTGAATTAAGCCATTTTCCAAAATGAATTATAGATCATAAACCCTTAGGGTGGCTATACTGTTGCATTTTTGTGAAACCCATATCCGGGGCGGACATTTATTGAGACATAACTATTATGAAGTGTTAGCTTCAAAGCAAGCTCGGCTCATGGTTGACTCAGCAGGAGAGGAGTTTAACGTGTCCGCGACAGAGAGCTGGGGCCCCACCATCTCCTCCAAAACCCCACATAGGTGACCAGGGCACATCAAGTCCCCAGCTAAGGCTCTTTGATCTCTGGGCTGAAAAACATGCAACTGATGTTAAATAACATGGATTTTTGGAGATAAATATGATGAGCCAAATTGAATTCCTTCCGTCTCACTAACCTCCTGCATCTAAACTGCCCTCTATACTTCCTGCAGAGTGATGAGAGGAAGAAACAGACATGGAAAGAAGACCGTAGAAGGGAAGTAAAAGCAAAGAGGAGAATAATGGGTCTTCAGTTCTCATGGCGGTGTTCCCATCAGCTTAGCGGATACTCTGAGGAGGTCAACAGTCTCTCAACTTGAGAGTCACCAGGGCATAGCCTCTTATTGTCCCCAACTGCCCAAGTATGTGGTCTTCAATCATGCTCATGCCCTTACCTACACCCACATGCTGCCCTGGTCTTTTATGGGACTAAGCCTTCATCCAGGTCTTTTCCTTAGCTGGATGGTCTTTGCTTTTTCTTTGCTCTTAAAACTGCATCCTCTATTGAATCTTGTGGGGCAGTTTCTCTTCTTGTCAGTCAAGATAAATCATGCCCGCCCCTGTGTTAGGGTGTTGTGCTTTGCTAAAGTGACAAAATGCAATAGACCTGAAATAGGTTGGCTTTTACAATGAAGATTTATAAAATGAGCAAGTTTACAGTTCTGAGGCTGTGAAAATGTCCAACTCAGGTATCAACAAGACAATACATGGACTCTGAATACCTGAGCGTGGGCTCCTCTGTCAGAGAGCAGGGCACATGGTGATGTCTGCTGGTCCACCTCTTCCAGTCTCATTGCCTCCAGCTTCTGGTTCCAGTGGTTTTCTCTGAGCTTCTTCATGTTTCTCTCTTTTAGCTTCTGTCTCTCTTCACTTCTGCTTGTCCGTTTCTCTGAACTTCTCTGGGGAGTTTTTCTGTGTTTTATCCTCTTATAAAGGACCCCTGTAAGAGGAAGAAGACTCACCCTGAATGAGGTGGGTCACATCTCAGTTGAAATGATCTAATCAATAAGTCCCACTTATTAAAGTTCTGCACCTACAATAGGTTTACAACCACAGGAATGGATCGACGAAACAGGAGCTTTTCTGGGGTACATACAGCTTCACACCATCATATATAGAATTCTCCTCCTATTGCCTTTCATAATATACAAAGGTATATGTATATGTGTGTGCGTGTGTGTGTATTCATATATATATTTTTCCATCTACCTTGTTTTAGTGCTTGGTTTTTCTCTGTCTTCTCCATTTGATTGCAAGCTATTTGAAAGCAGGGGTCATCTCAGAGTGCTGGCCTCTTCATGAGCACCAGTCAGTGCACCAGGCATGGGTGACCAAAGAAGAATGAGGGTCCCCAGGAGCTCACAGGGCAGCTGGTGTCAGGGAGGTTAGAATCCCACATGTCTGAGCAGAATGAGAGAATCCGCAGGAGGGAGAGGAAGCTGGAGGAGCAGCAGTGGGGTGGGGGCTTCCCCTTAGAGTTCTAATGTGAGCAAGTTGGAAAAGTGAACAGGATTTAGTAGACAAAGAAGAGGAGAACAATATTGAAGGAGAGAAACTCATGTGCCAAGATTCAAGGAAAACATGACATTCCTGGGGAACTGCAAAAGGTTGGGTGAGGGGGAGCACTGCTTTTATTTTTCACTAGCTACACCCAGCTGCTAGGTCTCAGGACTTAGGAATTAGTCCAGAGTATGGGCAAAGGCCTTAAAGATTTATACTTTAAAAGTGTGTTCATTGTGAAAGATGTTGAAATCTGAGTTCTGAATCCTGAGTTTAGTGAGATGAAGGACATTGAAAATTCATTTGGATCAATGGAGTCAAGGTTTCATTAAGTAAAGAATAGCTTTGGTCAGGTTAAAAAGTGAGAGATGGAGCAGTGGGGAACTCAAATGCAGGATAATAGAGGGGAGGCAGTTATTGATAATGACAAGGTCCAGGTGTGACCACAAATAGGTCACTAAAGTAAAGGTGGAGGATCAGATCATTGAATGAGAGGCCAAAGAACGTGGAAGTGAGGGTGCTGGGATAGCCTGTGGAGATACTGAAATCCCTGGACCACTAGTGCACGGAGAAATGGGACGGCCATCATGGCAGTTGCTAAAATCTTCAAAGAACGGCAGAAAGTTCCTTCAGCGTAGAAATAGCTGAAACATTAGCAAACAAATATGTAAGTTACTGCACCAAAGAGGCATAACTTCAGAGACATTTCTCTGTGGGGAGTGAGGATGCTCTGGAATTGCCAAGAGTAGGAGAGAAATCACCCACCTCTGCTGCAGGGGCAGGACTCCAGTAGAAGCAGGGTCCTCAGGTTGATCTATTTTTTCTGTAAAAGCACAAAGAAGAGGGTATAGGAAATTAGCTGTTGATGAATGGAGCATCTCCAAGGACTCACGAGAAACACGTGGGGTACTGGGAAGGGGTGTGGTTGGATCTGATTTGGGGATATATGTCTATATGTAGATGAAATAATTGAATGAATGAATGAACCAACAAGGAAGCTCAACTGAGTCCCCTTTGCAGCTTCTCTAAGAATGAGCGCTGGCTCTTCCACAGATGTGACTTGCTAATGTGACAGATAATGAGCTGGGGCACATTTTTTCCATCTTCTTTCCAGCCCAGCATCTTGACTCAGAGTTTAACTGTTTCACCCGGGGCAAGGAAGAAGCTTTCTCCCAGTTAATTACCCCATGTTAGCAATGCCACGGGGGTCCCCTTTACATGGCCGAATGCAATCACATCTCCCCAAACCACCACAATGATGGCCCCTCCCTGGCCTTCTGCCTTTTACCTTGGATTGAGAATCCCAATTGCTGTGGATAAAATTTAATGCAGCACAAAATATCATGGAAGAAAAACGACACTATAAAATGCACATTTTGGTGGTGAGTCATTTTAGTGCTGGGCAGTATTTCCTGAGAGACAGGTCACAAGCAGCTGCTGCAGGGGGCTGCTGTTGTCCGATTGCAGCTCTGGATGCAGATGTCGGCAAGTTGTGCAGAAGATCTCTGAGATGTGCCTGGAGGGAGTTGTCTTGAGGCTGCACATTTAGCAAACATTCACTGAGCCAGTACAGGGCCCAGGGCTGAGCTCCAGGGAAGTCCCAGAGCTAAATGAGACAAGATCTGCAGACGGCCCACTTTAAGGGATGAAATGGTGACATCAGTCATGATAAGAAAAAGAAGTAGCAATCACTACTCTTCATTGAGTGTTTACTGTATGCTGAGAGTTTTACATTCCACACGTCCAGCTTTCCAATCAGGTCGGCAAGAGGGGTCATGACTGATATCGCGGCTCTCCAGGACCCAGTCCCTCACTGAAGCGGGACACAAATGACCTCCTGCTTCTCACATTTTCATGAAGGTGATGCATAACCTAGCTAGGGTTGAGACTGTTTGGGGAAGAAAGTGTGTGGCTGGCCAGAGGTGGCAGGATGGACTTGCCTGCAGAAAAGAACTGAGAGGTGAAGGAAGCCTGGCATCCGCAGAAGAGACAGGTAACATTGCAGAAAAGTGAAGACCGTCCCTCGTGGCTCCAAGGCTGCCCAGAGGGGGATGAGCAAGAAGAAGGGGTATCCAAAGGAGTGGTTCAGGAGAGAGTGACAGGGAGTCACTTTGAATTTTCACCTTTGTAGGGAAGCGACTCCGCTCTCCTCTTGGGCTAGCTGGTTACTCTGCTCCAAACATCTTTGAGAATGTATAGTTTGTCAGGAGAATGGTTCTAAGATTATTAAATTGCTCTGTATACTTTGATGATACCATTAAGAACAACTAGTATTTGTGGATAGTTTCTGAGGGCAGAAGACTGTAAGGCATCATGCTTGGATGATCATGTTCAGTTCTTACGATTGTCCCCTGCAGTAAGCACTACTGCTGTTCCTTTTTAAAGCAAGACAGAGAAGCTGAGAGAACGAGATTCAGTAGCTTAAGTGCTTCCTTCCATCTTGAGTTAGGAAGAGCCTTATAACAGGCAGCACCCTGCCCGTTGAACACACTAACGCAGTGAAGCCTGGAGAAGTTTAGTAATTCTAACAGGTTAATCAGCAACCTGTGTCTCCTTCTTTCCAGGCTACCTTCCTGGGATTCATTGACTACGCTTGTGCTTTTACGATTTAGACAAACCAGGACTGGACTAGCAGAGCACGTAGCTATGAAATAGAAATGAAAGTTGGAGAAACAGGACTTGGGCCAGACATGCTCTGAGGAACCCGGTAGTAACAGGAACCAGTAAATAAATACCCTCTTTGGGACACACTAGCGAGAACACACTGACTCAGTAACTCTTCAGTATTACGTAGCCAGAGGCACAAACTTCAAGGTGGGGGAATCTGGCTGGCTGGGCTGAGGCCACATGCTCCCCTCGGTCAGGGAAGTCAGAGGCACCTGACGGCAAACATTGAAAATGACTACATGGGCCTTCGTTCAGCACAGGGCAAGGGTGCAAAGAAGGAGTGAAGGGGCAAGGAGTGGTTCTTGAAGTTTCCCACATAATGAAGAAATGAGATTGTAAACAGGACACTAGACCTGGGATGACATGTGAATGTGATTCCTCCCTTGGGGCGTTGCTGTTCAGCCTTTCTCCTTTTGATGTTAAGAACTGACTCCAAAAGGAACTGGCACCTGTGTCCTGGTTCAGTCTTGGGTACTGTTCCTTTGAATTTTGTCATGCTTTATTCCTACTTTGTTTCTGGCCTCTTGCTTCATTTCCTGACTTAGGGCCTTTTTTGCTTTCTTAGATCTGTGGTCCAAGTCTGGTTTTCCAGTAAGAACGAAGGCTTGGTGATTTAACTCACATCACAATTGTTTCCTTTTCTGACCCCAGAATTTAACCCACATCACAATTGTTTCCTTTTCTGACCCCAAAGTTTAACCCACATCACAATTGTTTCCTTTTCTGACCCCAAAGTTTAACCCACATCACAATTGTTTCCTTTTCTGACCCCAGAATTTAACTCACATCATAATTGTTTCCTTTTCTGACCCCAGAATGGCTAAATGATACAGATGTGATATACCTATTCTTTGCAATTTCTCAGTTATTTCTTCTAGTTCTTAACCAACAAATTTATTTTTTTTTAATTATTTGTTCTGTCTTGATTCATTCCCTTGCAGAGGGTAATTCAGCACTTTTCATTCTCGGGGCTATGGCATTGTCATTTTGTTTTTTTGTTTTTTTTCACTTTTCTGTGAAATCTTTTCTGTGATTGTTGACTTAAAATACACAAACAATATGTGGGATTTTAATAGAAATTGCATATGTAAATTAAAATGATTTTCTTCTTAATAATGACGATTATGTTGGTTTTAAAACACTATTATGCCAGACTCTCTTGAATAGTTTTTGCTCAGGCATTTAAGGATATGCTGCACACAAAAACCAACTGAAGCATAATTTTCTAAATAATATAACTTCAGAAACTACACTGTGAGGAAGTAGAAAGCACATGTATTAGTTTTCTATTGCTATGGAAAAACACAGCTACAAAACTTAGCAGTTTAAAAGAGCCCAACTTATCTCACAGTTTCTGTGGGTCGGAAATCCAGGTGTTGATCTGCTGGTCACTGAATTCGGGATCTCTCATCCGGCTGCGACAAAGGTGTGATTGGGGCTGGTGCCTTATCTGGAGCTCAGCTGGGGACGGGTGCAGTGCCACGCCATCGTCGTTCGCAGAATCAGGGTCCTTGGAGGTTATTGGGTGGAGACCGGCCTTGGTTTCTTCCCATGTCAGCTTCTGCAGTGCAGCTCACACTACCGCGGTGAATGCCCCTCCTGCTGCCTGATCGGACGGTGCGACCCCTCCACGCTGAGACTGTGGTTGGATAGAAGCAAGCTATCCGGGGAGCGTGTTTACACAAACCCTTACACCAGGAGACCCGCGCCCAGGCCCTACCTTAGCAGCTGGCTACCACAGTCCATGACCAGTTTTGCAGAGGAAATTTAAGTGCCTTATAATTCTCAGTGCTGAGATGTGTCACACTTCTGTTCTCTGATTGTGCATGTGCTCTCTTGTGGGTCATGACTCGAGTTACTCTTGCATCTCTGAAATTGATCTAAACTTCTGTCATTGGGTAAGTAATTTACTGTCAAAACTCAGTCTCTTTAGCTGTAATAGAAAAGGAATTTGGCTTTTTTTAAACTCATGATATTGACAATCAGATTAGTAGACCATTTAAATTATCTTTATCACACCTCAGAAAGGAGGAAGAAAAATAATTTATGCTAAGAGAAATGGGAGAAGAGCTGAATCACAACAGTTTCCCAGGAACCTGCAGGCTGGTAGTGATACCATTTTGCCTCTCTGATCAATGGACTGGTTTTATAAACACTGGTCTAGATAGTCATCTGGGGCCTCTAAGTAGTTAGCATTCTTTTCTCTACGTCTACAGTAATTATAAAAGCTAATCATCGTGACAAAAGCATTCCAAAGGATGGAATGCTTTGCAGCCATTTAAGTTTGTGCTACCAAAGATAACATGATTGGAAGAACAAAATAACAGGACACAAGATGGCATTTGCATTCTGTTCCTTGCCACTGGCATCTCACTTGTGCATTGCCACGATGGCTTCCCTACCATCTATTCTCAACTTAGCAGCCACGGAAATTCTATTACAAGACAAAGTCCAAGAGCCCCTTTTCCTGCAGAGCAAAAAGCAGAGCCCCATGCCTCCTACATCCTTGGTCCTCATTGTGTCTCTGACTTTTTCTCTTATTATACACCCTCGTCGACCTTCCAACGTCTACACAGGTCTTCTTGACTTTACTTGGACCTTCAACACAAGACGTGCTTATTGCCCTTCTCCCTCTACTAGAATACAAGTCCCGCATAGGCAGGGATTTTTGTCTGCTCTGTTTACGGATGTTTCCTAAGCATGTACTTAACAGGTATTTAAGAAAATACACATTAAACAAATTACATTTGTAAAATATTCCATGGGGAAAGAAGAGCAGGGGCTGTTTAAATGATAATTGCTGGTATTCTCTTAGTGAATAGTTGATTTTTTAAAATTTCATTTTAAAATTTGCTTAAACTTTCTAAAACCCCACATTGTTATTCATTTTTAGAATTAACATAACACATTAATAAGGAAGGAAATAAAAATAAATAAGAAGTTTTAGGTTTGCACCTTATATGTGTCAGATCCTGAGGTTGGGAATACCCACTTTAAAAAGAAGAAATGGAAAGGGAGATATGAGTTCATTAGCATTTCTAATTTTAGCTTGTCAGAGTGAGCTGTGGATATTGCAGTCTGAAAAAAAAAAGCACTTAGGACCATTACAGTATGCATTCACTAATATTTATAGATATAAAATGGGAATTAAAAAATAAGACTAAATTGAGCAGAAAAACACAAACCTTTTAGCTTATCCAAAAACAGATTTCTGATTCTTTTTATGAAAATGTTGCTAAAGTATCATTTCTAAGTTTTAAGATAGACTCTCCTATACAAACATATTCAACATTTATTAAACACCTGTCATTGGCAAATTGATGTCCTAAGATTTGATTGTTTAGGTTGCCTGGAGAAGGGACAGCAGAGAGACCTTAAATGACCATATGACCCTTGCCTTAGACAAAGCTCCACAGAGAGGAGACAAATGCAAATGACACCTGGTTATTCTGAGAGAGAACCACACTGAGCATGATGCGACGAGGGAAGGAGTGACCCACTTCTGTTGGGGCCAAGGGAAGTACCCCCTCCATGCTTTTCTCCCTCCTCTGTCCCCTGGTTTCGTCAAATGGGTACAAGCTTCCTATCCCCCGACAAACCACTGTTTTAATGGAAACACAAGCAAACTTATAAAACCCCACCTGCCAGGTAGGCAGAGTAGCTTCCAACATACAAACACTCCAGCTTAGTGTGACAAGATGAGGCAGATGAAATACAGAAATCATCCAAATAAAAATATCAGAGAACTACTGAAGCAATGAGCATAAAAGGGCTAAAACTGTAGCCAGGGCTGTGACCAAGAGAGAAGAGTTGCTGTTCCCTGGGGACATTTCCCTGCCCAGGTATGGAAGGCATAAAAAGCTGGGTATTCAGTTTGCCCAACCGAGAACATCTGCTTTGGTCTGGTGTGACATCACGGCTTCAGAAGCCTCAACAAGCAGCTGATTTCCTCTTCAAAGCATTTGTTGAATTATAAAGATGTTCAAGGAGAGAGGCTTAGACCCAAGATAACAGCCTTTTACAGAAGAACAGAATTTCCCTTAATTCTCTGGTGCTCAGGAGACAAAGATTCCCCAGGAAAAGAGCTGGGGAAATCATACCAGAATTGCAGATGAAACCGTGAGTGAGTTGAAGATTTGCCACCACTTTTTCCCTGCAGGCATTTGCCTATTGTTGGCACAGGCTAGAAGCTAATAATTTAGTTTTAGCCCATGTCCAGGGCCCCTGCTGGGCAATAGACAAACCAGGCAGGAGTTCTGTCATTCATCCAGAGGTGGACTGCAAAAAGAGGAGACCTGAAGTTCTCAGATACATTTCTAGCTTTCTCCTAAGATATTTGCCAAATGTTAAAGCTGCGTGGAGCAGGAGACAAGAAAAGTTGTTTTCTCCCAGTATTGAGGTGAGAAGGAACCCTGGGCATGGGTCCTGGTGAAGTGCATGGTTTGAGCACGAGTGCCAAGTCGTTCATGCCCCAGGAGGAGGGGTGAGCCACAGGGGCCCAGATTTTGTTGTTGTTGTTTGTGTAACAACAAACTGGCCTCCACCAAATGCAGTTGCTGATTAGAAGGAGGCACATCCTCTGTCTGTTTGCCTAACATAGGAAAGAGTGAAGTTCACTCACAGTTTCATTTTCCAAAGCTCCTTTATATATTTTTTTCTTGCCCAATGATTGAGAGTCACTAAAAAATTAATAGGCTGGCATTAGATGCAAAAATCAAAGCCATGAACAAACAACTCATATGGAATCAGTTATTGAAGGTAACAAAAAATTTACAACCATAATTAATATATTCAGGAATATAGAGGGAAGAAGTCAAGAAAATCACCAAAATGAGATGGAGTTTCACAAGAGAAATTGAATCCTTAGAAAATAAAAAATAAAAAGTTTGGGACAGGAAACAATATAATTGAAGGCTGACCATGGTGGCTCAGCAGGCAGAGTTCTTGCCTGCCATGCCAAAGAGACCCGGGTTAGATTCCAGGTGCCTGCCCAAGCCAAAAACAAAAAACAAAAAAAACAAAATTACAAAGCAATATAATTGAAATTAGGAGTTGGTAAAATATTCAATTGATATTAGACCCCATAGAGTAGAGGAAAATAAACTGAAAGTCAGGACATTGGAAAACATACAAACTGTAACTTAGAAACTAAAATCCATAACAAGGAAAAGTAAGAAAATATGTAAAGGACACATGGGACTAGATACTTGGTGAGAAGTTCTAACCATTTGTGTACTTGTTGTCCCAGAAAGAGAAAGGAAAATGAGTGAAGAGAAATGTTTAAAAAGAAAATGGTCAACAATTTTTCCAAAATCATGGTAGAATTAAATTCACAATTTCAAGCCGCTTTTTGAACTTGGAATAGGATAAATAAAAAGCTAATGGAATCTAGAAATAAATAGAAATGAACAGCTCAGAAACAAAGACAAGAAAGTCTAAAAAAGTTAAAGATCAAAACACACATTACATTCAAAGGATCAATGGTAAGAATGAGTGCTGGCTTCTCAGTAGAAAATAAGGGAACCGTGAGACAAAGGAATTTATCTTTACACTGATGAAGTAGGATAAAGCCCTCCCAATGGAATCTTTTTTTTGCATGGGCAGGGACCAGAAATTGAGTCCAGGTTTCCAGCATGGCAGGCGAGAACTCTGCCACTGAGCCACCATTGCCCACCTCCTCAATGGAATTTTATGCATGATAAAAAATCCTTTAAAATCTAAATAAGGAAGTTGTCAGAAAAGCAAAAAAATTCAGAAAACTTGCTGCTTGCAAATCTGTCCTAAAGTCAATGCTCCAGGAAGAAGGAAAATTAACCCAGATAAAAAATAAAGAAATACAAAAGGAATTCAGACTGAAAACACACGTGTGAATGAATATTTGAAATGTACTGTGAATGTAGGTAGATGGGTAGGTGACAGTGAATAGATAAAGGTAGATAAATAGAGAGTTAGAATATAAGACAACTATAGAACAAAAAGTGGGAGTAAGGCAAACAATTTTAAAGTTTCTAGCAGTATTTATGAAACAACAAAGGTAATAATTTTAATGTAATCAGTTGTGAAAATTTCTAGTATCACCAACAAAAATAGGGAGGCATATATATTTAATATGTTAATAGAGAAAAAATAGAAGAATAATAATGAAACATATTTGATTAATAAAAATGATGCATGAAAATCAGAGACAAAGGCAAGTAAAATAAAAAAATAGAATTGAGTATAAATATAATGGTTATTGTTTAAAAACTTGTAGACTACATATTACAAATAAAATACTGAGACATTTTAAATAGATTTAAAGTATCAGACAAATACCATTTTTACTAGCATGTTCTCTAGTAAAGAAAACATCTTTTTTTTTTTTTTCATCTGCAGGCATCAGGAATCGAACCCAGGTCTCCTGCATGGCAGGTGAGAATTCTGCCTGCTTAGCCACCGTGGCCCACCCAAGAGAACATTTTACTATGAGGAACAGAACATTTTACTACGTAAAACTTACTAAAAGAAAGCTGAGTAACTATAACTAAACCTGACATATAAGAATTTTAGGCAAGAATCATTATTTGAGATAAAGACAGGTGGTTCAAACAATAATAATAAAGGTGTGTATTGACCAGTCAGAACAAAACTGATTCATTCACTCATTCATCAATTACAAAAAGTTACATGTTAAGTAAATGTATTCCAATGCTAAGGATACCAAGATGAATATACATGACTTGAATGTCCAGGAAAAACTCTAATCTAATATGAAAATATTTAGGGTAAGCAAATAGAAAGCATTGTGCTGAGTAATGTATGGGAGTTGTGGAATTAACAAGGGGTCCCAGAAATCAGGACAACCTGCTCTATCTGAGAACAAGAGGAAAGTTGAGAGGGTAAAAAGAAGGGCTTCACAGAGCATGTAACATTTGAGATGAATCTGAAAGATGGATAGAAATTACAAGAGCAAATGAGGACAAAGGAATTTCAAGCCGAATACCAATGTGGGTGTTTACTACTATCAGTGCATTCGTAGTTATTTTCACAAACTTTTGTCTGTACCATGCTCTAGTTGTGCTATAATCCAAAGATACCGAGTAGTTTTAGAATGGAACTTGATGAGAACCACTAATGGAATGTTTTAATCCTCTGCAGAGAAGACCTAAAATAAATCATTATTAATATTAATAAGCTTTCTTTTGTTATTAACTTTGCTATTTAAGATTAAAGCATTGTCATTAAATATAATTAAGACTTGAGAAGAAGTTATTAACTAAAGTATTTGAATTTGCATAATTCAAATGATGATAATAATTAGTCATACCATTAATAATAATGTTTTATCTTCATCCTGCATTCGTTTGGAAGAGACCTTAATAATGTGCCACTCTACTTTATCATGTTGTCCTGAGGCACACTTTTTTGTCGGGGTCTTGTTTCCTTTCCACGCTTGGTTGTTGGCTCATACCATGGCTGTGTACTCCTACCAAGCTCTCTTCCCAAATCCCGTGGCCCTTGCCCATCGCCTCTCTTGATTGAATGTTGAACAATGTAAAGTCTAGGTCAGATTTAAGTGGTGCTCAGAGAGAAACAGAGAGCGGACGATGGGGGAGCCCTGATCCTGGCCCCGGTCCTGCCTCAGGCTTCCTCTCAAGGCATCCCTGGACGTGCCTTTGAAGTCAGCCAATTATTTCCCTTTTTTGTTTTAAATAAGTGTTGGGTTTCTGTCTCTTGTAATCCAAAACAAAACTGGCTAAAATAGTACTGAATATTAATCATAGACTGCAGATGGATTGCAGATAATGCTTACTTATTTCTGCATACTGCACTTCACAGTGCATATCCATCCTGGGCACGCGATGCGTATGTGTCAGGGAAAGAATAGAAACCAACAGTGCTTTGTAAGAGCCAATTACACAATGCAACATTATTCCCATTATAAAGAGTCTGTGAGACTGATACATTTTAGATATAACAAGGGATTCACACACGCATGTATCATAATGCACGTGCACGCATGTGCACACACACATGTGTCATAATGCACATGCGCCATGCACACATTTGTCATAATGCACGTGCACGCATGTGCACACACACATTTGTCATAATACTTCCTGCATCCAGGACACTGGTCTCTTGATCCCTCAGGCAAACCTTTCTTCAAGCTCTACTCAAACATCAAAAACCTTTGCCAAGCATTCCAATGATGCAACTTCCTTTAGACAGCACTATACTCCTTTATATGATCTCTCGATGCGTTTTTCATTTTTGTTATCTCACCCTATGGATATTTTTCTCACCCCTTCCTTTCTTAGAGTTTAAGCTCCTAAAGGGAAGCATATTTTATTAATCTTTGCTTCCTCCAAACTATCCTCATAGTTGGATATAATGATTGGTGATTAGTAAGTAATGAATGAGAATTTCAGGAAAAATCACTTTATGAAGAGCTTTTGCACAAGTCATCTCATTTGAACTGCACAGCAAGATTGAGAGGTATGCATTATTCTCTCAGTTCTATAGATGAGAAATATGCTTGTGATAATATTGTGCTTTACGGCAAGAATTATATCTCTCAGTTTGTTAGCCTTACCTTAATGCCTAGCAGAGAACCTGACACGGAAGGGGGTGTTAAAAGGTAGAGACAGATAGATAGATGACAGATAGACAGACAGTTAGATAGACAGAGATACACGCGGTTGATATATGCAGTTGATCCTTATTATTCATTGACTCTGTATTTGCAAAATCACCTACTCACCGAGATTTATTTGCAAACCCTAAATCATGATTCCTGGAACTTGCGTGTCATTCACAGACAAGCACAGAGTGGCGAAAGTCTGATTTCTAAGTTTAAAATGCCCCCCACTTTAAACTCAAATGCTGAAGCGCTGTCTAGTGTTTCTCAGCACAGAAGGCAGTGATGTGGGACCTTAGAGGAAATAAGCATGTTGGATAAGCTTCATTCAGGCACGAGAAATACGCTGTTAGCTGGGAGCTTTTACTGATGGATCAACAAGGTATGCTAGAGAAGCTGCCTCTAAACAGCAGTCTGAACAGCAGGGCTATGTATCGATAGGCTGATGACAATGTCATAACCTGCAGGATCTGAGTCCAGGGTTTCCCCAGGAGCAGGGTCTAGGACTCAATGCAGTGCTCAGGATGACATCATAGGACCCCGAATAATGAGAGACTGTGCATGTTTATAACGAAGGGGCCTTAACTAATTACAACCACAGTTTCATCTAAAGTCAGATTTTCTAACTCAGACTTTTGGTCTCTCTGTGTCACGTCTCTCATTGGCCAGACTTTGAGGTTCTTGGGTGGAGGCTGAGACTTGACTAACCCGAGCTCCCCCACGGTCCTCGCACATTTTGAGGTAACGTTCACTGTGCCTTAGGAATCGTGGGATATCCTGGTTGGAGCTGTAATTATCATCGTAATTCTGAGATATGAGCATTTTCACCTCATACCGAAAGAGAGATCAAGGCTTGGGTACCTAAGGTGGCTTAGTGTATGTGGGGCCCTCACTCTAATTTTTAATTGAATGGAAAGGAGGCGAGTTTAATTGTATATCCTTATATGAAAAGTCTGAAACTCAGTTTGAGCTGAGAAGTCTTAGAACAAATAAAGACAAAAAGGTTAAGGAAGGTCTATGGTCAACGGAGCAAAGGATTGGTGAAAATCCTACAAAATGATGACTTCCTTAATATGCTTTGCCAATTCCTGTTAGTACTTGACAGAAAGGAGTTTAAATAGCTACTTAAATACCAATTAACTTAGAAATGGAAAGCAAATAAGGGGAACAAGGCGAGTGTCCTGTTTAACTTAACCTAGTGGAAAGAAACATCCACTGACAGAATCAGGGACTGGGGAACTGTCCCTGGGGCAAACAAAGCTCCCGAGCAAATTGGAGTAAAGTCCAGGTAACTCCAGGACATGGTGGGCAGGAAGTCAGATCTGCTAATTTGGCTTCTTTGCCTCCTGTTTGAAAACCTTCAGTCTAAAACATTGGGCCATGTAGTAGTTTCCTTGAACCTCCTCTACTCAGGGGCAGGGGATGGACGTGTCAGGACAATGGACCCTGACACAGACCGTGACTCTTCTCCGTGTCATGACATGGAGGCCAAGCTGGGTCCGGGCCCCCAAGGGCCCCTGGCTTGTTTCTAATGGTCGCTGTGGCCGTCTTGAAATTGTTAATACTTTGATCCTTAAACCTGTGTTTTGTAAGTGACGTCCGATGGGTCAGTGGAGCATGTTCTCAAAGAGAGGAGTGAAGCTGCCCCTTGCCACCCCATTCACTGCAGCATTTGTGCTGTCCCATAAGTACAGACTTTTGGTGGTCCCTCAATCACTTAAGACAAGGACACGGTCGGTGAGCTACCCCTGCGATGAGCCCTGAGAAGCCACCCTTCCCATTTGAGCCGTAGCTGGCTGAGGCACACTCTCAGGTCACACCCCTGTGCTAGCTACCTCTTAAGCTGAAAATGATGATTTCAAGAGAAAGGGCCGCCCATCATTCCTTTTCTTTTTAGTCTTTCCTCACTCAGCAAGCGAAGTGTAGAAGGTGCTGGTTGCCTGCCCACCCAGTAAAAGGTGAAAGAAAAGCAGTTGTGTTGCTTTTGTACAGCATTTCCGTTGTTCTGGTGCAAATGAAATACACGTGCATGTATGAACTGCGAAACAGAAATTGGGTCATTTTAATGATTCCGCATGCAAGCTAAGTGTTCTTAACTTCGCATTTGAAACTACCGTTTCACTATTTAAAGGTGAAGAATAAGATTCATGCTTATAATGGGAAATGCTCATTTTTCTTAAAATAGAATGACTTTAAGTAGCATGTAAAAAAACACTATGACAAGCCAAAAGAGAGATACCATGAAAGGAAGGAAAAATTTTGTATTTCAGTAACTTAATCAGCATTTTGTCCCTATGTTTTAACAAGAGCCTGCATTTTCATTTTGTACTGGGCTGGGATAGGAGTGAAGGAGATGGGAAACTTCCCAAAGTTGTTAATGATCGAATTGCAGGATAAAGATGTGAACAGGTCACAAATACAGTGTGGTAAGGTCAGTGATAACACTTATAGAAAAGTGAGGTGAGATCATATTTTAATGGGAATCATGCATATTTCCTGAAACACTTTGTCCCTGGCCTGAGTTTTGAGATTAAAGCATATGTGAGATTTAGGATGTATCTAGATAAACATGGAGTGATTTTGGCATGGGCAGGACACAGGGTAGGGGGAAAATACCTTATATAACTGGATCAATTGCATGACACAGTGCAAGATGACAAGAAGGTGGAAAAATTTGTAGGAAACCACAGTAACAAATGTCATCTTTATTCTTGGATAAATCGTGTCATAAATGAAATCTCACTCTTTCCCCTATACTTTTCAATGAGCATCGTTGCTGTAAAGCAAGACTCCCCGTTTTTGTGGTGGGTTGAATCAGACCCTCTATTGCTCCAGTCCCCTGGCCTATCTCCGGTTCCAGCAGCAGCTGAGGGGACACTTCATGCATCCTGAGCATCTCGCTTACCGCCTGGGAGTCCTCTGACGCCCCGTGGCCAATCTGGACGCGCACACCTGGGTTTGTGCACAGATGGGAAGTAGGAAGCAGTCAGGGCTCTCGTGTGACGGGTGAGTTCTGATCCCTGTCCTCAGGGTGGGCCCTTTGGGGAATAGGTGGTCCCTGTGGAGTAGAGTCCCCATTCCTAAGACCCTGATACTCAGTTCCCTCTGTCCCTTTGTCACTCCCCCACTGTTATTGCTCCTGCTTCTTGGGACCAACTTCCAATCAAACTACCTGCACACTGGTCTGGATTCCAGGCTCCGCTCTGGGGAAGCCCCAATTCTTCATGCGCTTTGATTTATTGTCCTTCTAAGTTTACCCTCTGTGCCTTTTTTCTTTCTGCTGCTTTTACATGTTAACAAGTGCAACGTTAACCAACAGCGACAAATGTTGTGCTTCCTATTTCTTTTCTTTACTTATTATTTTGTCCATGCTCTCCAGTACAACTGTGAATAGTTTCATGGGTAATGGATGGTCTTATTTGTTCCCGATTATTTTTAACTTTTTAAATTGTGTAATATAGTATATACACAAAGAAAAAAAAGTAATAGTTTTCAAAGCACTCTTCAACAAGTAGTTCAATGCACATTGCAGAATTTGTCATGGGCTACCACACCATCATCTCCAGAACAATGGAGGCTAGAAGGAATAAATATTTTTTATCATCACAATTGACTTTTTTTCTTTTTTGTGAAAAATAATATATATACAAAAAAGAAATAAATTTCAAAGCACAGTGCAACAATTAGTTGTAGAACAGATTTCAGAGTTTGGTATGGGTTACAATGCCACAATTTTAGGTTTTTACTTCTAGCTGCTCTAAGATATTGGAGACTAAAAGAAATATCAATAACCAATAAAAGAAATATCAAGATAATTATTCAGCAATCATATTGGTTTGTTAAATCCTGTCTTTTCTGTATAACTCCACCATCACCCTTGATCGTTCTATCCCTCTCTTTAGAGGTGTTTCAGCTATGCCCATTCTAGCTTTTTCATGTTGGAAGGGGCTGTCAATAATGTGGGGTGGGGATGGAACTAGCTGATGTTCTGGAGAAACTGACCCCTCTAGGTTTCAGGACTTATTTGGTCCAGGGCCCCATCTGGAAGTTGTAGGTTTCCGGAAAGTTGCACTAGTGCTTGGAACCTGTGTAGATGTTCCTGATTTTTTTTTTGCACAGTCAGGCACCAGGAAGCTAACCTGGGTCCCTGGCATGGCAGGCAAGCACTCTGCCACTGAGCCACAGTGGTCCACCCAATGTTCCTGATTTTAAAAGTAAAATGTATCTAAATTTTTCAAATTTAATGATATTTGCTACAGATTTCAGTAGATTCTTTAATTGAAAAACTTAAAATTTTCTCCAAAGCTTTCTCTGTTTGTTTCATTTGTCATTTTAATAATTTGTTCTGTGAATACATTCCTGTCAAATGACTCTGCAGCTTCCACATGTTCTGTGTTCATTCCAGCTTCTCCTTGGGACCCTTTTTGGAATTCATCATGACTCCTGCCACTTTTGACTCTCTTTCATCACGCTGAAAGGGCAAATATGCTGAAAGCAAGATACAAACACAGATCTCAGTTTGCCTTTGGCTTTAATGTGCGTTCTTTCATCCAACGCTGTCTTCCAACAACAGAGTATACAACAATTCAGGTGTGAGACATTTCTTCTCTAGGCACACAGAGACTCCCCTTTTCACTGATGCTGTCTTGTTGATGCTTTAATCTTCTAGAATCTATCCGAATCTAAGCATGATGCCTGCTTTCTCATCCTTGCTTGACCAGGAATTGACTTTTCTCTTTCTTTATCATTGCAGGCTAACCTCTTTACTCTGTATCTCTTCAATATCTTAGACCTCTGTTCTTTTCATGTAGAAAGTCATCAGTGTCCTCCAAACCCCTACAACAAAAATCTTAGGTCTCCTCCCTTGGTCTTCATATCTTATGGCACCACTTTTTTAACAATTATACTCAAAAACCTTTTAAAACATATTGTTTCCTTCTTATTCTCACCTGACGTAGCTAGTCCAGGCCCTGATTATCTCCTGCCTGGAGATGAGACACCTGTCGTTCTCCTACCTCCACTCTACCTCCTCCCACCTCTTTCCCACAGCTTCTTGTACTAACAGATCACAGCTTGCTTAACGACTCCCATGGCTTACCCATGCTCAACAGGGTAAATCCCAATTCTCCACTCAGCATAAATGATTTCTCAATATCTTATATGTCCAGGCATAAATTTTGTTGTTGATATAATTATCAGAACATTTGAGGCATTTGAAAGTTTGGGACAACAGGACATATCATTTGAAGTTGTAATTACTTAGTAAAATAGTGACCCAGGGGTCACTAATACTATAACTCCTCTCCTATTACCTTCTTAAAGTGCTTTAATGCGAAATGGTTGTATAATTTCAGCTGTCCACTAAATAACGAAAGTGATGTAAGTTGAAGCAATGCAAGTAAACGTGTCTAGAATGTTTACGTGTTTTTCTTTTCTCTGCTCCCTTTCAATCCAGACATGTTGAATGATGTAAATTAATCCACAGCAACATTCCCATCATTTCAGCTAGGTGATTCCTACTGGGTTTATAATTAGTTCAAATCCATAATTAGTTTTTTTATCAAAATTGTACTTAAAGTCACATCTTCTATCTGTATATTTTACACGCCACATTAAATCTCTGTTCTGTGTCTTTGTTTTTATAGCAGTGGTTCTCATCTTAATTACATATTAGAATCAGTAGGGGGTTGTAAAAAAAAAGAAAGAAAGAAACATGGATCCTCAGGTCCCAATCCAGAAGAATTTAATCAGAGCCTCTGAGTGTAGGATCTAGATATATGGCATAGGCATTAAAAAAATTCAAACGTGCAGCCATGGTTAAAAAAACAAAAACAAAAACCACAAAAAGTTACTGGTCGCCTTAGGTTTCCAGGTGCCATGAGCAGCTCCGAGCGTGGGCTGGCCTCACGACAGGGGTTCCTGGCTCACAGCCTGGGTTTCAGCCTCAGGGTGACCAAAAGCCACGGCCCTCCCCGACGTCTGTATCTCCTGGCGCCTGGCTCGCCGCCCTGCCTCCCGCCCCGTGACCCTGTCTCTCTCCTTGTGTCTGCCCTTCTGGTCTCCCTGACTCCCCCTTCCCAACTCCTCCTGCTGTGGAGGGCCCCAGGAAGGCGGACCAGGGCCCACGGGACCGCATGTGGCCACACCCCAACAGGCTCTTACAATCCTCTGTCTACACTGAATGGATGACACATTTTCAGAGTGTCACAGTACCCACAGGTCCGTGCCCATGGCCACGTGCGTCACCATGAGCAGCGTGTCTCTACGTGATTAAGTCTCCTACACAGACCTCTGGCTTGGGCTTCCATCTTAAAAATGAGGGCATCTCTTGTGCCCGATGCTGGTGACATTCCTAGTTGTCTGACACACCTGGGATGGAAAAAGCGTCTGAGCCTAACTTCTGGCTCTCCCCAGACTAACAGATTTCAGAAGCATTAGAAATTCACTGATATACCAGAAGAAACCTTCTTAGCATCTTTTTATCAGATTGTTCTCACTTTTCCTTTTTATCCTGTGACTGATAAATGCAAGTTGACTATCAGATCCTCAACAGAAGAAAATGAAACTATGGTGATTCTATCCATGGAATTTAGCAAACACTAGCACTTCATTTTTCTTCTTCCTAATTCTTAGCTGCCAAATGAATGACCAACACCATCTCCACAAGGAACTTGGGAGGCTTAGGGAGTCTATTAGATTTGTAGCTTTGGAATTAGGCCAAGGAAGTAAAAGTGAGTGAGTGGCTATTATTTTATAGGCTAAGAGCTGACTGAAAACATCTCCAAGAAAATCCATATCCAACTAATCGTTTATCCTTTTATCCCATCTCTGACTTCCCTCTGTTGCAAAAGTATAAAGCATAACCAAGGAAGAAATCAGCACGTAGTGGGCAGTCTATGTACTGCTGTTTCTTCATCATGCCCCACAATCTTGCTTGATGGATGCCGCACACACAAGTCAGGCATCTCTTGAGAAAACCACCGGAACACTGGTTGCCTGACCTCCAGATTTTATAATAATAATAAAATGCATAATAAGAAATGATTAAATACTTATTGTGGAATATGAGGCATATATATTTTTTATTATGTATTTGCATCAGTATAGAGGAATGCACAAATGTGAAACAACAAAGAATGTGTCTATAACTTAAACTTTCAATTTTTCTTTAGCTACCATCTAGAAGAAAGTTCCAAGTTCCAAACTCCTCCTCCCTCATGACCTGCTCTTTCCCTGCGGCCTTGCCTAATGGTCTGCACCGGAAAGTCATTTGTTTTTTTAGGGCCCACCTTGCAATCTCCTCTTCTACTCTCCTCCAGTTCAGGCTGTTGAGGAGGGTTGCTTTCTTATCTAGACCCATGGCTCAGAGGGCAGGAGCAGGTCACAGGAGGAGCCCTTTGGGGCAAGACTGGCAGGTTTTCCCTGTCCATGGAGTGCCCTCCTCTGGGTTCTCCCAATGGCAGCTGCACCCCACACGACTTTCTCTATCATATGATCCTGTTTATCCCAGCAGCACTCGTCACACTCTGAAACCATCATACGCGAGAAAGCATTTGCTTGTACTCTTTGTTTATCCCTAGAATGTTGATTCTTTGGGGACAGGGGCCTTGTGTTCTCTCCCATTATATCCCCGGGTAAGCACAATTTACACAGGCCATGCACGACATTATCTGTGGAATGAAACAGATTTACTTTTTAAATTTAGGTTCACAATATCAACATCTTTAAGAGCTCATTAAAATCTTTTAATGATTAAAAAAAAAACAAGACTACTATTATTATTCTAGTTTGCTAGCTGCTGGAATGCAATATACCAGAAACGGAATGGCTTCCCAAAAGAGGAATTTAATAAGTTGCCAGTTTACAGTTCTAAGGCCAAGAAAATGTCCCAATTAAAACAAGTCTATGAAAATGTAAGGAAATTTAAGGCATTCATAAAAAGATACCTTGGTTCTAGAAGGCTGATGAAATTCAAAGCTTTCTCTCTCAAGTGAGAAGGCACATGGTGAACACAGTCAGGGTTTCTCTCTCATCTGGAAGGGCACATGGTGAACACGGCGTCATCTGTTAGCTTTCTCTCCTGGCTTCCTGCTTCATGAAGCTCCCCAGGAGGTGTTTTCCTTCTTCAGCTTCAAAGGTGGCTGGCTGGTGGACTCTGTTTCTCATGGCTATGTCATTCTTTGTTCTCTCTGAATCTTCTTTTCTCCAAAATGTTCCCTCTTTTATAGGATTCCAGTAAACTAATCAAGACCCACCTGGAATGCGTGGGGACACATCCCCACCTAATCCAGTTTAAAAACCACTTTCTATTGAATCATATCTCCAGGGAGACGATCTAATTATAGTTTCAAACATACAAAACTGAATAAGGATTAGAAGAAACCTTGCTCCCACAGGTTTGATTAGGATTAAAACATGGCTTTTCTAGGGTACATAAACCTTTTCAAACCAGCACAATTATACTAAAAAAATTGAAATTGGGGATTATAAATAGCATTCTGTGGTTGTATATTAAAATACCCTTAATTTTTTCTCTGTTTTTTGTTTGCTTGCTTTTTTGTTTCATGTAGATAAGAGTTCAAAAAGGTTATTTCAGGTGTTTTTGTTTATAAGACTTTGCTTTGTAAGTAATCCAGAAGCTTGGATGACATAGGACTTCATTTAAAATTTGAATTATCAATAATTGATCAATTCTGTTCAAAACGTAAAACTGACTATTAAGTTTCCTAGGCCACTCTGACCAAATAACATGAAATGGTTTGGTTAAGTAGTGGGAAATTAGTCACATAAGGTTAGAGGCAGAAAATATCCAAGTCCAGGCATTGTCCTGGTGAAGGTTTTATCCGAGTGACCCTCAGCTCCTCGGCATATGGCAGGGTGCACGGGGCACCTGCTGGCCTCTCCCTGCACTTCGGGTGTCACCACTTCCAGCTTCTTGCTTCTCGGGCTTCCCTTCTCTCCTTGAATTAATTTCATTTATAAAGGACTTCAGTAACAGGATTAACACTGTTCTAGTCTGCCAGCTACCAGAATGTGATACACCAGAAATGGAATGGTTTTCCAAAAGGGGAATTTAATAAGTTTCTAGTTCACAGTTTAAGGTTGAGAAAATACCCAATTAAAACAAGTCTATAGAAATGTCCAATCTAAGGCATCCAGGGAGATACCTTGGTTCAAGAAGGCCAATGAAGTTCAGGGTTTCTCTCTCAAGTGAGAAGGCACATTGTAGACACAGTCAGGGCTTCTCTCTCTTCTGGAAAGGCAAATGGGGAACACCGTCATCTGCTAGCTTTCTCTCCCAGTTTTCTGCTTCACGAAGCTTGCCGGGAGGTGTTTTCCTTCATCTCCAAAGGTGGCTGGCTGGTGGACTCTCTGCTTCTCATGGCGATGTCGTTCTTCTCTGCTCTCTCTGAATCTCCCTTATTCTCCAAAATGTTTCCTCTTTTATAGGGTTCCAGTAAACAAATCAAGACCCAAGGTGGAGACATGTCTTCACCTAAATCAGTTTAACCACCACTCTTGAGTGAGTCACATCTCCAGGGAGATGATCTAATTACAGTTTCAGACATACAATGCTGAATAGGGTTTAGAAGAAACGGCTGCATTTACAAAATGGAATTAGGATTAAAACATGGCTTTTCTAGAATACATACATCCTCCAAACTGTTTCAAAGACCCATCCTGTTTGGAGTGGGACACACCTTACCTGAAGTAGCCTCATCAGGAGGTGAGTTGATACTCATGGGATTGGATGACATTCAAGTACATGTAGCTCAAAACCTCCACAGCAATTACTGAAGAAAGTTGATGAATGGTTTCATAGCCAGTTTGTCTTGTTACTTTACATGTAGAACTTTTCAGACTTTTTATTTTATTAAATTTTATTAGAGAAGTTTTAGGTTTATGGAAAAATCATGCAGAGTTCCTATATACACCAGTATAAATAAGACTTTACATCAGTGGGGTAAATTAGTTAAATTTGATGAAAATATTATTGTAATCGTACTATTAACTACATTCCATGGTTTACATTAGGATCCTCTGTATTATACAGTCCTTTTTGAAATGTTTTACATACAATCTAAATAAATACAACCTAAAATTTCCATCTGTGAAACCGTTCTATTGGAGAGTGATTCAGCAAAGGAGATCTTGCCCAGAAGAAAAGAATGATTGGTTTATTTTAAATTTACCCCATAAGAGCTGTCAATATTTGTATCAGTCAAGTGTGTTACCCTTGGAAATTATTATGACCCAGTGGAAACACCATGTCTATGCCCACTTCCTCCAAATGCAACATTTTATTCTGCTGCTCAGTCTACATGAAACATTGTATGCAGTCGTATTTCTTGTGCTAATCTTAATGAACACAGCATTCCAAAACAAGCAAAATGGAAATACACAGCCAGGGTATTTGGGTTCTTGTCCATTTCAATTGTGAGCCTTTGAACAATGTAATAAAAACAAAATCTCTGCTTACCCGAATGTATGCCTTTATACAATGCTTACCAAAATTTTCAAAATTTTTGCTTATTTGACTTTATTTTGCATATTTTAAGTTACAGTTTGGGTCAAAATGTACAATTTCCTTTCATTATTGCAATATTATGAATCTATGATCTCCGTCTTCCATAACACATGGAAAAGAATGGATCCAAATACTTGAATTCTTCTCTGAACTGTATTCTTACAAATTAATTGTATTTTCAAACAGCCTCTCCAGATAACCTACTATTTGCCATGTTAAAATAGCAGAGTTGAAAGAATTAATATGCTACTTCTTATACTGTTTGATTTTCCTTGATTTCCCCACCTAAATCCCAACCTGGTAAGAGACACAGAAAACTAATTACAACGTCAGGCTTCATTACTAATAAAGCTGATGGGGATGCTGGTGGAGGAGTCACCCCAAATTCTCCCAAACATGCATCTAGGTTAGAGACGTGCCAGGGATTGCTGGTGTACATCAGGGTCACGAACCCCACGGGTGAAAGGGGAACACAGAAACCGCAGTCAGGAGTCCACAAGAGGGGCCAGGACGGGCTGAGCTGCACATTTCCAAGCCCTTTTCACAGGCGCACTCTTCACAGGCAAGTCACCCCTTGCTCCCGGGGAGGAGCGTGTGGGAGAAGAAAGGGGGCTAGGCTTCAGTTTTCAAGGCATCCCCCATTTGGAAACAGGCTGAGTGAGTATTACGCAACAGGGACTGAGCAGTCCGTGTTTGGGTTATACATATTGTTCTTGTTTGCTAGCTGCTGGAATGGAAATACCAGAAACGGAATGGCTTTTAACAAGGGGAATTTAATGAGTTGCTAGTTTACAGTTCTAAGGCCGAGGAAATGTCCCAATCACAACAAGTCTATAGAAATGTCCAATCAAAGGCATCCAGGGAAAGATACCTTGGTTCAAGAAGGCCGATGAAGTTCAGGGTTTCTCTCTCTCAAGTGAGAAGGCACATGGCAAACACAGTCAGGGTTCCTCTCTCATCTGGAAGGGCACATGGCAAATAGGGCATCATCTGCTAGCATCTTCTCCTGGCTTCCTGTTTCATGAAGCTCCCCGGGAGACATTTTCCTTCTTCATCTCCAAAGGTCGCTGGCTGGTGGACTCTCTGCTTTGTAGTGTTGCGCTCGCTGAATCTCTCTCTCCAAAATGTTTCCTCTTTTATAGGACTTCAGAAACTAATCAAGACCCACTTAAACGGGTGGAGATGTGTCATCCCCTAATCCAGTTTAACAACCATTCTTGACTAAATCACATCAACCAGGGAGATGATCTCATTACAGTTTCAAATATACAGTATTGAATAGGGATTATTCTACCTTTAAGAAATGAGATTTATATTAAAACATGGCTTTTCTTAGGGGACATACTTCCTTTCAAACCAGCACACACATACTAAACAACTATTTGCTATCTGAAATTCACATTTACTGGGAGTCCTGCATTATTATTTGTTAAATCTGACATCCCCAAATAGGTAATGTGTCCCATGGTATTCCCTAATTTTTACCCTTCTTTTAGTAGGTCTCTGAATGTACTTTCCTATCAGTTTTTTAGAAATCTGAAGATCCTATAACCCTAAAGGTAGTAAAAATTAAATTTTTTCATACCACTGGACCAGAAGACCTGTAGAATGTCTTTTGACTCTACTAATGAAGGGCCCTGCAGTGCTAGGAGTCATATAATTGGGTGGCAAGCTGAGTCCAGAGCATGCCAGAAGTCACAGTTAGGAAGAGAGTTATCTCCTAGGGAAATTTCACTCTCTTTAAAAACCTGCTTGGTTGGGCTAAATTCAGACTGGAATAGAACATCAAGATATATATATATATATTTACTTATTACTTCGAAGTCACAATATTTCAGAGGAGAAAACTTAGAAAACTAAGTTCCAGAATTTTCTTTTCCCACATCATTCAGCTGTGTAGTTTTGCAGCTGGGACTGAACACCTGCAATGCTCTGGTCCACTCTCTCTGCAGCTTCCCTGGGGTCCTCTTCCCACTTCCCACCCCTGTTCCGGCCACTCATGACTTAAACTGCGGTTTCCCAGCTTTGCTCATTACCCAATGTGCCATGCTTCTAGCAATAATCATCTTTAATAGACCTCTGAGAGCAACAGCATTGAAAGTATCCATTTCTCGTTAATAGATTAAGCAAAAGTTGCTAAATAATGATAATGGCAATAATTACATAAAGGGTCTAGATATAAAATAAATTTTGAATCAGGTTAGAATGCAGAGTAAAATTCAATTTTCCAATTTGCACTGCCAAGAAGAGAAAGTGCTGCTGCCTGGAGGAGTTCAATAAAGACTGCTGTTGAGCTGAGCGAATGAGCGCTGTTTGCTCTGAACAAAAGTGACGCAGACCCGGGACAGAGCCTGCACTCAGGGCACTTCATCTGCTGTCGTTCTCTCTGTGGGTTGGAGTCCTTGGTGGGAAAGTCTATGAATATGACACGGCAATATTAAATGCATCTTTACTTAATCAAGGTGGCTGTAAAACATAATCCTGGCACTCCTTTAGTTTAAAATGTCCTTAATAGCACTTCATTTCTCCTATGACATGGTAGGCTCAATCTACAGTTTTAACATCATCATTTCCATGCCCCCATCACCCTCTACAGCTGGTCACACCAAATGCTTCCTTGAATGGGGAAGGCTTTTCCATGTGGATTGTTTGAGGGGTGCAAGAAAGATTGAGTAGTATTTACTTACTTCTTAAGTACACTGTGTGGTGGGGGAAACATTTCAGTCTTTTTCCATGTGACCATCCCATTATTGCAGCACCATTTGTTGAATTTCTTTTTTTTAGGGCAGGGAACAGTGCACCGGCCAGAAATTGAACCCAGATCTCCTGCGTGGCAGGGGAGAATTCTACCAGGGAGCTACCCGTGTCCCCCTAGTCGTATTTATTTTTAATCATCCACAAGGTTATTCTGGTTGATGGAAAAGTCATGACTAAGAGGGTAAAATATAAACTTCTTGTAGTCTTCTGGCTCTCTCCTTATGTTCTGACTTTTAGCCTGCTTTGTAAACAGAGCGGTCCGACATGCTGCTCTGATTGGAATCTAACGGCTCTGATCCAGGGCAGCTGTGTCGATGCCCAGCTGTCTTTGTGTGCCTGACATTCCCACGTGTTACCACATTAATGTAACCCCCGTATCCCCCACCCCCCTGGCGGTAAGCAATAGTACCATCACTTCCCAAATGAGAAAACTGGCCTCAGACAGACCAATTGTCCCAAGGCATGCACTACAGATGTGGGGGGATCCACGTCTGATACCGCTGCTACTGAATGTCTGTCCCTGAAGTTTCACCACAGAGCTGAGGGGTCTGTGGCCGCTTCAGGAATGGTGCAGATAAAATGTGCATTTTTTCCATGAGAACACCATGGAAGTCACTGTATTATCATTTTCTTAAAAGTTGAAAATGAGAAGTGTTTCTAAAAATCTTATGAAAACTCATACAAGATAAATCAATGGAGTCAAGAGTCCATTGTGGTAACTTTTGTCCATAAATCTTGTACTAAATAGTCTGTAACCTCAATCAATTATGACATTGATTTCTGGATATCAGTGTCCATACTGAGACTCACACCATGCCCAAAGCAAAGCATTCACTTCGCATTTACCCTTTTTTTTCTATCCAATACTGAATGTGAAGCATTCAAGCCAGTCTTCATCTTATTTATCATTACAAACATCACAGACCTAATAAAGCTATAATAAAAATTTTGTTTTCAAAACTTATAGCAATACCTTAAAATATGTGAATGGAAAAAAAGTAGTAACAAAGACAATGCACAACTATAATTTTCGAATGCAAAAATTAGCATAAATCTGAATATTATGATAATCATTGAAGTAATTAAATGAGCAGTTACAAATTTTCTTGAGTAGAAAACTCTAAGCCCAAATGGCTTTGCCGGAAAATTCTACCCAACTTTCAAATAGGAATTAATTCTAAGAGCACACAAGTCTTCCAGTGATAGGAAGAGTGGGATATTCTTCATGGCTTGTGCGAAGTCTCATGTGTCCATGACATTGTCTTGTCATGAACAAGACAAGAAATGACAGTTCACAGGCCAACGTTACTCGTCAACAAAAGGCAAAAGCAAAGAAACGAAACATTGGCAAGTCAAATCTCTCTCTCTCTCTCTCTCTCTCTCTCTCTCTCTCTCTATCTGCAGCGCTATTGATCTAATGACAAATTAGGTTTATCCTAGTAATCAAGATTGAGTTTATCCTACTGTGATAGTTAGGTTCAGGTGTCAGCTTGGCCAGGCGATGGTGCCCTGCCATTCTGTTGCTGTGGACTTAAATCACCAGCATGTGAAATTCATCTATGGCTGATTAGAACTGAGGTAGGCAAAGGTGAGTGCCTTCTTTAATGAGCGAGGCTTTACGTGAGAGGTCAGAAGAGAGCTCAGCACAGCCCCGCACAAGCAGCTCAGACCCAGAAGTTTGGAGCTGTAGAAAGGAATCAAATTGGGGAAAGCCGCTTTAACCCAGGAGCGGGGAGGAATGGCCATTAGATGCAGCCATGTGCCTTCCCAAATTGGTAAATTTGTTATTAAATAAATCCCTTTTATGAAAGACGGTCCATCTCTGGTTTAGTGCATCCAGCAGCCTTAGCACAATAAAACACCTAGTGATCCAAGTTCAATTTAGCATTAGAAAGTTTATTAATGTACTTTGACACAGATACATAATAATAAATAGTAACTTCTTACTTTGACACAGATACATAATAATAAATAGTAACTTCTTATCTAATCAAGGTAGCAAAAGCATTTACTAAAGTACAACAGCCATTCATTTAAAAATACTTAATTATTAGGAATGAAGGGAACTTCATCTTAAAATATGCAGTAACATTATATTTAAAGGTGAAATGTTGAAATCTTGCTGTTAGAAGAATAAGGTTTTTACTCCCACAAATGACATTTAACCCTCTAAAGAATGTCCTAATCAGCCTGGTAAATATAAATAAATAAAAGTAGGGGAAGTGAATTGAGAGAAATTTAGGACAGACTTTGTAAGCACATTTCATAACTGCCTATGGATTCTTACAATAAATAAGAGCTCAGCAATGTTAATAGATTATTAAGAAGCAGTTATCTTTCCATGTAACAACAACAATAATTTAAATATATATATAGTTGTGTAAAATCATTAAGTACCTAGGAATAAAAAACAGGTAAGTTCTTTCCCCACAGAGAAAATTCTACTACTTAATTGGAAGTCATAAAAGAAGACCCAAAGAAAGGATATATAAGCCAGGTTTTTAAACTGGATGATGTGTTTTTTAAAACATATCTGTTCTCCTGATGTAAAGATATCAATTCTCTCTGTTAGAACGTCAGTAATTTTTTCAAGAATTTGGCATGCTGGTTGGAAGCCTCCTCTGACCACGCTTTTACAATTCTAAAACCTTCATCAGAGCAGCTGGATCCCACGTACGCTGATGTATATTTTCTGTGGCCCTTTTGCCTTCCAGTGTTTCAGAGAGTGCCAGGCTGCGAGGACGGGTGAGGGGTCTGGTTTACTGCCTGGTACACACCAGGTGCCAACAGCAGTATCTCTCCCATGGCAGGCGATACATAAACATTTGCTGGATGATATTTAAAACCCATGTAGAAATGCAATTGGCAGAAAGTAGCTAAACTACTACTGAATGAAAATTAGAAAGATATCTTCAAAATGTATACTTGTAATAATTACGCACGATGGTTTTCATACTAGGTTCTGAGGGAGAACCTAGGAACAAATCGGTGAACAGGCCCATGAGGGCCAGCACCCCCAGTACGTGAAACTCTGCAGGGAAGAGTAAGAAAAACAGTCTTTACAATGCACAGAGCTGCAACAACAGGTCATCCTGTGCCTTCTGTAGATCAAAAATACCATAAAGGCGATGAAAAGAAAAGCTACTGGGTTGAACAGTATATTCCAAAGATGACAAAAGGCTAGCTTTATGAATATATAAATTATTCCTTCAAATCAATACGATAAAACACAGAAAAACCAATAGAAAAATGGGCAAAAGCCTTTAACAGACACTCCATATAAAGAAAGCTCGAATAATCAATAAACATGAAAAACTGTTGTTCATCAGAAGGTTGCAAATTAGAGCTGTAATGAGATATAACTACCTTCTCAGCAGATTGGCCAAAGTGAAGCAGTGTTACATGTTCTAGAGAGAAGGAGAAAGAGGAACTCACATAATTCTGCGGGAAGTGTAAATTCACGCAGCCATTTTAGATAACGTTTTGGCCTTTCTAGGAAAATATGAAGGTGTGCACACCCTACGGCCCGTGATTCTTCTAGGCAAACGCTCAGCAGAACCAGAATCGACGTGAACCAGCAGGCATTATGTACAACAGCCCCAAACTGGACATGACTGAAATGTCCAGCACCAATAGAAAGGGTGCTGTTTATTCGGGCAGTGGGACATCATACGTGATGCAAAATGATGAACCACTGCTACCTGCAAGAATCGTATAAGCATGAGGTTGAGTAAAAGAAATGAGATTCAAAAGTTCACATCCTTTATCCCATATGTAAAGTTTAAAAAGGGTAAAGCCTAATTAATTATATATACATATATAAAATCTGTGGCCTGACTTTATGCATAGTTTCTCTGTGTGTGTGTGTACCTATTGCATTTTTAAGATACATATAAAAGTTCATCTATTTCTTTTTTTTCACATGGGCAGGCTCCAGGAATTGAACTCGGGTCTGTGGCATGGCAGGCGAGAACTCTGCCACCGAGCCACCATTGCACCGCCTTATTTCTATTTATATCGGTACAGATATTACAAGGAGAGAGGAGTGAGTTGTGTTCGAGAAGGGACTAGCAATCTATTTTTTCTCATATGGGTGTTTGCTTTATAATTATTCATTTAATTATACAATTTTGTTTTTATTTCTTGTTAATATTTGTTTATATTTCTTTTCTGTGTGTGTATTTCCAAATGAAAAATTTAGAAAAGCTTAAAAGATGCTCAAATGTTCTACTAGTCAGAGAAATTAATTTTGACATCACAGTAAAGTACCTGCACACCTTGACATTAAGAGTGTATTTTATTAGACATACAAACGATATTTGGGAGAATGTGGAGTAATGACATGAACCCTTTCACTGTGGGAACCACTGGCAATCGTGACAATGGATTATCAGAATTGCAAGAGATGACGGAGGATCTAGAATTTGAACTCACCTCTCTGTGGTCCAAACTTGATATGCTAACACCTGTAACTTCTAGTACACAACTATATCTCCCCTAATGTTATTTTCATTAACAAATATTGATATTTAACGAGGCAAATAAAACCAAATGCATGTAGACTCTGCAGAGAGGGATGCAAGTGAGAAGATGTGTCGATATTTCAAACATCTAGAGAGATTTCAGCAGCCTGTGCTTTGGGCTCATCAGTCTGGTGGGTCCCTGAGCTGTGGACCAAACGACACCATTCCCCATCTGATACGGCTTAGTGTCTGCTGGGGGAAAGCACAGGGAAACTAAAATCGTCAGTCCTTGTGTAAGGTAGGTGGCAGCCCGGGTGACAATCTATGCTCATGGAGCGTGGTCAGTGTCTGCAGGAATTCAAGACCAATGTCCAGTTCATAGCAAACAGTGTAAAAGTATCAGATCATGTCAGGGGATGTGAGTATTCATTGTGATAAGACTTTTAACTTTTCCTTTAATTGCAACTCAAAAAATTAAGATGGTTGTTAGTTGCTCATTGAACCCTTCATCCCTTGATATTTACTATATGCGTATACATACCTCACACGACTGTTAGACCAAGGTTGAATTTCCAACACTGATGTGCCCCCTTTAGCTGTTCTCCTTGGTTTTTGTAGTTCCAAAGAAGCATACCTCTGCGCCTGTAGTGAATTATCAACAGACGTCTGTTCATTTGTTGAGTTACTTTATTTTAAAAAAGCAGGCGAATAGGAAACTCCATATTTCTCTTTACAAACTACCTATAGCAAGTCGCTTCATCATTTCTCCCTTCGATGGAGATTGTCTTTCTTCCTGTGAATTAGGGGCCTCCAGAAATAAAACTTCCAAGCCCTTGTTTTGTAATATATTAGGTCAAAGAAGGAACAGATCTATATATGGTGCCCTTAGGAGCTTGTATTGATTGCTACTTCATAGGTCAAATATTATCATAACAAATCGGGTGATGATGGGGTAGCACCCACTCACACTCGCTCACTCACATTTGTTCACCTAGCATTTGTGGAACATCCGTCTGGAGCCACCAACTTAGCTCACCAAAGCCTTAATTAACTCGAAGATGGTGGCACATTTCCAGACCGTTGTACCAGGCTCATGATAGGTGGACATATTTTACTAGACACACAGCTTGAAGAATAATAAACAAATGCAAGAAAATATTTATATTGGTCGTTTCCCAAGCTTCAGAAGCACTGAAGTTAAGGACAAATGGAAATAAAGTGGATTCTCATTATTTGTGTTCCTTATAACACTGAGTTAGGAAGTAGTGAACCACTGCCCCTAGATCCTAGGGGCAGTACCCGGCTAGGTCCTTGCCATCTCCAGTCACAAAAATGTCATCAACCAGTCAATGCATAACCTCACTTAAACACACCTTTTATCTTTTGATTCCTCCTTAAATTTGCACACAATGATATTCCAGGAAAATCCTTCCTTTTTCCAGCCTTTTGGAGATGGGTCCCATTTAACCCCTTCTAAAAGCAGTAAAATTGCCTTCAGAACATTTTGCAGCAGCATTTAAACAAAGCTTCTGAACATAAAGTTAAGCAAGCTTAATCATAAATCGCAATAGGAGGCAGGTAATTGGAGCTCATTAAATAAGGTGTTGATTCATTAACATTGAGCTCACATCCAACAGCACTATAATTCATGCCTGCACAAAGCTTTCCTAACACATATTTTCTCTTCAGGCACTTCACAACCTTCCTGCACTTAGAACACTAGATTGCAATTCAGCACCGTTGCTGGACGGCCATTTAAATGATGAAATCACCAGCAAAAAGCCCCCAGATGTGAAAAACATGGCACTAAATATGCCTCAAAAAAGACATTTGTTTATGAGAGCTAAAATAAGAAGGCAGAGCATTGCTTCATTCTACTTTGGCAAGGAAGTTGCTCTTCGTGGGATGAGCAGGGACCCCAATTTTTCACAGCTCTGTGCTTGTATGAATGATCCCTGCAAATATGGATGGATTGCAATTAGCATCTCTTAGCTGCTGGCAGGGTTTGCAATCTCCCCTGTGGCTTAAGGCTTTCCCTTCACAAATAGCCAGAAACCCCTCAGTCTCACAGGCCCTTTTCTTTTCCTCTGTAGTTGAAGTGCTGATGTATTATGCTAATGAATCTAGAGGATAACAAGTGCATTCTTTTCCTAGGCTGCTTAAAGCATTGGTGCTTAAAGCATCAAATGGTTGGCTTGAACAGTGGGGATTTATTAGCTTACAGAGTTGAGGTTGAGAAAGGTGAAGCCATCATCAAGGTGATGCTTTCTCCTGGAAGGCCAGTAGCCAGTGATCCTCTGCCACACGGCACAGCATATGGCAGCACATGCCCTTTTCTCTCTTCTCTTCTAATTTCCCTTAATTTCAACTTCTTGCTTCAGTGGTTTTCTCCTCTGTTTCTGTATTCATTCCCTTTATAAAAGACTACAGTGATAGGAGTAAGACCCATCCTGGACGAGGTGGGTCACACCTTAACTGAAGTAACCTCATCAAAAAGTCCTGTTTACGATGGGTTCACATCTACAGGAAAGAATTAAATTTAAGAAAGAGTTTTTCTGGGGTACATACAGCTACAAATACCATAGCCAGCCCCAAAAGTTGCCTAGACACACTAGCCACTAGTTCTGCACAGATACTTGCTGCTTTGGAGATTCTCCACTGCATTATTCCACAGCCCCCCTTGCAGATCTTCCTGCAAGTTTGGATGGTTGTTGCTTCCCCTCCTCACTTCTCACTTTCTCCTCATCTTATTGGGGGAAAGCTCTCTGGGAATTTAAAATCAAAACTATGACTCCAGGGCATCAAAGCATGCTCTAGAAAGGCAGAAAAAGCTTTTATGCATAGAGAACTAAAATAATGTGTTTGTTGCTGAGAAGAAGGAGAGAGAAGAGAGGTGGCTGAGGGTGACATGGGTGACAAGTTGGGAGATGCTGCAGTGAAATGTTTGCCTGAAAATTAATAATCTTGTGAATGTATGGTGCAAGTGGATTTTTGAAGAAATTCAGTTTTGCTCTTGGTTAACAAAACAATCTGAAGATGATTCAAACATAAATGTTTTAAGATGAAGAACCTGCAGAAATGATGGTAGTGTCTCAGTCTTCTGCATACTATGAAAAGTTCTAGTGTTTCAGTCAATAATTCCCCCAGTACTAAAGGGCTAAGAGGATCCTAAAAGATTTTCACTTAAGATCAATTCAATACATATTTACTAAGAAAACATTAGTGAATAAAATAGACTAGTTTTCTTTCCTTTTGGGGACTTAAGTCTGGTGAAGGTGACAAAAAAAGCAAATGAACAAATACATATACAATTACAAATTGATCTGAATTGTGAAAAAAATATTGGTTGAAAGATTAAATAATAGTATAGCTCAGCCATTTCTTGAGGGCTTACCAGGTGAGGGTTTATACTAAATATTTAAATGTTTATTAAATTTTCAACTTCCCAACAAACCCATGAGAAATTGTGTTGTTATCCTCATAATTTTTTATGGATAAACTCTTCTTTATGAGGTTCAACATTCCTCAGAACGACACAGGGTTATTCGCTCAAAAATGACATGTTGAAGTCATGATGTCCAGTACCACAGAACATGCAATTATTTGGGACAGGGTCACTGCAAATGGAATTATTTAAATTCCAGAGTAGACCAGGCCCCAGAGCAGCCAGATATCCTGGTAAGGAGAGCGGCAGACAGACAATGGAAAGATGGACTTGTGGAGAGCGAGGCAGAGACTGGTTATGCTGCCAGGAGCCAAAGGAGCGTCAGGGACATCCAGCCACTGCCAGGAGTGGAAAGAGAGGCCTGGGTCAGGTCCTTTCCCTGCGGACTTCAGAGGACTGTGGCCCAGCCAGCACAGGATGTTGAGTTTCCGGCCTCCAGAGCTGTGCGACAACGTGCTCTGTGCTAAGTCCAACGGGGCCTGGTGCTGCCACGTGCAGTGGCCACTCTAGGAAACCACGACACAGCTACAAGAAATAACTCAGCCTTGAGACGCGCTAATGTGGGCCTGGGGACACAAGGGGCCTTTCTCATCTCCTCTGGGCTCGGGCTCAGGCCCAGTGGGGCCCCAAAGCTCTTCCTGACCCCACGTTCACAACTGGACACCAGAGCCCTAGTTCCGGCTGCGTCTGGTCAAGCCCCCTGCCGAGGATCTACCAGCTGGCCTCTAGGGGACTGGTTTCAGCTCTGGCCTCCCACGGAAGCAGAGCTCATTAGGGCCAGACAGAGGGTCAACTACGGTCCTGCCCTCCCTCCCTTCCAGTTGTTCGATAACATCAAAGGAAATTCGACTTCAATTCACCTGAGCATATTAACGGTAAAATTTAAGGGAAAAAAGAATTGAATAAGGAAAACTACCAATGAAATTGATCAAAAATGTGTAAAAATTATTCAAGCTTTATTTACAAGAATAATACAAAATTTATTTTCCAGCAATGAAGAATGCCTGTATAATAACTTAAAATGGAGCCATACATTAAAGACATTAAAGAGAAATTTCTAAGGATTTTTTAAGGTCACTGGAAATGTATATAAATGTAAGTGAAAAATACAGGCCAGGTACACAGACTGGTAATAATTTGATACACAATTATATCTTTCTTGATATATCTATTTAAGTATTGAATTAAAACATGGAAGGAAACATAGTCAAATATTTAGAGTTATGATCACTAGAAGGCAGAGAAGTATTTAATAAAAGTATTTTCTACAATGTGCATGTTTTTATTTTTAATCAGAAAAACTGAATCAACACCATTAAATAAATTATATTAATGAGAAAATGATTCTGACATCAAATACAATGGAATGTTTTTAATTTAAAAAAGAAAAAATAAATAAAGAGTCTTCATGCCTTATTTATTTATTCTTTTTTGTTTTTAAGGTGGTGTAGCAAAGGGCAGAGAAGCCAATAAGTTGGCAGAGTCTATGCACCTTATCAGTGGCAGAGGTGACACCCAAACCCTACCTCCGTCGCCGTGCGCCATCTGCTCATTGCAGTCCCAACTATTTCTTCGCCAAGGTCCTTGGTGACGTGGGTTAAGACACTGGGATATTCATCTTTGTCCCCTTTCCTATTAGAAGTCTCAGCATAGCTTTAATTGAATGCATGTAGTTAAAACTGGGGTTAGTTTTTCTTTTGAATTCTTCTTACCTGCCTAATACAGTCCTTTGTATAGAAAATAATTCAGGGATTATCTGCCAAATTACTTTGAGTGAAAGCTTAACATTACATAAATGTAAAAGGAAATGCCAGTCTGTCTCTGATATTTATCCAGAAAATTAAACCAGCATCAGATTTAGGCATGCTGTGAGGTAAGCTCATAGCTCTGCTGGGCCTTGTAGGGTAAATCACATTGTAAAAAGAAAAGAAGGCATTTTGAACTTTTGTTTACACTTTGGGAACTTATCATTCAATATGGAGTTGAGAGTAAATGCTAATGCTAAATTTATCTGTCTTTCTATCTGTTTGTTTATCCATCCTTCCTTCCATCCATTCATCCATCCTCTGTCTGTCCATCCATCCATCCATCCATCCATCCATCCATCCATCCATCCTTCCAACACTCATCCATCCATCCATCTTTTATCTACCTAGCCAGCCATCTCTCATCAACCTATATCTATCTATCTATCTATCTATCTATCTATCTATCTATCTATCTATCTATCTATCTACCTCTATCTTTCTATCTATATCTATCTATCTATCTATATCTATCTATCATGTATCTATCTATATATCTACCTATCATCTATCTATATCTATCTATGCATATCTGTCTCTCTATCTATCTATTGATCTATCTCTCTATCCATCTGTCATCTGTAAGTATTTCTTTCCCAGAGATGTTAAGGCATTCCTTATATTTACAGCCAGAAGCTGGTGATAGGAGATTCAGTCAATCCTCTAACTGAAAGAATATAATTCAACGAAGGGAAAGAAAGGAAGGCTTTATGTTCCTAAACACACGGCAGGGTGTAACTGGGCAGATCCAGAGTCCAGTGTGTGAAACAAAGGTCAACTGCACAGAGGGCTCAAGGTTGATTGCAGATGTGGCAGGCAGAGAACAGGAATCAGTTCAGGCTCTTCTTAAGCTGAGTAAAATGTAAAACTTAAAGGGAGAAAAAATAAAATATGTATACTCAATATAAAATATATATAATATAAAATATTATATAGATTGTTTCAGGATTTGTTATTTGCCTATTGATTGCCAATCACTAACGTATGATTCAAAACTCCAGTTTGAATTTGAATGATACTGGGAGACCAGTATCATTAACCTCAATTGGCAATTAAGACCCTGAGGCTTGGAAGTTAGGGAAATTGCTGAAGCAGTGATCTAGACAGTCCCTGCGCTTTTCCTTCCTTTGAGTCTCAAGCCTGGAAGTAGAGGTAAGTCTGAAAATGGAGGAAGTAAGCAGCTGGGCTTGCAGAGGTGAGAGCAGGGCCAGAGGCCCCAGGGCTCTTTATCTCAAACCAAAGAACCTTGACCTCGACCCTCAGCCACTGACAGCACCACCTACACTGGTGTACCCCATGCTCTGCTGCACAGCAGAATCAGGGCAAGGTGCTTGTCAAAATTTCTGGTACTTTTATCTAAACCTGAAGTTTATAATTTGAGAAATTTGGGGCAAGTCTTTGGCATATGTACTTTTAACCAAATCCTTACTTCTTCTGATAGGCAGAAACATTGACTTTCAAGGCATATTTTTCTGAGATGTCAGATGTCTATGAAGAAAAGAGGCATTAGAATGGTCAAATTGGATTGCATTACTTCTTTTTCCATGTTCTGCTAGTTAGTTATATTACCTCTTGTATCTACATTTCCTTATATTCACAATCAAGGATGTATTTTTCAGCTTTGTTTTGAGAAAAAAAATCATAATATATGTATTAAGAGGTGATGGGGAATAAGGACACAGCATAACTCCTATTATTCCTTGTAAAAATGCATACTTTAATCATAAGGAAACACTAAACAAACTCAAAGTAAAAGTCTACAAAACAACAAAACTATCTTTGTAAAAAAATGGATATCATGAGAGGTAAAGAAAGACTGAGAACCTATTCCAGATTAAAGAGGAATGAAAAGATATGACGACTAAATGTGATATGCATTTAGTTGTGGATTGGAAATTGGACTAGGGAAAAAAACGCTATAAAGAACATTACTGGGACAATTGGTGGAAATTGAATATAGACTAATTTAAGACTTTAGAAAGTTATCTGTGTTTAATGTCATGATTTTGACAGTTGCTCTGCATTTATATAAACGTGTTATTCAAAATGTATCACGCAGATCTCCCAAAGAAAGGATTTACTCCACAGCCTCAGGTCATGGAGTCAGCAGGTACCATCCAGCTATGAGCTCCTTCAGAGTCTGTCTCAACTGCTTAAAGCCCCTTCTCCTACCTGGGTAAGTCCAAATCTGGACACTCAGCTCAGTGGGGGTGTGAAAGCTCAGCCGTTTTGACCCAATGCGTGGCACTGATTCGGGCAATCCTCACTCCAGAGCTGCCTGCGAACTGACCAAGACTCTTCTGAGCCCCTATTGCTGTGTGATTTCTTCCTGTGTCCAATCCACTTCTTCCCTCTTTTGTTCACAGATGATAACCCACAATAGATATCTTCTACACCACACTGTGCTCTACTGCCTTCTCTCTCAGAGAAACCAACCTTCACATGCATGGAGAAAATGGTGTTTATAAAGACCATGGGATGGCTGCCCATCGCTTAGCAGCTTGCCTGTTCTACGTAAAGATAATTAGCAGCTAAGAGTGAGTAACAGGCAGATGAAAGCCAAATGTGAAAACTAGAGGCCTATTTAGTCACATAAAAAGTCTCATCAATAGCAGTGGGAGGACAGAAGATGCTAAGGAAGAAATTCAGGACTTAATAAGCAAATTAGCTAAATGTCAAAGATGGTTAATTCCCAATCTAACAGGTCTGTGATGTTAAGGACAGGGCTTGAGTGGGGAAATATGGAAGTTGAGCACATTGGCTAAGAACATCTGGATTATAGCCTCTGAAGATTTAGACTTCCGTGACCACTCTGACACTTCTGAGTCTACAGATGTGGCCCACACTTCCCTATTAAAAGCTAACACCTGGCTATTCCTTGTCTACTAGAAGACAGTGCAGAGGGGAGAGGCCTGCTCAGGACATGTGCACCCATCACTTCTCTTGGTCTTGGAGTCTATAATTAGGGTGAATTTGTCACATAGTCCAATGGGCATGTTCCAGGCCTGATAAGGGAGGAAGGGAACTAGTTTCCAAAGGGCCTACAAGATGTATTCCCATGCACCTGCAAGAACTGGGAGAGGTTGCATGGGATGGGACCTGAAGGTGCTTGTTTATAGTAAGGACATAAAATTGGTTTGGGAAGAGTTAATTGACTTGGGAGTGGTCTCCTGAAATACAGGCTTTAATAGCCTGGAAAGGATGTTAATAGATGGTGTGAACTAATTATTTGGTTGACTCTTAGAAACATGGAAAGAGTGATGTCCCATGGTGATTAATATGTAAGAATTGCTGGGGCAGGCAATTGAGAAAGGGATTAAAAGGTCTGGGGAAATGGGCATCTGTAGTGTGTATGCTCTCTATGAACAGGGGACCTGACACAGGATTGCATTCCAGGGCCAAGTGAACACAGTAAGCACATAAGGAACGTGCTGGCACCGATGTGCACCACCAACCCTGGGATGCTCATGAGTAGCTTCCTTCTGGTGGCCAGCATTGATATTAGGGGAGTTTGCTGCAAACTTTGGTTTATTCATAGTACAAAAATCAACTGAGGCTTAGTGGCCTCTCAACTTTCAAAACCAGAATGTTACCAGTATCATATTGAGCAGTAAGAACAGAGAGGCAACTAAAGGCATTTTTAACCCAAGGAATGATGGAGCTGGTTAGGAGATGATGGCATTCCTAAGGATGAAAACAGATGAGCAGTCAACCACAAATTACTAAATCTGTACATCAAAGAAATCATGAAAGGATGAAGGGAGTTGTTTCAAGGATGCAGGGAGTTGTTTCAATTAAAATCATGATCCCTTGACAGTTTTCGAATCTAAGCTGGTTTTCAGATGCTGGAACCCTAACTGAGGAGATGGCTGGGTCCCCAAGAGGAAAGACCGTTCAACATCACAGGCAATATTCATGGGAATACTTTCCCAAGTCCTTCCTCAAAGGGGCCAGTGAATGTTCACTGCTAAGAGTGCATAGAGCAGAATGGGTAATCTGAGGCTATGTTAAGTACTATTTGGCAAAGGGTCTGAGTTAAACAGAAAACTGAAGCATCACCATAGTCCCTTATCAGTCTGAGGGCATGTGGTACTTAGGTAGTAAATGGGGTCCTTACCAAAGTCTGAGTAGAGTGCAACCACTGGTGTACAGACCCCATGGAGTGTGCATTCTAAAGCTTCAAGAACGTGTAATTGTGAATGACATACCTGGAGTTGTCAGAACAGCCACTGTGGGTCTTGATCTGTGGACCAATAGCTAACGAAATGGAAAAGACCAAATGGATGTCTCTGAAACCAACTTCTGAACTCCAACTCCAGCAGAGGTGGTATATATTTAGTATCATTCTGTAGCATGGTGGATATTACTGCCAGCTTCATGTATCTCCAGGAAACAGGAATGCTGGTCCCTTTCACATCTCCATTAAACATGCCAGTCTGTTCACTGAGAAATATGACCAATCCTAGGGTAGCTACAGGCTACCATAACTCATCCAAGTAGTAGCTCCAAATGCAGTCACCATGTCAGAGTGGCATTTTTGCTGGAGAAGAGTAATTTGGCCTTCAATAAAATCCGAATAAAGATTCCAGTATCCCTCTTTGCAGAAATGGAGGAACAAGTCATCAAATTCGTATGGAAAGGCAAGGGGACACAAATAGCCAAAACTACCTTGAAACAGAAGAACAAAATTGGGGGCCTCACACTTTCTGATTTCAAAACTTATTCCAAAGCTACACTAATCAAAGCAGCATGATACTGGTGCAAGGATAAATATATAACAAATGGAATAGACTTGAAAGTCCAGAAACAAACCCACACATCCATGGCAATTGATGTGTTTTTCTCTGTAATTTTTATTCTAGTACCACATATACAACCTAAAACTTCCTATTTTAGATGCATTAAAATCCAGTTCATTTTCGATAAGGGTTCCAAGTCTGCTTATTGGGGAAAAATAGTCTCTTCAATAAATGGTGCAGGGAACACTGGATATAAACATGCAGTGGAATGAAAGTGGACCCCCAACTCTACCATAAACAAAAATTAACTCAAAATAGATCAAAAACCTAAATAAAGAACCAAGCCTATAAAACTCCTAGAAGTAAACATAAGGAAGCATGTTCCGGACCTAGCTTAGGAAAATGGTTTCTTAGACATTACACCAAAAACCCAACCACAAAAGGAAAAAGAGATGACAGGGACTTAATCAAAATTGAAAACTTTGCTGCATCAGAGGACATCATATTGAAAGCAAAAAACAATCTACGTAGGCTAAACCTACTTAAAATTAGGCCTCAGATTTGCCCCCAAAGAACCTCTTTTGTTGCTCAGATGCGGCCTCTCTCTCTCTCTAGGCCACCTCAACAGGTGGATTCACTGCCCTCCCCTATGTGGGAGATGACTCCCAGGGGTGTAAACCTCCCTGGCTATGTGGGACAGAAACCCTGGGATGAGCTGTAACCTGACATCAAGTGATTGAGACAGGCTTCTTGACCAAAAGGGGGAAGAGAGAAATGAGACAAAATAAAGTTTCAGTGGCTGAGAGATTTCTAACAGAGTCAAGTGGTTACCCTGGAGGTTATTCTTATGCATTATATAGATATCTCTTTTTAGCTTATGGTGTATTGGAGTGGGCGGAGGGAAGTACCTAAAACTGTGTATCTGTGTTCCAGTAGCCTTGATTCTTGAAGATGATTGTATAAAGATTAAATGTTTACAGTGTGACTGTGTGATTGTGAAAACCTTGTGTCTGATGCTTATTTTATCTAGGGTATGGACAGAAGAGTAAAAAAATGAATAAAAATAAATAAATAATGGGGGGACAAAGGGTAAAATAAATTGGGTAGATGGAAATTCTAGCAGTCAATGAGAGGAAGGGATAAGGTGAATGGTATGTATGAGGTTTTCTTTTTCTTTTTTTTCTTTTTCTGGAGTAATGGAAATGTTCTAAAAAATTATCATGGTGACGAATACACAACTAGGTGAACATGCTTCCTTATGTTTACTATGTAATTGATGTGCCACTGATTGTACATCATGTATGGAATGTATATGGGTGAAGATTTCTCAATACAAATAAAAAAAAACAATCTATGGAATGCGAGAAAATACCTGGAAACTACATTTGCCATAAGAGTTTAATATCCAGAATATATAAAGAAATTCTCTTAACAGCAAATAGAAAACAAATGAATTTAAAAACTCACAAAAGATTTGAATGACATTTCTCAAAAAAAGAATAAAGTGTATACAAATGGAAAAAAGCACAGGCAAAGATACATAACATCATTAGCCATTAGGAATGCAAATCTTACCACAGTGAGATACCATTTCACACCCACAACCTCAGCTATTACTAAAAGAAAATAAAGATTTCTCACCTACTGCTGATGAAAATATACCATGCTGCAACTGCTATGGAAAGAAGGCTGCTGGTTCCTCAAAATGTGAAACATAGAATTATCGCATGTGCCAACAATATCACTTTTACATGTATAACCAGAAGAATTGAAGGCAGGGATTCAAGTGATATTTTTATATGGATGTTCACAATGGCTTTGTCCCACATTAGTCAAGAAGTGGAAGCGACCCAGCGTCCATCAACAGATGGGTGGCTGCACAACGGCGGCTTCACTCCTTACTCAGCTGTGAAAAGGAGTGAAGCTTCAGCAAGGAGGAAACTTGAAGACCCCTTGACGAGTGAAATAAGACAGGCACAAAAGCACATATATGATTCCATGTATATCAGAAAGTAGAAGATGCAAACTCATGAAGACAGTCAGCAGATTACAGGTTACGAGGATGGGGAAGAGGGGAAGTGGGGATTCTGTGCTTAATAGGTTTTGATAACAGAGAGTGGTGATGTCAGCCACTGTAAATATAATTAATACCACTGAATTGTGTACTTAAAACAGGTTAAAATGGAAATTTTTATGTTGTACATATGTTACCACCATTTTAAAAAAAGGTTAATGTGGTCTCAGGTACATGGCATACCCACTGAATTTGTGGGGGTAAATCTGAAGCAGAAAAGATCAGGAAGAATTTGTATTCACAAGGAACAGACAGCACGATATATTTATCATTTCCCCAGGGTTATCTTATCTCTGCTGCACTATCTTATCACATGGTACAAATGTTTGAACATCCCACAGATTCACACTGATCCACGAGGTCAATGTGATTATGTTTATCAGGCTGCATTAGCAAGACGTAGGTAGCACTTGGATGCCTTTATAAGAAACATGCATTTTGGGAGAAAATAAAATAAAATAAATCCTGTGAAGATTCAGATGTCCACCACATACACAAAAATTTTAAGGGTCCAATGGTCAAGGGGTTGCTGGGAATCTCCTCCAAAGGATAAAAACAAAACTAAAATCATCATTATGTCTTATAATTCTCACTACCAAGATGAAAGAATCCACAATCCTTGCTGGATTCTGGAGTACGGTAATCCTCACTCAGGTTACGATCTGGCCCATATATTTATGATGAAACATCCTGCCAGTTCAAGGGGGATGGACGAAGCATGAAGGACTCTGAAGCAGGGTGAGGTTTTGGTGTAAGCAGCTCTGATGCTTGGGCCATACAAACCAGCAGGCGTATTCTGTTGGCGGTGCCAGCAACAGGAAAAGTCACAATGCAGGGTTCTGGCAAGTTCCGGGGGAAAATCACAATGCAGGTCTTGGAGATTCTGGGCCTGCCTTGGACAAGGCCACCAGCAGGGGAGAATGCTATGGAGGTAAATGAGAACAGGAGTGGTCACGGCTGCACCCTAGCCTCAATAAGGAATGAATATCTAGAGAGAATATGTACAGAGAACTATTCAGTCTCTAGGCAAGGCTTTTGGTGGTTTGCCTAGTTATCCAGTTTTTGTTTGAAAGAGGAGTTTCCAAAAGTTAGAATATTTATGGACTTATGGACAGTGGCAACTGTCCTGGCTAACTGGCCCAGGCCATGGAAGAAAAAAAAAATGGAAGGTCATGGACAGAATTATTTGGGGTAGAGGCATGTGGAGCAAACATATTGCAGTAAGCACACAGTGTAAATAACTTCATATTATGTAGTAGATAGGTTTGGGTTTCAACTTGACCAGGAGATGGTGCCCAGTTGTTCTGTTGCCATGGACTTAAATTCATCTATGGCTGATGACATCTGCAGTGAGCTACAGGGAGTGCCTTCTGCAACGAGTGAGGCTTAAAAGGAGAAGTCAGAAGAGAGCTCAGCAGCTCAGTTGAGACATTTGAAGATACAGGAAGGAATTACCCTGGGGAAAGCTGTGTGAACCCAAAGTCTGGCCAGCAGATGTTGCCCTGTGCCTTCCCATGTGACCAAGAAAGCCAGAGGAAAGCCAGCTGCATTTCCTCTGAAGAAAGGAGGAAATTTGTAACTAAATAAATTCCCTTTATAAAACCAGGCACTTCTGTCATTAGCAAACTGAAACATATATGTTGTCCTACATAAGGAGGCATGCATTACAGAGGAAGTACTCAACAATCAGGTACACAAAATGGCTGTCCAGTTGACTTCAGCCAGCCACTGCCATCAGACTTCTAACGGGCCACAGTGGCAGAAATAGTGGCTGCACATAGGTCCATGAATGAGAATTTCTACTCAGTATTGATCTAGCTATGGCCACTGTTGAATGTCCATCTTCCAAGAACAGAGACCAAGGCACACCCCTGATATGGCACCATTCCTTGAAGAGACTAACAGACCACTTGATGACAGGCTAACTTCATACATCCCTTTCCATCCATCCTGGGCCAGGGACTTTCTTCTCAAGGATGGACATATTTCCCAGAAAGGAATTTCCCTCTAAATCCTGTACGGTCTCAGTAACTACTATTATTCAAGGACTGTTTGATCTACCAGTATGCGAACCTGCATAGCACAGTAGAATCCAAGGGATTGAGCTCATGACCATAATAGCTGTATCACACTGTCCAGCACCTGCTAACCTGCTAGAACTGAGTAGTAGCCTGCTGAAGGTGCAGCTAAGGTGACATCAGAGGGAAAATTCTGGGGGAGGATGTGCTATCTTCCAGATCACAGTATATGCACTAAATCCAAGAACTTTGCCTGGTTCTGTGTCCCCACTAGAAAGAATATTTGGATCCAGGAACCAAGAGGTGGAAGTAGCAATGGCCCCATTTATCAGCACTGCCAATGCTCGCATGTGGGTTTGGTGGTTCCAGACCTGGAAGTCTGCTCTGCCAACTTACATGCTGTGGGAATACATTCTTACAGGAGTCCCAGCACACATTCCGTTGAACTAGATGTTATGCTGCTGCCTGAGAATTTTCACCTTCTTGTGTTTAAAACTGTCAGCTAGGAGGAGATCTCTTTCCCGTGTGGTGAGTTCTGCACTATCAGGAGGGAGTGAGACTGCTGTTGCACAATTAGAACAACAGGAACAGATGTGGGGCACTGGTGTCCCCTTGGGTGCATCTGTGCCCAATTTTGGCTGTGAATAGAAAGGAATAGAAATCTTGGACTGAGACTGGCATGATAATGAGGTTTTCTGGCCCTTTGAGGATGGGGGTCTGAGCCTGACCCCAGGGAAGCCGCTGAGATCAGCAGAAGCAGTGGCTGAGAGGGAGTGCAAGTGCATCACAGAGACAGAGATCATCAGTGGTGATCCCAAGGTCACCTCAATGACAGACAACTACAGTGAGTGCTATTGTTCTAAGGTCCCACTGAGTCAGAGAGGGTAGTTAGAGCCCTGGAGGAATAGCTCCCCCAATACACGTGGAGAAGTGGACTTGAGTAGCACCAGGGGTGAATGTATTGGATGGGGAAGTAGGAGACCCATTTCTCCGTCAGGAAGTTCATTCTGCCCAGCTGTGTGTGCCCACGGTGCGGGCAGCAACAGCCTCAGCTTGCAGCTTCTCAGGGTCTGCCCAAGCCCCTGCCCTTCCCAGGCAGCCGGTACCCAGCAATTGGATGTATTAGGACATCAAGACCAGTGCATTTCAACCCAGAACAGCACTCAGTGGGCAATACCCACTCCTGAGCTCTTCTTCGGTGCTGAGGAGGCTTTGTAGGCCCAGCATTGCAATTGGATTTCTTCCTCTGAGTAATCCTGTGTCCTCCTTTTACCCAGGCTGAGAAGTACAGCCAGAGAAAGGACACCAAGTCTGAGTCAGTGGCAAGTGAAGGACCTGACTCACTTATATGCTTCCAAGAAGTAAAGCAGAGAGCCACATCCCTGGGGGGATTTTCAGGGCTCAGGCTAACGTGGTAGGAACTCCTCCTCCTCTAACGTATAACGCCGCATACACGCAAAAATGCAGCTCATTCAATGTCTGGCTGCCTGCCCAGGCATGCAGTGCTCGTGTTCTGGGAGAAGTTAGGGACTGAAAGGGAAAAGGGTTTGGCCTCAGATACCCAGAGTGCCTGAATTTTCCTCCTCAGAGTTCCACAGTCACACCAACACAGGCCCAATCCAGGACCCAGCACCCAAACTCATGAATGACCTTCATGAGGCAGAGTTTGGAGGATTTCAAGGTTAAGAAACTGCTACTAGGCTGTGGTTTTGCCATTTTGTAAGCAGTACAAGAATATGGAGTACAAAGTAGAATCAAAAAGTTTCTTCGTCCATCTGTCAGTAATCAAAAAGAATGTTGGGCCACAGTGGCTCAGTGGCAGAGTTCTCTCCTGCCATGCTGGAGACCTGGGTTCAATTCCCAGGGCCTGCCCATGCAGAAAAAAAAAAAAGGGATGCCAAAGAACATGGAACTATCAGGAGGAAAGAGGGAGGAAAAGGAGTACACTAAGGAGATACATAAATAATACTGCTTTCAGTAAATGTCTGACAAATTCTCCAAAAAAGAAAGAATAACTTGAAACAAAGATTACCCGGGTTATGAATGGCACTGGGACTGTATTCCTGTTTATGTTCTAATGATATTCTTTGTCACCTAACCTGGACATTATCCTACGGAAACTCATCTGATATATGGGGGTTATTAAGCTCAGTCTGAGAAATTATTAAACAAGTGTATGAGGTCTGATCTCAAAGCAAAACAGATAAATAGGCAAAAAAATAAACATACCAGAGAAATTGAGGAATAGTGGATAAATAGAAATTTCTGGATGGACTATCGACTGTATGAAAATTCTTTTTTCCCTTTTGCGTATTTGTTTCAATCAAAGGTTTTAATTCAGCAATAAGATAATAGCTTTCTAATTACTAGTGGCTGTGTAGGCAGAAATTGTGTTTCTAGATCCTGAGGAGGATATAGTTTATAAGGTAAACTTGGTCACACAAAGGGATTAGTTTCAAGCAATGTACCACTCAAAAATAACTATTCAGGAAGCTTTTATGACATATGTGATTGCAAAAGGGTTTCATCTTTCAAAAATCTGCTACAGTATTTTAAGCATACCCTTTAGTGGCATTTTTATGTATTCTACCTGCGAAGAAAACCTCACTAGTATGCAGGTCTTTGGACATCTATCACATACAAAGGTGTGGCAGGGCCAAGAAACAATGCAGTGTAGTAAAAAAATGAGTATCAGTCCAGACACCAGACTGCTCTGCAGTGTTGAGCAAATTTCTTAATCATGTTCACCCTCAATCTCCTTCTTGGCTTAATGGAAAAAAATAATATCTCCCTCAATAGGTTGTTGGAAAGATTAAATGAGAAAATGCATGTAAAATTCATAAGACACAGTGGGTGCTCAATACGGCTTCAGTCTCATCATTTTCTTAGGAATTTCCTATAGTCATGAGTTGAACACTCTGCTCATTATAGGTCTTCAATAAGGGTTATCACATAAAATCATCATTTTGTATGGGTATAAACAACTATAAATTTACATATGTCTATAGATTTATGGGCAGACAGAGTGTTTTTGGATTAATTTTCTAATATTTGCAATTGTTAAATCATTTACTGAAAAAGGAGTTAACATCTAAGTGAATAAATTAAAGAAATGCATTTGTTGACACCCTGAGGTATGGTAAAGTATATCCCATAAATAAGAACTCAATTACCCAGTGCCATTACTATTCTGATAAAATCACCTTATGCATATCACCTCACTGTGAGGTTTATACTATCACTGTCTCTTTGCTATTTTTTGATGAGGATCCTGAAGCCTAGAAAAATTCAGTGACTTTCTCAAACTCACAAAGCTAACACTTTTTTGAGACATGTTTAAACTGAGTCACTATGGCTCAGAATCCGTGTTGACACCTCCATCAGACCCCACCGTTTTATGCTCATGGCAGACCCTAATGTATTTTGTGATTTTATCTTTCATAAGTGCACATGTTAAATATGCAAACATTGGTTAATCCAACAGATATTTGTTGAACCCCACTCATGCTGAAATTCTGCCATATTCCTGATTTTCTCTGGTAAGCATGTCAAAGTACCGTGGCACACGGGAGCCACAGCTCTCCTTCGCCCTCCACTCTCAATCTCAGGGATCTTTCAGCTTTTAATTTTAACACAATTTTAATTTATTACTTTTTCCCTTTAACTGTTTTGTTAGTAACTTTTACTTTTTATTTTATCCAATTTAACAAAATTTTGCCATTCTATGGCCATGATGATATTTTTCCTATATATATTTTTTCTTTTTTTACTTTTTACATAAAAGTCAAATTCATCTCAAATTGACCCAGGACCGCTTAATAAAAACACAACATTGCATTGCCACCTTTGTAAAAAATCAATTGACCAGGTATGGGTGGTTCTGTTTCTGACCTCTCTGTCTTCTTTCATGGATATACCTTTACGTATCCTTGTACAAACTTATACTGTCTTAATTACTATTGCTTCATAACAAGTCATGATATCTGATAGTATGATTTCTCTGGCATTTGTTTTTCTTCAAGATTATCTTGGCTGTTCTTGTTCTTTGCATGTTCATATAAAATTTAGGATAAATTTGTCCATTTACATAAATATACAAACAAATCTATTGTAATTTTGATTGTGGTTTTATTGAATTTATATGTCAATGTGGGGAAAATTGATATGTTTATCTTATTGAATTTTCTAAATCCATAGACATGGTACAGCACCTCCCACCCCACCCCTCACCCCCGACCTTTTCTAACTCTTGCAGTGTTTTGCAATTTTCAATGTGCGTGTTTCACGTATCTTCCCTTAGACTTAGTCTTAGGAACTTGATGGTACTCGTAAGACATACTATTTATAAAATTACATTTTCTCCTTGAGCAGAAAACCCTTAATAAATGCTTGCTTTCATCGTCAGCATCAGTGTGAATGAATAACTGCAGAAGTGCAGGCTGCAGAGTCATTTAAACAACGCAGCTCTTGAACACAACATCTTTAACTCCTAGAATTAAGATCTTAGTCAAGTTCGCTAACTCATGAAAGCCTCTATCTCCTCATCTGAAATGGAGTTAAGTAGATGCTGTGCACTCAGGACTGCCGTGTAGACTAAAACCTGCTTAGTCATGGAGAGTATCCAGTAGGGTACCTGGTCATAGTAGGTGGTCAACAAATTGTAGCTGTCATTATTATTTACTGGGTGTTTAAGTTTGTCAAAATATGACACGCCAGAAATGGTTTGGCTGTTACAATGGGGATTTACTAATTTACAAGTCTATGGTTTTACAGTTCCTGAGGCCATGAAAATGTCCAAATCAAGCCATCAACAGGCGATGCTGTTACCTGTAGACTGGCTCCCGGAGATCCTCAAGGCTCATGTTACGTCTACCGGTTTCTCCCTCCTCTCCCTGGTTTCCTTTCTTCCAGCTTCTGGCTTTAGTAGCTTCCTCTCTTCCCTTCTCTCTCATCTTCTCTGGCTTTTCTCTCTCAGCTTCTCTGTGTTCTTTCCTGAATTTCTTCACTTATAAAGGATTCCAGTAAGAGGATTAAAACCCACCCAGGGCAGCCTCAGCTGAAATAATCTAACCAAAAGGCCCCACCCACAGCAGCTCTACACCCACTGGAGTGCATTGGGTTTCAGAATATGATCCTTTCTAGGGTGCATACAGCTTCAAACCGTCACTCTAGGACTGTCATAAGTCTCTATGCTCCTTTCATATCAGCTTGTTCTGTCTCTCCTTTATCCCAAATTCTGTCCCGCTTCAAAGCCTTTGAACTGCCATCCCCCTGGAAAGCCTGTTTGCCACATAGCTGCTGGCTTCTCATCAGTTTTCAATTCAAATGTCATACATTCCGAGAAGCCTCTCCTGACCACACCACATAAAGCAGCCCCATCCCCATCTACTCTACTGCATCATTTGATGCGAATGTAGTATTATCAAACATGTTTGTTAAGGCACAAGGAAATAGATGATTGTAGGGCAAATATTAGGAAATGTTTTTTTCCATAGATAAATCCCTTCTGCAGACAATTTTGATGGCTAGGTGACTTCTTAGTATATTGCTTTAGCTTCTTAGAAACTCATATCTACCTTATCATTGACAATGCCATCCACTTCTGAAAGTTTCCCAGAAAACATTAGCTGGAATTTAGTTTTTTTAATGTACTTTAATTTTTAGAGAATTTTAGCTTTACAGAAAAATTTTGGAGAGAATACAGAAATTTCCCACACATATTTTCTCCCCTCCCTGCAGTTTTTATCTGAGCAAGTCTTTATTTCTCTCTTTCTTCTGTAGGTTAAATTCTTTGGATATGGAATTCTAGGTTGGTGGGTTGTTTTGTTTGTTTGTTCTTTTCTTTCATCACCTTAGATGTCCCTCTCTTCTGGCTTGCAGAGCTTCCGAAGAGAATTCTGATGTAATTCTATAGTTCCTCTGCAGGTAAGATTTCCTCCCCTCTGGATTCTTGCAAGGTTTTCTCTTTGTTTTTGGTATTCTTCAAAGACATGATATGCCAAAGACTCCCCCACCCTATGGAGTTTTTATCTCTTAAACCAGTCCATGCTGAGCCTCCAGCAACTAGTCAATGACTGTTTAAATATCCCCACCAGTACTGGCTCGGGTGGCATGTGCCCGCTTCGGGGCTTCACAGGTAAGCTGGCATGCTCCATTGTCACCTCGGACCCCTGATTTGGGGGAAGCAGCTTGCACTGTGACCTCAATTCTCTGATGTATCTAAAAATACTTGTTTTTATTTCTTCTTCATTTGTTCATCTTTTTTTTTTCTTCTTGTTAGAGTATGCTCTTTACATGTTGGAGTGAAACAGGAAGCCTCCTTTTCTTTTATTCCAACAGAACATTCATGCCTCATTGTGTGCCTCTGTTTGTCCTTTCTTCGGGGGATTGTCCCACGAGACATTGCGTTCCCATGGCCTCCTCCACCCTGGCACTTATCACCAAGTGTGGCGGAGCAAGTTCTCATGGAGGCCTCTGGAACTGAAATAGTAGCACAGCCACGGCCATTTAAGGCGCAGAGTGAAGTAACATGGAAACCATTTACTGACCCTTACTGTCTATAAGAAGTTCCTCATAAAAATCATATTAGGTAGTGATCATTTTCCTCCTCGCATAGTTGAGGAAACTGAGCCCAAAGGATTTGAGAAAACACATTAGAAGTAGTGCAATTCAACGTAGTATTGTGAGATGTGAACTCAGGTTTGGGTGACTCTAAAGCTTCCATGCCTTTCTATGTGACATTGATACAGTCTCTTGGTGATGGGAAAGTAATTACTCATAAACTATATTTTTAAATAACTTTGGAAGAATTGCATTCCAGTATGTTAAATAATAAATAACAGGTTGATGAATATATTATACTGGAGTAGGAAATGAGTGCTATTTTATTACTAATACTTATTATTTAAACTGTCTAATTTAATAAGCACATATCACATTTGTTCCTTATTGCTTTATATAATATTTTATATTATAACCATAACTTTATCATAACTCAGCCTTGCTAAATCCTGACAAGCTCTAGCTGCTCTAGTTAGTTTTTCCAGTACTTATTTGAGTATTCCATCTTTTTCTCAATTTATAACAATTTATAATAACCTTCCACAGGGAGAAACAGTGCCTTTTTTAGCACCTGGGCAAGACCTTACAATTGTTCAATCAATACAGTGTTTCTTAATTAATACAGGAAGTGAAAGTCTCCAACCACAAGTTTGGGGGAAGTAGGAAGTGTCTGTTCTCTGTAGATGAGATTTTATGAACTAAAGTGCAACACCTGGTGCAGGAATCAGGAATCGGACAGCAGTGACCTCAATTGCTTTATTCTAGTGCAGCTCTCCCTTCATCTGAAGCTGAAGGTGTTGCTTTCTGGTGCTGTCTTCCCTTTTTGCCTTCCATTATCCTTACATGTGTGTCCTGAAGAGCACAGCACGGAGGAGGTTGACTTATGTGGAATAACTTCAGCTCTTCGAACTGCTGAGGCTCTGATCTCAGGCAGAAGAGGTCAATGCTGAGCCTCAGTAGCCTCATGACATAGACTGGAGTTTCTATGTGAACCGAAAAGTTAAATGTGTTTTTGTGTATTTCTGGAAAATTATAATAATTCCCATATTCTCCACTAATTTGTACATCAATTGATGGTGAAAACTGTGACTTATCCATCCTTTACCTTTGTGCCATCCACAATGACTATTGTGGCAAAAGAAAATAAATATGTTTAGAAAGAGAAGTTTAATCAAAATGAGTTAACTGTAATAGATTGATTTGCGCCACACATCGCATCCCCAAGAGCACCTTAAATAAATTGTAGCCATTCTTCAAAATGCAAAGATGAAGCTATCTGCATCCATAGACTCCAATTACACAAAGGGATACAATGCTGATAAAAGTAACATATCTCTTTACTGCTCTGCTGGGATAGATTTATTTCCCAAGCATTTTACTATACATTTCAGTGTATCATTTATTTTCCTGCTTCATTTAAACTCTTTGAATTTAGGATCATATGCTACAGTCTTAGCCTCGGTCCCCTACTGGTTGAGGGCAGCCCCTGGTACGTTAATCCTGTTAGACTTTCAGTGGAGCCTTGTGACCTTACAGACAGTTCCCGTGGATGGTTCATGGCATAACTTCAAAGAGGTCCTGGAGCGAAAGAGCAAGGTCAGGGCTCTCGGCAATCGAATCTGTGGGTCGATGGCTTTCATTGTCTCAGAAAATTCCAGTCAGTATCTCATCACATATAATTCAAACACCAAAATCGTCCTCCTCAGCCTCCGGAGGCTCTCTGTATTAGCCCCTTGGAGTGGGACTTGACTCTACTACCGATTTTGTTTTCACTTTTTTCCTTGGTTCCTCCATGTAATATATTCTCCTGAACTATCTTCAAGTTTATGCAGTCCAACTATGTCCAATCTACTGATAAATCCATTCAATATTTTAATTTCAGATCTTAATATTTTCAAGTCTAGAATGCCTTTTTCTTTAAGCGATTCATTTTTCTATTGGAATTATCCATCTTTTGGTCCATTTTCCTTCTCCTTTTTTTTACAGTCAAATATTTTAAAGTCCTTATCCAAGTCCTTCCCTTTTGGAAGGCAAAAAGGGAAGACAGCACCAGAAAGCAACACCTTCAGCTTCAGATGAAGGGAGAGCTGCACTAGAATAAAGCAATGAGGTCACTGCTGTCCGATTCCTGATTCCTGCACCAGGATTTTCTCTTGGTTTGATTCTGTGGTTTATTTGTCTTTTCGGGGGGACATCTTTCACATATTCCTGCCTCCTCACCTATTCAGTAATTTTTGTTGTCTGTGAGACAATTTGTCTAAAAGAACCACAAGGCAACTAAATGGGATTTTCCAATCTATAGGGTTTCTCTTTCTTCTGTTAGTTGATACAATAAGAGGCAGATCTCCTCAATACTATTAGGAATTGATCTGGGGTAGTGGTTTTACATTTTCAGTAAGATTCGGTCTACTTCTGATTCACTTTTCCTCCTCAAGTGATGCCTCCTTGAATTTTTTACTGTGAGTCTGGCTGATCTCTGTGTCCTGAGCCCTGAAAGTTCTGCCTTAAGGAGGTTTAACCTGTCTGTTTAAGATACTGCCCCACATCTTCAAAATCTAGCAAATGTCTTGAGCAGGGCACCACGAGAGTTAAGGAAACATCAATCTACCTCTCTGGCTCAGTCTCTTGGCTTCCTGTAACACTCCAGAATTCAGCAAATGTCCTAAAGAGGGAAAGTAGACTCGGGTTTAAGGATGCAGTAGCATCGTCTGCTTGGACCAAGCCAGATTCTCAGTCTGAACTCAGCATACACGAGTGCCTCTAGAGGAAATGCCGATGCCTGGAGATAACCAGATATCTAGGAAGGGTGTTTCCTTCGCTTGGATTTATTTATTTATTTATTTTTAATTTGGGGCTTACAAAAGAGATGCAAAATTAGTGTAGAGAATTCCCACATACCCATCATATACACACACATAGAATATTCATCAAAACTAAGAAAGTAACAGTAGCCTTGGTGTGATACTTTTCACTAAAACAGAGAATGTTGAGGCTTTTTCTACTCTTCCTCTAATGTCTTTTTTTTTCTTTCAGGATCCAATCCAGGATCACAGTCCATTCAGTGGTCGTGATGGCTTAAAATTCTTAGTCTTTTTTGTCTTTCATTGCTTTGACATTTTGAAGAGTACTGGTCTGGAATTTTGTAGCATGTTTGTCTGTTCTGTTGTTTTCTCATGATTCTTCTGGCTTTATGGGCTTGGGGAAGAATACCTCAGTGGGGCAGTTCTCTTCTCATCACATCATAGCAGGGTTGGAGGGGCACATGGTATCGACATGAGTTTTCACTGGTGAGGCTAGCCTTGTTCATGTGGTTGGGATTGTGTCAGCTAGGACATAGTTGGGGAATATTAGGATGTGCACCAGCTCACACACACACACACACACACACACACACACATTCTTATCTATCTACTCACTTACATATAAAAAGAAACAAGTCCACATTGATACTCGGATTTAAATCCAGCACCTCAAGCTTCTTTTAGTTTTCTCCCTTGTGTATTTCTAACTTGTTATTCTGACAACAGAAATCTTGACTTCTATTACTTAAAATTTATTTGCTTATTTGTTTAAACCTTGCATGCCTGTTCCATAGTTTCAGAATCCCTGATACATATCTCTGTGACAAATTTACTAACTAAGGTACAATGTTTACAAAAAATTATTATTGCCTCTAACCTTACAATTTCCAGGGAAAATATTATTTTCCAAAGTGATAAGTCAGCTTGTGTCTTTCCATACCTTTCAGTGTGGTTATGAGATTCATTTGCAATATAGATAGATTCAGTTGTTACAGCCTACATCCCGTCCATAACCCTGTGAACTGGTGGCATTTTGTTTTGATTTAGAATAAAATTCAATTTTATTGGGTTGTACATGCCACTAAGATGGGTGCTAATGCTGCCTGCCTCCTGGTATCCAGTCCCTTTGGCAAGCTCTTCTCCTTGAATGTGGGTTGGACTTACTGGCACTCTTCTGAAGAATATCCCAGGAAAGTCATGGAATGCCACTTCAGAGATTGGGTTACCAGAAAGCTGTGGCTTCCACCTTGGGTGACCCCTCTCATCCTCTTTCAGAGCCTCTCTTGGGGAAACTGAGCCCTCCCTATGGAGAACCCATAGAACAAACACTTCTGTCTCCAGTCAATAGCCCATGAGGTCCTGAGGCTCATCCAGGGCCACGTGAGAGAGCCGAGGAGTTGCGTCCTTTGAGACACTCCATCCCACGACCATCACCTCTCCTTGTAGAAAATAGATGCTGGAGACCAGGAAATAGTGAGCATGATGATCTGGCATCACACCATCCTAAAAGCAGGTACCTGGACATGCTCTCAAAGTGCTGCCTGTGGCATATTGTGATCTCAGTGGTGACTTGCCACCTGAAGCAAGATGGGCAGGCTATTAAGAGCAACAAACAGCAAAGTCCGTTCACTCCCCACCAATTTGTTCAATCTCCAAGTAATCGCACAACAGCTTTCAACCTCAGTCATTTCCATTAACTGGACACAACAAGACCACTTCATATTACCTTTAGATAACATGTGATTGCTGTGAGGATCAAATGGGGTGAAGGTATGTATGTGAAATACTTAACATGTGTTCAGAGCACATGGAGACTTGATAAATATCAGATATCATGATTCACATTTTTATGAACTCAACAGCTAGGTACCAGGTGCTAAGATAAGTCTGTTGATACATGGAGAGATCTATATGGTGGGTTGAATTATGTACTCAGGAAAAAATGTTTGTAATCTTAATCCCAATCTTGCGGTGTGAATCCATTATAAACAGGAGCTCTTAGGGATGCTGGTTTTAGCCGGGGCGTGGCTATTTGATCAGGCTGGGCCTTAACCCTACTGCAGGCATCTTACAAAGAGAAAGTCCTGGAAGCCAAGCCAGGAGTCAACCGAGCCAGGAGGACAAACGAAGGTCACACCTTATGACTTGAGGCAAGGAAACAAGCCTAGGGACCTCAAGGAATCTGGCAACCGGCACGAGCATGTTACAGATGTTGAGGAGAAAGTGCACCTTGCTTTTCCTACCCTCAAAACCATGAACCAAGAAATTCCCATTATTTAAGCCAAACCAATGTGGGATGTTTATCATAGAGGCCTGAAAATTAAGATAAACTGGAAGTGGATTGATAATTCTGCTGTTATGTCCTAAATGTCTAGTTTGGGAGCTAGAAATTAAACAAGTAATCACCCCCAAATTGTGGTGATTTGATAAATGAAATACAGGCTGTTATCAAAAGATGCCTTGCATTAAGTGGTTATTTGCCAACCATTTGTACATTTCAAGAAAAGCAGCACTCATCTGGTGACGGATAGTGAACAGGGGCCAAGTTGTCCCTGTTAGTGGTCCTTGTGTCCGAGCTGTGCTCTAAGAAGAAGGTGCTCTCTACCCTCTGAGATGGTGAGAATCCACGTGCTGTGTGCACACAGATGGCTGAGACGAGGCCCGCACTGGTGCGGAGCCCAGAATTTGCAGGGAGAGATGAAAGAGCACCGTGCAACTAGGAAGTTGGACAGCATGCTTATCATAAATAATATGAGATCAAAATGAGGAGAACTTTAGTCCAGTAAGTTTGGGAATGATTCCTATTCAAGTAAAGGAATCACAGGACATCCCTTTTTAATGTTCAACTTGCAACTTAAAGGAAATGCTTATTGTATCCTCTTTAATAAGGAATGGAGATTTCTGAATATTTACTTAAAATACTTAAAGTTACAAAAAGAAACTTTGCTACTTAAGGTGGGAAAACTTCAGCTGTTCCACTTCAGGAACTACATATTCTCTGAAAAATAAATTGCTCCACAATTACGGTAAGCAGCTCATCCCGATTTGCCCAGGTCTGTCCTGGTTTTAAACTGAAAGTCCTGCATTCTGTGAACCGCCTCCATCTCAAGCAAACCAGAGCTATTGCTTGCTCCACTTCATAGCACTTTTAGGTGTATTTGGAAAGTCTGAAGTAAGGAATTCTATATATTTGAAAATGACATGTATGGAGAGATTCTTTCTAGTTGGAAAAAAAAAGACTCCCATAAGTATTTCTGTAGTTCAAGACCTCTGGGGCTAGATAAACTCACCCACCAGAACAAAATCTCATTGTCCAGAGATTACCAAATCATTCTGAAAATTGACAAATTCCCTCGAGAAAATCTCTGCAGTGGAGAAATGCATAGCCTCTAACAACTTCCCCTCTGAAACATAGAGCAAAATTTCTTATTTCTAAGACAGCATGCATTCCATCATTCTCTAACATAAAAATTATCTATTTAAAAGAGAATGCTTTAAAATTTGCTTGGCTAATGATTTTATCTTTCCCCCTCATTTGTCTTTCTGTGACTGTGATTTAATTCAGTATCTGCCCAATAATAAATACACAATAAACAAGGAAACAATTTTTTTTTTAAATATAAATGATTGAATAAGTAAATGCATTCTATGAGCTGCTAGGTTTACTATGACAGTTTCCAGCTTGACAAGAATGGATTTGTAAACTGGCAGAGAAACTGATATATGCAGGCTATTTGGCTTATTCTGAACAAAATTTTCCATACATTTGCAAGTCATGTGAAAATTCTTTGACGTTAAAATTGCGTCTCTATAGGATGGAAATCTTTGCACATATTAGGAAGAACAGTTTTTAGGAATGAGAGCTTATCAATGTTTTGACTGCAGTTATGCCAGTTGGTTAAAAAGTTCTGTTGATTAGGCCAAGATCAGGACATTATCTGAAGGACTGAACAGTTTCCTTGTTCTGTGTGACAGCTAGAAATTCTATCCTTGCCCCGGACATAATGCAAATATGTACCACACCTTCTCACCCCTCATTTGATTTACAATGCCTCTTTATTGTGATCCTGTGAAAAGGGAATTCTGTTACTATGTATTAGCTGAGTGATCTTAGGGAAGTTAGCCTTCTCTCTGAGTCTCAGTACGCTGAAGGGAAAAGAGGATAATAATATGCATTTCTCAGGCTTGCTCGAGGTTTAACAAAATATTGTCCATTTATAAATACTAAACCCTGTGATTTTAGTTTTTAAGTATGCAACAAAAATAAGCAAATTAATGGTTGAAGATTTTAATTGTTGCAACTGTCATTCCTAATTTCCAGTTTTTTTCTTTTAACTCTGAAGATCCTCATTATATTATATTTAAAAAAATAAATGTTAAAATTTTGAGTTACAAAATAAATGTGCATTAATGTGTAATATATGTGAAACCACCTTAGTTTCTGCACATATTAAGAAGTTCTTAACAGTGACTTTATTATTTTCCCCTTACAGCTCTTCTTTCTTGCTTCTGCTCCTCCAGTCTTTCTCCTGTGTCTCCCCTTCTCTTTATGTCCCGCTATCATCCTATCTTAGTTTTCCATGCTGCTATGACAGATAGCACACAGTGGGTTGTCTTAAACTACAAATTTTGATTGTCCAAAGTTTTAGAGGCTTGAAGCCAAAATCAAGGTCTTGGCAAGAACTTGATTTCTCTCCAAAGTCCGTAGGTGTCTGGGGCTGTCTTCCCTCCATCCTGGGGTTCCCTAGCTCCCCTCTGCCTCTGGGGCCTGCCATCTCTAGCCCCTCGTGTCTCCTCTCTGGCTTCTGATGACCTCTGGCTCCTTCCTGTGCCCTTCTTGGACTTCTGGCTTTGATTTCTTCTGCTTACATCAGACCCCAGTCAGGCCCTGTCTTCTTCAGTCAGCCACAGCTTAACTAAAATTAATGTCTCCACAAGGTCCTGTTCACACATGAGCTCACACCTGCAGGAATGCAGATTAAGATGAAGAAGATGCCTTATGTTGGGGCACATAATCCAACCTAGCACAGATCCTTCCTCTTTTCTCTTGTGTTCACTGTGCACTTTGTGCCACAGTAGATTTAAAGATGATAAGAAATGTATTTTACTTTCAAGGAGGTGACAATTTAATATCTGTGCATAAACATGTACATATCAGGCTTTATTTCTCAGGAGAAGTGACATACAGCACATGCGGATATAGTACTGTAGGAATTCAGAGGAAGGAGGGGCTTCTCCAGCCACAGAAATAAGAAAAATGTTATTGGGATGGAAATATCTAAAAGGCAGTTAAAAACGGATTGTAGAGTGTTGAGAGAGAATATTCCACACAAAATGAAAACAATGAACAAATTTATAAGTGAGAAAACCTGGACCAATTTTGAAAAATAATAGACAGCTAAATGTGATTGAGAATAAACACACTGAAACCTAGCCATGCTCCCTGGTGGCAGGCAGAGAAAGGACTGACCCCCCCAGTGGTCTTGGAAGGACAGTTGGCTTGGTTGGTTTCATTTGATAAGGTCACTGCAGATGGGATCCTGTCTCTCTCCTCCCGTCTTGCAAGCATGAAGACAACGGCATTGTGGTCCTGGCTTCCCAAAGACAGAGAGCTCAAAGGAAGCTAATCCCCTGGCCAAAGGGATGGCTGGTGAATAGGTGCTGCTAACGATACCAGCCATGAGGATTGGCTCTTACCTTACTATGAGTGAGCATCAGAACGAAGTTCAGTGTGAACTAGCTGGAGTGAGGGGAGGACGCGTAATCTAGGAAAACTACCCAACAACAAAATAAAATACAACCGGGGCAGGATGAATGTCCACAAGAGGCTACTGCTCATGCCCAAGTGTGCCACCCACTCTTGAACCACCAGACTAAGGGGCGGGGGCGGGAGGCGGTTTTTGAAAAGGGTCATAAGGGATGGTATCTTACTGCTGTGATGTTTGTGGTCTCCTTCTATTGCCATTTGAAAGTTGAAGAGGTCATTGAGAATGTGTGCAGGCCAAGGCGATATTTTAAATAAGATGTCTCAAATTCCTAGGGGAAGAATTGGGAAAGATAGAGTAGGTGAACAAGAGATGAAGTGTCAAGAGCTTTTAGATCTCGGGGGTTGGGTAGCCTTTTTGACTTAGTACTGCCTATTCTGTAGGTCAGACCAAGCCAATGATGCAAACAATGTTGGCCAAGTAAAGACATAAACATCTTAATTCCCAAGCCCTCCCAAGACTGCACAAATGTGTCATCTAGAGAGGGCCCTGGCATCAACAGATACAATAGTACAGTTACCTGGCTATTTTGAATAATTTATTTCATTTGTACCTCACAATAACTCATTGAGAGTAAACACATTAATACTTTTTTTTAATGCCTAGAAAACTGTATTCCTCAATCCTGTGCTTTCTTCTAAGTTCACTTCTGTGAACTAACTTCCCTTACAATGCAACTTAAGTTGACTGCGACCTCTCAAGATGGAAAGAGATGCCCTTGTCACATGTTTTTAGAACACATCAAATTTCTCACTTATTGCCCTCATTCCAATTTAAATAACCTGCAGTTTGCAATTTTTAAATTAAGAATATGTCTCTTACTAGACCATCAGCTATAACAAAAGCAGGGACTGCATTTGTTTTGTTCGTTTTTGCATATTTAGTGCCTATGGCAGGGCTTGCACTCTAAAATATTATTCTAGAATAAATAAATGAATCACAAATGAATTAAATTTACAATAAAAGAATATTGATTACTTATCTAAAAGGACAGTCAGAAGAAAGAGAAGCAACACTCGCACACAACTGGACACTGATTATAGTGCATTACCTAATACCCTATTTGCTTTTTAAAAATAAAGTAGAAACGAATGGGAAAAAAGAAATATAGGTAACATATATTAAGATTTCAGAGGACTGAATAAAGTTTCAAGTCATGTAGGCCTATGACTATCTAAAATTTTGAAACTCCCAAGTTCAATTTCCTCTAATTCTTGAACCAAGATTCACAAAAGTAATTATCACATAATTTGTTGATCTCTTCCCAAGTGAATGTTTGCCAAATATTCCCCATCTAAAATTTCATATGCATTAAATATTTATGCTCAAGCTGTTCCCTAGAAAACTTGAGTATAGACTCTGCTTTTAGAATTAATTTATTTCTAATTTTTTAATGCAATGTAATTAGCTGAATTGCTCTTAGAATATAATCCCTTGTTATATATTTGAATAAGTTAATCATGGCTTTGTACAAATGTGACTGGTTTATAATCATCTAGGAGCCTGTGACGACCTCCTTAGCTAAAAAAAACTATGATCAGACTCAGTGGCCACCTAAATGGTATCCCATTAAGTGTGGCTTTTTGCAAAGAGTCACTCCTGAAAAATCTGCTTTTATTCCTGTTTTCTTCAATCAAAAAGGAAAAGGAAAAGGTGCACTGGTGGTTCAATGGTAGAGAGCCCGCCTTCCATGCAAGACACCTGTATTTGATTCCTGGACCATGCACACACACACACACACACACACACACACACACACAAAGTGGGGGAGAGTTTTGAAGGCAGTGCCTCAGTGCTGGCCACATGTGTGATGGATGCAGTGTGACTGTGAATTGCACACTGACTGTGAGACAAACGTGTGGGTCAACCTGCTCAAGGTCGCTGCATGGTCCAGTCAAGGTCTCCGCAGGCTGCAAGTGCCTGCATTGGATGAGGAGCCCCCAAAGGACCTCCTGAGGGTGCCACACATCCTGTGACCTTTAAAAAGTAGACCAGGTACTTCAGGCAGGCTAGTGTTGGATCTGTTCATATTTGTGCAAAGTTGGATAGTTTTCGAACTAGATACACATAGTGCTTTCTTACTAGATTTTCAGAAGTCCAAAAGGAATAATGTCAAAATTCTAAATTCATAGGTTAGGAAAAAATTGAGGCTTAAAAAAAATCAGTGTCCTGATGGTTGACATTTCCAAACAGCCCTCTACATGGCCATTGCCACATGTCTACTCCCATCGTCTCATCTCTCTACTCCCATCATCTTTCTACTCCTATCGCCTTGCTGATAGCATTCAAGGTCGGACTTTATCTTTATTAAACTAGATGGTTTGTGACATATTTTCCCTTCAAGTTCTGTCCACTGAGCGATCCTTTATACTCTCAAGTTCAGCCAGGAGTTTGGGCTGGGTTGACCGGCATGCCATCACTGGCCTTCTTGAGATTCAAGATGTGCAGAGCGGGGAAGGGGCCAAGGACACTGAATTTTGGTTCTGGGGATGCCTTTAACCTGGAGTCAGCCGTGTGTCCACTTACACTGGACCGCTCAGTCAAACTGAGAATGAGTGAAGGAGCCCAGGGTGGAAAAGTTTCACTAACAACATAGTATTTGCTGCCCCATTCATAGTGGAGCTAATACTAAATAAAGCAATGGAATTGTTGATGTGGCCTCAAATCTGTCACTGTTCAGTTATTATGTCCTAGAGAATTTATCTGTTCAATCATCAAATAAATTACCACACATAATGATGAAAGGACTTATAAAAATACCTACTACTTATAATCGGCTATGTATAAAACAATGTTTAGTTTTATGTCCACCATCCCATTTAAGTCTTCAGAAAGGATCTTCTATCAAAAAGGATCATGTATCAATGTCATGGATGGAAACACAGTCCAAGACTAAGACAAGTTTCTGTAACTGGTCAGCTTTCGTGCCAGAGGGCAGTGTTGTATATTTGACTGCTCATTAGAATCACTTCGGAAACTTGAACATAAATGCAAGATTCTCATTGTAAGAGCTTCTGACTGGATTAGCTGGGCTGTAGGCCACACCTTGCACACATCACACACATCAACACTCATTTATTTTTTACTTGGACACACACTGAGAATCAAACCTGGGTCTCTGGCCTGGCAGGCGAAAACTCTGCTACTGTGCCCCCATCGCACCCCTGACATTCATTTTTAACACACCTTCCATCACACAGTTGATGGAAGAACAAGTACATCTTTGCTGGCTGGGCAAAGATGAAAGGGACCAGCTTCAAAGTGTCATCAGACTTACAGAGGCAAACACCATTTAAACCACAAGAATTCCAGTAGAATATGAAAAACTCGATAATAACAACATAAATGTAGATCACTGGAGGCAGAGTGAGTTTTTATTTCACTCACCTGTGAATAGGGATGATGCTTTCTGCCTCTCAAGATGGTAGGAAGATTAAAGGGGAGGCTCTATGCTGAAGGTTCTCGACACTGCACTTGACACAAGAATCCATAAAAATGGGTTCTCCCTTTTCCATATGGACACCATGGGGTCTCCCAGCTCTCTACTTGCAAAGCAGTGATGACCGTACCCACTTCAGTTTTTTCTGAGCATAAAACAAGACTGTACATATGAAGTCTTTTGCAAAATTCACCAAACAAACCCAAACTATTCTAAACATTCTAAATACTTAGGCTGACAGGCGTACGGTAGCCTTCTCCATGAGTCAAGTTCTCTCTCTGCATGGCTTGTCTTGAGGTGCATTGCTGGATTTATTTTTTAAAAAATATTCTCTTTGAGCTCTCCAAAACCATGTGCATGCACTTGGCTTTTGGTCCTGAAATATCTGTCCACAGCCGAGGTAAAGAACGGCTAGCAGGGCCTGCTGACCATCTCTTAGAGATGAATTCATTCTGAACCTGGGGAATTCTCCCTCATATTTGTCTCAGCAGCTTTCTTGTCACATTCAATTATCTTTCCTTTTCCACTTGAGGAAAAGGCAACTGAAGGCCAGGGGTCTGCTGACTTTCTCTTTTAATTCTGTAGAGCTGCAGCTCTATATTCTGGGGGAGCTGACATGAGCCAATGACCCACTGAGGTTTCATTCCATCATCTTTTCTGAACTTTCCCTGACTGTGGGGAGGAAGAAAAAAACTACCATCCACAAAGAAAGCTGGCATGATTCTTCAGAAAAGCTTTTGTAACTTGGTGGCTGGCATCTAAATTGCATGGTGGAGTGGTGGGAGCTGGGTCTGCACAAGGGGCCTTGAGTGTCGTTCTTGCTTCTGGTCCTTGGGAGGGCGGTCCTGATGAAAGCAGCTGTGTGGAGGCCTGTGGAAAGCAGGAATATGGAGGCCCAATGAAAGCAGAAACATGGAGGCCCAATGAAAGCAGAAGCATGGAGGCCCGATGGAAGCAGGAGCATGGAGGCCCCATGAAAGCAGGAATATGGCAGCTTGATGGAAGCAGGAGCATGGAGGCCCAATGAAAGCAGGAACATGGAGGTCTGATGAAAGCAGGTCACAGGACACGAGATGCCAGAGGAGCCAGCGAGGGCAGACACTGCCCTTTGGCCATGCCTGCAGCAGGCCTGGCCCTGGGCCTGACCACAGATCGCTCAGGGGCAATTTCCTTAACTAGGCAATGGACTGGACAGGTTTAGACCAGGAGAGGAGGGTCATGAGGCTTCTCTGGCTCTGATGATCTAATCCTGCCCTGAAGAGCCGGCAGGGTTCTGCCATTCCCTCTGGGAAAGCGCTCAGAGGTATTTCGATAAAAAATGTGTCCTAGTCTGTTTCCTAGACACACAACTAGTCAAACTTGGAGTTTGCTTGCCTTTGTAAAAGTAGTCATGAAACTGGGTAGCCTGGTTTCCTACTCTTTGAAACCTGAATCCTTTCATAGTTACATATTTTATTACTATTTCGAAGTCTTCTCTGTTACTTGTTACACAATCACTTACACAGCTGAGGAGGAAGCGAAGTATAAACAGTCCCAAACCCAAGAGTTACTTCTACATAGCAGGACATATTAATTTAAAGGACACATTTCTAAATGTCTCTTGTCTCTCCGTGCCTTTCTCTCCTAAATAATCCTCTTTCGCCCACACCTGAGGGTGCAGCCCTGGGCATCCTCCTCACGGTCCCACCCCTCTCTCCTTCTACCCTCTCTGGGTCTGCACAGACTGCACCATTCCTGGGGTATTTTGCATATGTGAGTCAGTGAAAGGGAGGAAATTTCATAAATCTCATCCTAACCAGGGATTTTTCCAGTTTATTAACTAGTTTTCAGAAAAGTGGGTTGGGGTAGGAATCATTCAGGAACCCACTATTCACTTTGAGAAAGGTGAGCACGATGGTCTCCAATGGCCTCAGCTGCAAGCCACAACTAAACAGACAAAAACAACAAATAAATGAATGGGCATTTTTCATCCGTAGAGCCTAGCTCAGCTATTTCAGAAGGTGCTTTGCCACTGATCTTTCTAGAAGAACCAGATTAAATCCTAAATACATTTTCTGTTGGCACTTGAAGCCAGTTCCAGACGGTGGAGGTGGTCCCAGCGTTGTCCATCATGCCTCCACCAGTGTCCAGCTCATCCCCCACGCAGGGGACGGGAACCTGTCCCCAGGCTGCCCAGTGCCTACCTGGATGCTCTGAGTGACCGCTGAGAAAATGGGGATGGATGGGCACCAACAATACAGCTGCATGAGTGACTGAGAGACAGAGACAGAAGCTACCTGTGGGAGGGCCAAAAGGTGCTGCTCACCTTTATTGGTGACACCAGTGACACGCTCCTGACTTCCAAAATCAGCCCCAAGGTGCAGCGCGAACCAGAAGGCAATGACCTAGAGTTCCCACCCTCTTGAGGCACTTGGAGGGTCCCAGAACTCAGTGAGATGGGCGCCTCACCTCGAGCTCATTTATCGCATTTCTCTCTGGGGAAAAGGTCCCCTGATCAAATGGGAAATAGGGGCAGGTGGGTCCTTCAGGTAAATTAATCCAGGGTAAATCAAAGAGGCTAGCAGCAATTTAATAATTGCAATGTACTTATTGAATGATATAACATAAATAATGTAATTACAAATTAATAATTCCATCTTTGAATTGTACTTTCCAAGGCTATGAATTCCTTGAATATTACACATCCCAAAATGGAGATGTCAGTGGAAAGCATGGTCAGAAAACAAAGATATTACACTATCACGCCTTTGTCATTTTTGAGTCAGGTCTCCTTCCATGGATGCAGAAAAAAGTTAGTAAGCTTATTGATGGTAATAATTTTTATTATAAACATTATAGTAGCTTCCATTTGTTTATTATGTATGATGTAGTTTTCCATATATTTCATGTCAAATATGTCCATTCATTTTTTGCTAAGTAGTTTTCCATCTATTATTTTATATAGTCTCCAACACAATCCTGCTTATTTTGAAAGTGAGGAAGCCATTCAAACTGTCCAGAGTCACCCACTCAACAGTGTAAACTAGGGATTTGGGATGCAGCTTTCTCATTGTCAGAGCATTTTCTACACTCAGAAGTAACCAGAGACAAATATACAACACTGCCCCTTCCCTATGAAGGCCTTCTGTGACAGTAGCAGGTGCCATTTGTTGGGGCACAGCTCACAAGTTCCCATGCCCTCGCCTCTCCTCACCATTTACCTTTATCTGGGGAAGAACACATATTGCCTAAGCTGCTGTTGCTTGTCTTTGTTTGGAAAGTCCTGGCTGGAGAGCCTGTTGGGCTTATGCACAAGGCTGGCTGTACGTGCCAGAGTTAGAGTAAAGCCCCCTGTGAAGTAGAGCCCTCATCCAAGGGCACGTGGGGACCTGTAGATGGATAGGCCAGCGTCCTATTCTGAGTGAGGAATGCCCTGAGCTGTGCTGTGCAGTCTCTGGGCTCCTCAGTGGAGCAGTGGACGGACAGGCCAGCGACCCCCTGAGCTGCGCTGTGCAGTGTCTCCGGGCTCCTTGGTAGCATTCTGCTTCAGTCGCCCGCAGTAGCTACTGGCTGACACCACAGACCTGATCGGTCACCTTTCCTTCCTTGTTTCAGTTTCCCACAGCCCTGCTGCAGATTCTTGAGATAAGCTCTCAAATAAAAGACTGCCCCTGAAATACATGTCTCATGGCCTGCTCCTGGAATTCCCAAACTGAGAACTCTCGATATTTATTTTTTGAAATTTTAAAAAATTTCCATATGCTTTTAATGATGACAGATTGATTCAACTCACCAATGCTTCTGCATTGTCCATTTAAACACTTTCTACCATTGTCGTTTCTGTTCTTGAAGCTGGGACAGGAAGGAAGGTCCACCAGTAATTGATACATATTACTACTACACCTGGGGAAGTGTGGTCTGAGGCAATATTTGCTTATTTATCTACTCTGCAGACTTGTAAAACCATGCCCTTTCATTAAACAGCCTCAGGGTGCATGTACAACAAAGGATTCTGTTAATTAAAATGCATCAGCCACATTAATAAAACATTGGATGAAGACTGCAGAAAACACAGCTGTTTGACAATCCCTCTCCTTTGTTAGGTCAGGATTTTGCTTTACGTTTTTTCTCCTTCTGCCTTTAATAGGCCTTTAGCACTCTGAGGTATTTAAAACAGACTGAGGATTGTGAGTGCCTGAACCCCAAGTGAGGATTGTGAGTGCCCGAACCCCAAGTGAGGATTGTGAGTGCCTGAACCCCGAGTGAGGACTGTGAGTGCCCGAACCCCAAGTGAGGATTGTGACTGCCTGAACCCCGAGTGAGGACTGTGAGTGCCCGAACCCCAAGTGAGGATTGTGACTGCCTGAACCCCGAGTGAGGACTGTGAGTGCCCGAACCCCAAGTGAGGATTGTGACTGCCTGAACCCCGAGTGAGGACTGTGAGTGCCCGAACCCCAAGTGAGGATTGTGACTGCCTGAACCCCGAGTGAGGACTGTGAGTGCCCGAACCCCAAGTGAGAATTGTGACTGCCTGAACCCTGAGTGAGGTCACTGACTCAGAGGCGCTAAAGAAAGCTCTTACAGAAACATCCTGATGGAATTTCGGGGTGTGAAAAGGAGACCCCAAAGAAAATCAGTTGGAAGCATTTCTTGTTTGGTTCTTCTCACTTTGCCAGGCCACTCCCTTCTTCAACCTTTATTTTGTCTCTCCGCCATGCAAAAGCAGCACCTTTATATTTCATTAAAACAAGCAGCTCTTTTCTGCTTTCCTAATCCATGAATGCAGACCTTATGTTCCTGTCACCTTGAATTACCCTGCCTGGGTCTCCACTCTCCCATCTCCAGAATGAGGATTGTGCTGGGTTGTTGTACTCTTTCCACTCTTTGCTTTTTTCTCTTCTGTACGTGTGGAAGTCGCTCTGTGACTATCTTAAAATGCGAATAACCAAATCCTAGAATCACAGCTATGCAGAGGGCAGGCCACGTTCCAAGCCAGCTCCCATTACACTCCTGCTTCCCTGCGTGGGGACGCTGCTGTCTCACCTACTTGGGACAATAATACTCGTAATCACAGATGAATAACTAGGACTCTTTCAGAAATGATTAATATTTCCTAGACATTTCCTAAGTTGTCTTGGCTGCATGCATTTTCATTTACTCTCCACAATATATCAATAAGGCCATTCTGTTATTAGTTCTATTTTATCGTTAAACAGATGTATGTTTCTTAAGTTCTTTCTCCACATAAATGTTGGAAAAAATCTCGCATTCTTAAAAAATACTCTATACCTCAATTGTATACTCTATGCCCTAGCTACTGGCTACGTGTGAATATGCAAAACTACATTTGAATTAATTAAAATTCAACAAAATTAAAATTCAGTTCCTGAGTCATATTAGCTACATCTCACTGCTCAGTGGCCACATGTGACTAGAAGTTATAATTTGGACAGCATTGATTTCTCATCATCACCCAAAGCCTTATTGAATAGCGCTCCTCTTTACTGCTGGTATTTGAATTGTTTACTCCTGCCTTTTGTTGTTTTAATTTAATTTTGTTTGTTCTATTTTATAGTTTTGACATTACTTATTCTAATTTGAATCATGTTTTCCATTTATTAAAAAAATGTAAGCTTTTTAACCTGACCTTAAATCCTCATCCTATTTTGTCTGATTCAGTAAAAAATATATTCTAATACCTAATATAATCTAGCTATCCAGGTTATACTTTTTCTTATAACTTTACTGTAAAGAGGGTCTCTGTAGTAAAGTGTTTTCACTGGGACTGCTTGAGGACATGTCTGTTCAAGACACCTGCCACCCCCCCCCGATGGGGCACATCTGAGGGGCTTCCACACGATTGTGTGTGTCTCGTGTCGTTTTGTTTCTTCTTTTAACCCAAGAGAAGGTTGGTCACAGAAGGAACGTGGGGAAGTGTATTTGCCAGGAGCATTGCTTTGGTGGCACAGCCTCCCTGAAACAGACCTCTCTGCCCTGCTCTTTCCTGCTTTCCTTATCCATGGAATGCAGACCTTGTGCTCCTGTCTGCCACTGCATATTTTTAGCATGCGTTTTGTTGTTGCTGTTCTCATAATTCAGTCTCACTCTGCAGCCTTGGGCAAGATGCTTTCCCTCCTTTAACACAATTCTTGGAACAGACAAGGAGTCCAATACTATAATTTGTTTCTTTTGAAACACAACATGCCCTGCTTTCTTTCCAGCTTTGTACTATTTGGAAACTGTCTCACACCCTTCCCTCTCCAGAAACACCCTAAACGTGAGCCAGCCCTAGAGGAGGATGCCTCTGAGTGCCTTGCTCTAATTAGGCAGCACCCTGAGACACTTTGTTCCATCAGACAATCTCTCCATTTACTGCATGTTCCTGGACTTTCAGACTCCCGTCTTCTGTGATGTTTGCCACCGGAAGCTTCACACTGGCTCCCTGGGTCCCATGACTTTCTCGTTGTCCTGGCTGGGCTCCCTTTCCCCGGCCGGTGGGGTCTGTACACTGCCACTCTAAGTCACAGACTCAGCTTGGGTCCTGTACACCAACCCCAGTCCACACCACAAGCCCTATTAGCCCCATGAATTTATATGGCACCTACCCAAGAGAATTTCCCAAGGTCTTCTCCCACCATTTTCATGTCCATTTATTGAGATACTTTTATAAGTCATTAATTTTATTTCCATAGAAAATATAACAGTAGGATTCCATCTGTAGACAAGAAGTTTGCTCTGCACAGAAATATGTTTTTTTTAGAAAAAGGGAATATTCACTATAAATCTGTCCCATAAAAGTGATTTCATATTTCTGTCTTAACTTGGATGCATCTGAAGAAGAAATATTATCTTTCTACTATGTATGGTGTTCTCTAAATATCCTGTTTGTATGTTTAATGAATATGTTCAATGGCAAAGCTAAGAAAGGAATGTCATGTGGGTGAACAGAAGGCTGTATAAACTATACTATATACTAGTATAAAAAGAATATATATTTATCATATTATATATAATATAATAAACCTTAATATTCATACATGCACGCTTATCATATATATACAGAGGAAGATGATGTCATTCTCTATATATGTACATACATGTATGTCTAGTATATATGTGCATCTATATAAAGATATATATATATATATATATATATATATATAGAGAGAGAGAGAGAGAGAGAGAGAGAGAGAGAGAGTAAATCCCAGGGTTTTGAATATTTAACAGTATCTTCAGATCGTCAGAATCCAACCACTGTTTTGCTTTCTACTCTGCCATCAGATGCATCACATACACTACCAAAAATATCTTTGCCTCAACCTCTCTCATTTCTCCTAACTTTCCTTCTACTGGGGATGCAAATTAATTTTTTCTCAAATATGGCTGTAGTCTGGCACTTCTTCTGCTTTAGTATCTACTAAAATCCTGTTTCTCCTTCCATACAGCTGTACTTAAATAGCTTCAGCCTAATAGAATTCTGGAGAAAGTCAAAGAAGACAAAATCTAGCCTGGTTGCCAGAGGCTTAAGATTATCATACAATCAAAAAATATTTTATATTTTGTGGTCAAGGGGTTATTGACTAAATATTCCCTGGTATCCTCCCCTCAAACACAAAGTACTGAATATTTAAATCATAAGGATCCCTCATGTTTTTTTTTAATAGCATTGACTTCTCTATGGCCCTCTTCCCCAGTTGCCTGGCAATCACTAATCTGCCTTTCAATTCTACAATTTCATCATTTCAAAAATGTTGAAAAAATGGAAACATACCTGTTAAGATCAGCTTTCTTCACTGAAAATAATTCCTTGGAAATTCATCAAATGCATCAACTGGGCCTTTTAATTGCTGAGTAGTATTCCATGTTATTGCTTACCACAGTTTGTCTAAGCATTCATGGGCTGAAAATATTTAGACTGATTACAGATTTTTGGCTATTACAAATAATGATACTATGGATGTCTGTGTGTGGGTTTTCTGTGAACATGTTTTCATTTCTCTGAAATAAATGCTGCGCAACTGCTGGATCATATTTTAGTTGTGCATTTAGTTTTTAAGGAAACTGTCAAATTGTTTTCCATCATGCTTCTACCATTTTATATTCTTACCAGCAATGTAAGAGCAATCCAATCCAGTTTCTTTCCATCCTTGTCAGCAATTGCTTTTGTCACCATGTTTCCTCTTAGCCATTCTGATTAGCATGTAGTGAGATCTCACTGTAGGTTTAACATTCATTTTTCCAGTGGGTTATGATATTGAACTCATTTTCAACTCCTTCCTTATCTTCCACCTTAAATTCCCATTGGTGAAAATATCTGTTGACGTCTTTTTCTCACTTTCTAATTATGTTGCTTGTTTTCGAATTGTTGATATTTGAGAGCAATTTATACATTCTAGAATGTGATTAGCAAGTTTTTTTCCCAGCCTGTAGCTTGTCTTTTCATATTTACATGAGCTTTCATAGAGAAAAACTTTTTTTCTTTTTTTTCATTTTGATGAGATCCAATTTGTCAGTTTTTCCTTTTATGGATTGTGATTTTGGTGCCAGTCTAATGATTCTTTATCTAGATCTTGATCCTTAAGATTTCATCTTGTGTCTATTGTTAAAAGTTGTATGTTATTTTTTTCATTTTACATATAAGTCCATCATCAATTTTGACTTAATTCTTGGGTGAGGTTTGTGTTTTGGTTGAGGATTTTTTCTCCTAAGACAGTCCAGTTGTTTCAGGTTACTCTTCTCCATTGAATTGGGATATGCGCCTTTCTCAAAAATCAACTGAATATATTTGTGTGGATCTGTTAGTAGGCCTTATTTTCTGTTCCATTCAACTGTGAGTCAATCTGCCAATACCACATTTGAGTATTGAGTACTCAGTAAGTCTTAATATTAAATAGAGTAATTCCTCCCACTTTATGTTTCTTTGTCAAGGTTGTTTTAGTAATTCTAGGTCTTGTGCCTTTTGTTCCATATAAATTCTAGAATAGTTTTATCTAGGTCTGAAATTTTGTTAGGTATTCCATTAAATCTGTAGATAATTTAGTAGAGAACAGCAATATTTTTATGCTGTTTTTCAACTGATGAATGGATTATGTATCTCCATTTATTTATTTAATCAGTGTTTTGCAGTTTTCACCATACATGTTTTGTTAATTATATGTTTATGTACTTAATTTTTTTGAGTGATTGTGGATATTATTGTATTATTAATTTTGGTTTCTGCATGTTCATTGCCAGAATATAAAAATGTGATTGAATTTTTGTGATGCATTTTGTATTCAGTGGCCTTGACAAACTTACTAATTAGTTCCAGGAGTGTTTTGTAGATTTCTTAGAATTTTCTCCATACTTAATCATGCCATCTACAAATAAGGACACTCTTACTTCTTCTTTTTCAATCTGTGTGTTCTTATTTCCTTTTCGTTCCTTATTGCACTGGCTAGAAATATTTTCCTGCACTGTTTTGGTGAAGACAGGTGAGAATGAACATCCTCGCCTTGTTCCCAATTATCAGAGAACATAATCCCCAACCGGATTCATTAAATATAATGTTAGATATAGGCTTTCTGTGCAGAGGTTCTTTATCATTCTTCATCAAGTTGAAGCAATTCCACTCTATTCTTAACTTCCTGATATATACATATTCCTAAATACGTGTGTGTGCATATGTGTGTGTGTGTATATATATATGTATATACAGTATTGAATCTATATATATAAAGTCAGGAATAGGTACTGGATTTTGTTAAATGATTTTGACATCAGTTATTACAATCCTATGACTTTTCATATGATGTATCACATTGATCAATATTCCAGTGCTGAGCCATCTTTTTGGTTTCTGGCATAAATCCCACTGGATTATGATGTGTAATTCTCTGAATATATTGTTGCATTCACTTTATTAATATTTTGTGGAGGATTTTCATATCTAAATTCATGAGAAATATAGGTAATAGTGTATGGTTTTGTTTTGTACTGTTTGCCTGATTTTGGCATCAGAGTCATACTAGCCTCATAAAATTATTGGGGAAGTATTACAACCTCTTGTATTTTCTGGAAGAGATCATGTAAAACTGGTGATAATTTTTCTTAAAATACAGTTGGTACAATTCGTCAGGGAAAATATCAGATTCTGGAGGTTTTTGTTTTTGGAGATATTTAAATTACAAATTCAATTCCTTCGATACATATAGGACAAGTCAAATTATGTGTTTCATGTTGGTTGAGTTTAAGTAGCTTATAGATTTTGAAAACTTGTTCTGTAACTTCTAAGTTCAGGGTGTTTCTATACATTAATTAATGGCTTTAAGAGGTATGGTGATATCCATTATTTTGTTCCTATAATTGGTGATTTGTGTCTTCTCTCTTATTTTATTAATCTTGCTGGTGGATTATCATATTTTTTAAAACTGTTTCCCCCAAAACCAGCTTTTTGATTCATTAGTATCTCAATTATTTCCCTACTTTCAATTTCATTACTTTTTGTTCCTATCATTTTTATTTCCCTCCTTCTGATTGTTTGAATTTATTTTTCTATTTTTAATCAAGTTGATTGAGGTAGGCACTTAGGTTACTGATTTGAGACCTTTCCTTATCTCCAGCATAAGCTTTGCATGCTATAAATTTCCCTCTAAGCACTGCTTTATCTGTGTCCCACTCATTTTGATATGTTACATTTTTATTTCATTCAATTATATTTTTTAAAAAATAAATTTCTTTTGAGACTTGTTCTTTGACCAATGGGCTATTTAGAACTGGGGTGTTTAAGACTCAAGTGTTTACAGATGCTCCTGCGGTCTTTCTGTCACACAGTCTAATTGGATTCAGTTATTGTGAGAAACATACATTGTATCATTTCAGTTACTTCAAATTTGCTGAAGCTTGTTTTATGGCTGAGAGTATGGTCTGTTCTGGTTAATCTCCCATATTTGGAAAAAGATGCACATTCTGCTCTTATTGGGTGGTGCATTCTATATGTGTTAAAAGATACTGTCGGTTGACGGTGTTGTTCAGATTTGTATCTTTGCTGAGTTTCCATCTAGTAGTTTTGTCAGTGGTTGAGAGAGGATGTTAAAGCCCCAACTATAATTTCAGATTTATCTATTTCTCCTACCAGTTCTATTAGTCTTTATTTCACATATATTTATCCCTTGTTTTCTATGCACACAATTAAGATTATGGACTTCTCTGAGTTTATGCTGTCTGTGGTTTCTTCACCTTCTTGGATCTGGATACTTGTCCATTTCACCAAATTTGTGAAGTTTTCACTCATTAGCTTTTCAAATACACTCCTGCACCCTTTCCCTTTCACTTCTCCTTCTACGACTCTGATGATATAAACGTTGGGTTTTGTCTTATAGTCCTAAAGATTTCTAAGATTTTGTTCTTTTTGTTTGATTGTTTCAGTATATACTCTCTGTGATGTTTAGATTGATTTAATTGCATTGCGTTTCTTCAGGATTATTGGCCAATTCCTTTCTCAACTTCACTCTATAATTGAGCACATATGGAGATGTTTAGTTTTCCTTTTTTTAAATTGTTTTCTTTGTTTTAATTATTTTATTTTCAATTCAATAATTTCTATTATTTTTTTTGTATGCTGTATGGCAAAATCACATTTCATTATTTATTTCCATGTGAGTATTCTGTTATTGCAGCAACATATTGTTGAATTTTTTAATTTGTTTTTGTTTTTCGGGAAATACATAGACTGGGAATCGAACCTGGGTTTCCCCCATGGCAGGAGAGAATTCTACCACTGAGCTACCCTTACACCCCCTCAATTATTTCTTAAACTTCTACTTCTTTCCTGATAATTGTCGTTTTTTAAAATTTCTTTCTAGAGAATTTATAATCAATTACTGAAATAATTTTATGGTGGCTCCTTTAAACACTTTGTTAAATAACTCCAACATCTGATTCATCTAAATTTTGACATCGGTTGATTGGCTTTTTTCATTCAAGTTGAGACTGAGTATCCTGGTTCTTAGGGTAATTAGTTATTTTTTATTGCATGGTGGACATTTTGTCTATCATATCAGGAGAATCTGTGTCTATTTATATATTTATTTTAGCAGGGAGGCACTCCTGTTAAGTTTCTTTTTTGTTTGTTTTTGTTTTTGTTTTTGTTTTGTTTTGTGTGCATGTGCAGGTTTCAGGAATCAAACCCGGATCTCTGGCATGGCAGGAGAGAACTCTGCCACTATGCCACCACTGCCCGCCCCGCTCTTGCTAAATTTTAAGATTAAGGTTCAACTTGTGGGGCTTGGCCAAATTTTGTGGGCTGCTGTTCCAACAGCCCTTTAATTTTCAGACTTTGTGGTGATATTTTGGTCTGCTTGGTTCATCTGGTGCTACTATTGGGATGGCCAATGACCCCCGCTCATGCTGCCCAGGCCAGGCCCCCAGCCTCCCTCAGTGAGAGACGGTCAGTGGGATGCCCCTCCTGGTGGCAGCTACCCTGTGACTCTGGGTGGTAGAGAAGTATCCCAGGCTTGGGGGGAGAGAAGCCTGGCCCCACCGAGATGGGGCCCCATATTCCTGTTCCATCTGTCAGACTTCGGGTCTCTTGGCAGAAAAGGGAAATCTCAGACTGACCAAGGAAAGTGAGTGTCTCCTTTGCCCACTTTTTCCTGATCAGGTTCTCAACCATTCACCCGACCCATGGCGCCAGACTCACCTGCTGCTGTCAGAGGGACCTGGGTTCCATTTGGTACAGCCCCTTCTGTTTCTAGGCTGTGGGTCCAGAAACAATGGGCCTGGGGCTGTCCTTTTTGGAGGCAGGGGATGGAAGATACCCTCTATTGTGCTGCTCTTTCAGTCCTGGGGTCTCAGGTAAGTTCACCTTCTTCCTTCTACCTTTCAGAAATCTCCTGTACTTTCCATACGTGTCATTTCCAGGTTTTACATATGTGCTTAGCATGGAGGAGGAAGGAAAAACTGGTCTGTGCTAAGAAGTCCAGACCAGAAGATTGGAGTCAGGTTTTAATATGGTTCTAATCTCTAAAAAAATTTTATCTCTGGGGGGAAGAATGAAATTTACAGCCTAATATTATGTGCTAATTTCTATTGGTTATGTTTGGCAAACCGTTACAGGAAAAACATGAATTGACAAAATAATTAACCTATCATGAACCATGAAAAAATGAAAAGAGAATGGAAATAGACCAGGAAGCCAGGGACTTGCAGGATTGAAGTGGTAACTGCATCTCTACAAGAACAGTAAAATAGAAATCTGAGAAAAGGCTTTGCTGAGAATTACAACAGTACACAGCTCTCGCGCCTACTGATTAAATACCTGAAGGGAGCGACAAGGAACAGAATCATGTTTTCATTTTGCTTTCCTTTTCCTCCCACTTTTTTCTTGGAACATTTAAAACCGTTAGCGTTGTTTGTTACTTTAGTATGAATCAACTTATTTTGATTGATATGCCATTGATGAAATGATGGCTTGGAAAAATATACCATGGAAACTAGAATTCGAAAATCTTCACTTCATTAAAGGTTTTGATCATTTCACACTCTACCTTTATCCTGCCCTTATGTGGTGTAAAACCCATCATGTACACTCAGTTTGGGGGAACAAATGCTTTCCAGAGACACGCAAGGAATGATTTCAAAGAAATGAACTTTGTCTTCAATTCAGGTACTTATGTTTCTCTAGGCTTTCTTTGTGATCTTTTTATATTCCTTGGATTCCAGGTTAACTTATTGATAACTTCATCATCCTTTCTCCATGATCAGCATTAATTTATCAGATGATTATTCACATAGGTAGATTATATGTATACACTTAAAACCAAGAGTGAGTTCAGCTTTACTTTTCAAAAGAGATAAAAACATTTAGTTTTTTTAAATTAATGTCCAGGAGAACATTATTAACTTAGTTATGTTTACTCCAAACCTTCTGTAACAAATTCCTTCCCCAGTAGGTTCAATACGCTCATGGACCTTCATTCTCACTCACCAACCAATGCTCAGGCTCTCCTGGATCTCCATCCTTCTTTCTTAAGCCCAAGCTTAAAGTATGTCAGTTCCCCACACTTCAGTCTTGGAAGGAGTTTGGAATAAGAACCTCACGATTAGGACAGGACAGTCAGGCCACTGGTTCTGCCCCCAGTGAGAGATTCAGGTGGCAGCAAAGTCACTGTTCCCCCATGATAACGGCAAAGGGCACAGAGGGTGTCCCGTGGGCAGCCTCGGTGTAAGAGACCCCAAAGCTGGGACCAGTAGACTTCGGTTTGATACCATCCGTTTACTGATAGGTTTGTCTGTAATCATACATAAGTTACTCCAAATCGGTCATAAGCTGTGGGGAGTTTGACTTTGCAGTTAAGGATCCTGAACATGCAGTTAGTTAGGTAAAAATCCTAGCTATGCCACCTGAAAACGAGTAATTTGAATTAGATTGTCCTCTCAGGAATTCAAAACTTCATGAAATGAAATATTTATTTTGTCTTTTTTTATTTAAAAATATTTACCCTGTGACAGATTCTGTACTAGGATTAGGAGCAACTCTATGGACATAGAAACAATGATGGGCTTCTTTTCATAGATCTTCCATTTATTAAAGAGATGGATATTAATAAAAAACCACCAACACAGTTATTTAAATACAGAACATAGCTGACACTACAAGTCATGTGTTTTTCGTCATGTAGTCATAAATCATCCCTGCAGATTAGTAATTCAGTCTTTTTCAATCCTTGTTCAAAAATAATAATTAGATTATCCAGTTTAAGCATGTTAAATAACACTGATTTTAGGAAAAGCCATCAAAGTAATGACTTTCTACAAATTGACAAATAATAAAATTAAGGTATTGGATTTCAAAATGTACTTGGTTCACAGATTTTGACAAGGGTAGCTAGGATGTAATTATTTATTTTGTTTCTTCTTTCATTATTATGAGTTTTCAACCAGGGAATGAATCTTAATAAGGCAGCATAATGAGCCATTCGGTGTGCATCTGAGCTGCTTCCTTCCTGCCTGATGAGTCAGGCACTTGTCGGGGCTGTTTCAGACTTGGGAAGCTATAGGTAGTCAAGAGCATATGTTGAGAACAATGCAAAGATTCCTTCAAAATTCATTCCCCCCTGCTGGAATTCTCTCTCATCAAAGTCTACATGTAGACAAATGCACACTTTTCAGTTGTGAGCAGTTTTTTACTGATACTGATTTTCTCTCTTAGCCTTGGAAATACCCTTCATTATGTGATGCCCCTCAGACCTCCATCGTGCTGTCAGAACAAACTGACAACACCCCCAAGGCAGAACCATCTGCCCACCCCACCAGATCACCGCTGTTCCTCAGCTTAAGGCCAGTTTCCTCTCTCCTCCTCAGGTCTCAGTGTCATCAGAAAACTCATTTGAAAGTCTACATTTCATTGAAACATTTGTCACTCCAAAATAAGGAAGCAGGATGGTTTTGCACCAAGAACGCAAGACCAAGCAACTTGACAAGCGTGGCCTTAATTGTTTGTTCCATGTATCTAATTCCTTCTCATCTTTTAAGGTCCTTTTCCATACATGATGCAGCCATAAGTGGCACATGCACAGTCTTAGTGTTTTAAGGGTTCAAACCAGGAATTATGCTATTGGACATGTTTTCTAATTATAGTCAAACAAAAGCAGCTTTTGATTGAGTGATGGGCACAAGGAAAAAAAATTATCCAGAATTATGTGTCTTTATTTGTTCATTTATTTATCTTCTAATCATATAATCTTAGTATCCAGTGGGTTAAATATCTAGTGAAGTTCTATCTCAGGTCGTGATAAAGATTTTTTTTTGCATTAAAGTAAATTTTAATTTCTGTCATTAACATAAACCCTTTGTAATAAAATTTTAAAGTCACCAAATCTTAAAATAAAAACATTGCATTTTGCAATAATTACCCTTTCATCATCAATAAAGTTTTGACTTTCAATAGGACTAACCCAAGAAGATACTTCCAAAAGTTGGAATCGATGTTGCATTGGCTGAGCACTTTATAATAACATAAGTACATTTTATTGGGTGTGTACAATGTGCCAGATCCCCTTCTAAGCATTTACATGTATTAATTCATTCTCAAATACCCATGGACACGGTGTCATTATTAGTCATATTTTACAGATGAGAAAGCTAAGATAATGAAAGTTCAAATAACCTTCTCAAGGTCACTATGCCAAAGAGTGTTAGAGATGGGATTTGAATCTACAATCTTATTCAAGCTAAGATATGCCTCATTTCCCTGTATTGGTAACAAAGACACAGACAAATAAAACGATAGCCTTGGGAAATCAATCATTACCACTTATTGCTGGAACCAACCTGGCCTTGGGCCTAAACATTGGGAAACCTCTGGGAAATGGATCACATGTCTGACGACACATCACACATCTGAGAACGGATCACACATCTGAGAACGGATCACACTTCTGAGAACAGATCACATCTCTGGAGGATGGATCACATGTCTGAGGATGGATCACATGTCTGGAGGATGGATCACATGTCTGAGGACGGATCACATGTCTCAGGATGGATCACACTTCTGAGAACAGATCACATCTCTGGAGGATGGATCACATGTCTGAGGACAGATCACAGGTCTGAGGACAGATCACAGGTCTGAGGGCAGATCACACATCTGGAGGATGGATCACATGTCTGAGGATGGATCACACGTCTGATGACAGATCACATGTCTCAGGACATATCACATGTCTGAGGATGGATCACATGTCTGAGGACAGACCACACATCTGAGGAAGGATCACAGGTCTACATAGCATGCAGAAATCTTTCATCAAAACCTTCCTGTTACTTCCTCTCTCTGCTATGTTCTTCCCACACAGAATTTTCAACTGGGAACTGTTCCTTACATCTCTCCCAGGTTAAAAGAAGGGTAATAATTTTTATTTCAACTTCACATTTTGTTCCAAAAAACAGATTTCTTGAAAGATTCCTATTTTCATTCTTCAACTCAAATCTGACTCCTCTGTCACTTCCTCCATGAAGGCAGCTTCTGGTGGGGTGGGCAACGGTTCATTTAACTAGAGTCAAAGAGCACGTTTCAAACTTCATCTGTTTTGATTTCTCAGCAATATTTAACGCTTCATTATTGCCTGAATTTTGAAATACTTTAACCCTTGTTATACTACCAATTTTACCCACACCTAATTTACTTTATTGTTATAAAATTATAACATAAATTTTGTCATTTAAACCATTTTAAGTGTAGAATTCAGTTGCTATGCAACCATCACCATCTGTTTCCAAAGCTTCTTCATCATCCCACCAAAAACCTCTGTACCTGTTAAATGCTGACTTTCCATTCCCTCCTCACCCCAGCACCAGCCCTTGGCATTCTCTAATCTTCTTTCTGTCTCTACAAATCCGGTTATTCTAGATATTTCATATAAGTGTGCTCATGCAATATCTGTCCTCATCTGGCTCATTTTACTTAGCATTATGTTTTCAATGTTCATCCATGTTATACGTAAATCAGAACTTTATTCATATTTATAACTGAATAATATCCCACTGCATTTGTATGACTTATCTTTATAGGAAATATTTCATAGTAGACAGCTATTATGCTTTAACTATATGTTCACTTAGCCTTAGACAGATAAACTGCTACCATAAGCAATGACTCTGTGTATTTCTCATAAATGTTGTGTAACGGACTGATGTGGATTTTCAGTAATAGACATGCAGGAGTGAAAGTGCTGGTTTACAGAGCAAAGGCACACCTGATTTCACTAAATGTGCTTCATCCGTAGCCAGAAAAGCTGCATGTGATAATTTCCCTGGAAATTCCTGTCTCCCTATGGCTTCATCAACACTTAGTTTTATCTTTCTTTCTAGTGCTTACTTATGTTATAATTTTCCTTTTTTTTAATGACAAGGGATGTGAACATATTTGAACTTATCTCTTTCAGTATGTCCCAGTCACATTCATTGCTCATTATCCTATAGGCTTTTCTTTTTACTTTTTCCATCTCCTGGGTTGTCTCATCAGTGCCAACACTTTCAAGACCTCTCTCTTTTCTGACGACATTAAATTTATATCACTATCTCAGATCTGTTCTCTGAGCTCAGTTCCCAAATCCATACTTGACCACTTCACACGGACAACCCAATGGCATCACAGGCTCAGAATAACCAAGACTGACCCAGGTCCCCACACCCTCCTCTGCACTAATCTGCTGCTTTTGGTCTCTGAATGTCACCCAGTCCACCGACCTGTGTGACTCGGGAATTGTCTCCACCGTGCCCCTCTTCTTTCCTGCTCACATTCATTCTTTCACCAAGAGCTGTTGATTTTATTGTGTCTAATTATTTCTACCACAACCCCATTTGTTCTAGATAATGAGCTGTCTCTTTTGGACTAGTAAAATTTGGTCTCTTCATCCATTCTTCACCGCCTCCAGGATAATTTCCACACCAAATCCACATGGTACTGCATGTTTCTTCTCTCCCGAGAATGGTCCAGTGGCTGACTCTGCTCTGCGTCCGTAAGCTTGTGGCTTAACGTTGTTGGCAGAATCCGCCTCCCCAGCTCCTGCCTGCTGCCTGGCCCCATCCTGTACCACATTTCAGCTTTCACTGCCCTGCCCTTCCTATAGCATAAGCATCCTCTTCTTCAGATGCCACTTCAAAATTTCATTTCTCAGTAAAGATTTCTTGACACCCTGAGTCAAATTTCTTTGTTATATGTTATCAGAATAATGAGTGAATTCCCTGCATGTTGATCATCTTTTTTCAATTTGCATCTATTTGGGTAAATACTTACTTAATATTCACCTTCAGCTCCTATCTAAGGGCTCCCATAGTGTTGATCTCTGTGTTCCCAAGCACCGTGCCTGATACACAGTACATAATCAATAACCAATAATCATGATATACTTTTCCTTATAAATATGTGTGTGCTTTTGATTATGTTTTTATGGGTTTGGGTATATGCATATCTAAAGTTTAGAATAGGATATATTCAATTATTAATAGTGGTTATAAGTATTAAGATTCAGGATTTAAAAAAAATTACAGTTAATTTATTTTTCTAAGCCTGTATAATGTGAGTTAAAATAAGCGAAAAATGCTTCAAAAGACTAGTTCTCAGAATTCATTTGTTGAAGCCCTCTTTTCTGCATTTTCATTTACTTTAAAAATGTAAATTCCCTTGCCTTCTTCTCTTGTTGCTTCTGTAATTCATCAAAGGCTATAAATCCACATTTTCATGGAGCTCAAGGGAGCCACATCGGAGAAGCATTGGCTAGTGAGCTAATTAACTGGTTACGTGTTACTTGCACTGACTAATTGCTTAAAATCAATTAGCCAATTGTGAAAAAAGAATCAATGATTTCACTGAAAGAGCCATAAGGGAATAATAGCATACTCTTTTCTTCGATAAATTACTAGCTATTTTTTTAAGGGAGTTGTTAAAGAATCAAATTATTTTTAGGCAAAATTAATAAGGAATTTAACATTTTTGTTCAAAATAATATTAAGGACACATTTCAGATGAAAGAAGCTTTTCTTTTGATGCATTTAAGCCTTTTTTTTTTTTTTAGGAAAGGGAAGGCCAATTTTATTTTCCTTATATCTCTCAGGTTATCTGATTAACTTAGCCTCTCATGATAAAATTTAAGTACAGAAAGGATAATTATTCAGGTCTTCTGACTCCCAGACCAGTCTTTTATTGTACTTGTTATTTCAATATCTAGGAGGCCTTATTCCCTAGAAATCCAAACTCTTGCTTTAGGCTGATGCACCGGGTCCGGCATTCAGGGCTGATGTGGGCCTGGAGGCGTCAGGCAGGGAGTCGCCCGCCTCCCTAACAGCCGCACATCCAGCCCATCTCCACGGGAGGGTCTTGTCATACAGCCCTGCGACCCTCTCAGGCAGACAGCCTTGTTCTTCTCTCACCAGATGAGGAAACTGGCTCTCAAAGACCTCAGACACTTTAACCGAATTTTCACAGATAGTAAATGGAAAAAAATAGGACGCAAACAAATGCCTTTTACACTTTCGGCCCAACCAGAGAGGTTGGATGTTCCCCCCAGCATGAAAGTTGGGTAATGGACCAAGCTAGGGCCCTTAGCTCCAAAGATGAAGAGAAGTGTCCCAATTCAACAAATGCCTTTCAGCAAACATTGCTGACACCACGGAATGTCAGCCCTTCGTGAAGCAGCATTCAAAGGCAAGGTGGGTGACAGGGCAACCCGTAGAAGTGCAATAATGCAGTTTCTTAGAAAATGGGGAAAAAATGTAGTCTGTAGGAAAGGTTTACAGGGAGAGTAAAAGAAGGTCAGAATAAAGAGATATGTTGGGGCAGACTGTTAAGTCTACTTTCATTTTCTTTCCAGATCATCTAAACTCCTGGACGCCTGGTCTACTAGGGGCTGATGTGACTGTTTTAGTTTCCAGGCTGCTTAATGCAGATACACGAAATGGGTTGGCTTGAACAATGGATATTTATTACCTTACAGTGTGAGGCCAGAAAATGGCCACAGCAAAGCACCATCCAGGCGATGCTTTCTTCCTGAAGCCCGGCTGCCGGCTGTCCTGGCTCCTCTGCCACGTGGCAGGGCACACAGCGGTGCCTGCTGCTCCCCCCCTTCTCTTCTGACTTCCATGCTCTCAGCTGCTGTCCGTTGTGGCTTTCCCTCATTCTCTCTTTTTGAATCAAATCCTTTTCTACAGGATTCCAGTGAGAGGGCTAAGACCCCTCTTGACTGAGCTGGGCCACACCTTAACTGAAGTAGCCTCATCAGACGGCCCTACTTACAGTGGGCCCACACCACACAGGCGGACTAGGTTTAAGAACACCTAGTTCCTGGGGTCCATACGGCTGCACACTACCACGGTCACCCCTCCACAGAAGGTGATACTCGCCCGACATAGGCTGGTGTTTTCCCATGCAGAACGTTGTTGCTACTCATGGAGAATGTGGACCTTTGCCTGAAACCTATGCTCCTGAAAAGCAGCCACAGTCAAGAAAACCCTCCAAGCTTGTGTGTGAGAAACAATACAATGCATCCACCCTTCCCCATAGGACTAGGCAGACAGGCGGAGGGCGCTCAGTTTCTCCAGGTCAGGGCAGACTCAGACCCCAGGTTCCCATTCTTTGCTCTTAAATGATCAGCTAAACGGGATCACTGGATCAGTGTGGCCAAAGCATCTGTTCACTGGGCTTGACTGCACTCGAGTCCAGCTTTAATCCTTCCCCCAGGCCTCTGAGTGTTGACACACCTGGAGTGTAAGAAACCCTGGGGGGTGTTCTAGTTTGCTAGTTGCTGGAATGCAATATACCAGAAATGGAATGGCTTTTAACAAGGGGAATTTAATGAGTTGCTAGTTTACAGTTCTAAGGCTGAGAAAATGTCCCAATTAAAACAAGCCTATAGAAGTGTCCAATCTAAGGCATCCAGGGAAAGAACCTTGGTTCAAGGAGGCCGATGAAGTTCAGGGTTTCTTTCTCAACTAGAAAGGCACATGGCGAACATGGCTGCTGGCTTTCATGTGGCTCTACCGAAAAGGGACTCTCTCCAAAATGTTCTTCTCTTTCAAAGGACTCCAACAAGCAACTCCACCTTCAGTGGGTGGAGTCACAGCTCCACGGAAATCATCTAATCAAAAGTTACCACCCACAACTGGGTGGGTCACATCTTCATGGAAACGATCAAAATGCTCCCACCCAGCAAGATTGAGTGAGGATCAAAGGGCGTGGCTTTTCCCGGGTCCACCACAGATTCAGACCAGCACAGCAGGCATGAGCACTGGCGTGTGAACCCGCTCCCCTTCAAGGCCTTCCTCCTCAGCCTCAGCCCTTCCTCTCCTTCCAGTGTTGCTTTTGCTTCCATATAAAAGAAAAGTCCTTTCTGCCTGACTTCAAGATGCTTCTAGATCTTGTAGCTGCAGTGTCTTTTTTCCTTCTTGCAATAGTCTTTCCAAATGGTCTCTCTTTACCTCAGTTCAGATTTATTTTTTATTTGACATTACCCAGCAGGGACAATTGATACTTGTTTCCAGAAGGCTGTTTTTGTACTGAGCCATCTTGGCCTACTTTTCCTAGCATCTCACAGGCTTCAGTTATAACCCAAATATGTCAGAGTTAGACCAATGAGTTAAACTGATAAAGTGGCTTCTCCTGGTTTGTGTTTGTAAAATGTCATTCTTCCATAATCCCTTTGTCCCTCCACTAAACCAAGAAGCATTCTTAATTACCACAAATTATCTTCCCCAGCAGGCAAAATTGAGAAGGCCATATCCTTCATCAGAATGTACCTAAACCTACTTGAGCTACCTAAAAGAATATTTAATATTGGGAATTAGTGATGCTCCATTGAAGGAGTATTTCCAGGGGATGCTACAATTTGTGAATATTTGCATTAACTTTAAAAAGATAGTTTCATCTTCAAACGGAGAAATTACATGAAAATCCCCACCAAGGATCCCGTATTCTTCATGAAATTGGATTACCATTATTTCTGAGAGTAGAATTTGACTGTTGTGATAAAAGGAGAGAAATCATTAAATCTAGCAGCTGGTAAATCTGAGAATTAATCCCCAGTTGGCATACTACCAGCTATGTAACCTTGGGAAAATAATTTCAATTGTTTGAGTCTTTGTTGTCTCCACTAATAAAGTATGTCACTATAATTAGATGATGTTGGAAAATTCTCTGGGGAGCTGAAGATTCCAAGGAACAACTCAAAAACTGAATTTACATCCCTCTCGACTTTAGCATGCTAACTTGGCTCTCTGTGAAGGGGTGCTCGCTGACAGGGGGTTCTGACCTCTTCACACACTTTCTCACTCCATGGTGTTTGTAAACATCTAGAGGGCTGGAGTGATATTTTCATCCACTTTTGCCTCTAATAACAGAGTAACTGGTCCAGGGTAGGGACTCATTATAAGTCTATTCATTTGGTGATTGATTAGACATGACATACCAAAAATGAGCTACAGAAAGTTTAAGTTTATCATTTGGGAATTTTTCCTAGATTGGAAACTGTCTTGACTGCTTAATAATCTCATTATGTGTAGAGAGAAACATTACCAAGGATTTAGCTATTTAAGTTCCCCCAGGGCAACCGAAGATATGCCAGCCTTTTACAGCATGCATTTCTGTTTGAATTGAAACAAAGATCAATTTGAGGTGCTCTGGTAATTGTGCACTGAAAAAATGTGTGTCCATTTCTTTTCCCAGCTGTTGTCTTAATAGGGACAGCAACAACGGTGCCTCTCATTTACAATGCATATTAGGGGGGGAAACACTGTGAGCAGGGAAGCCAGGTGTATAAGCCATGGTTCTCAAGACAAGCAGGAGGCGTTTCTTCATGTGTGTTCTAGTTTGCTAGCTGCCGGATTGCAATATATCAGGAAGAGAGCAGCTTTAAAAAAGGGGAATTTAATAAGTTGCTAGTTTACAGTTCTAAGGCTGAGATAATTTCCCAATCAAAGCAAGTCTATAGAAATGTCCAATCAAAGGCATCCAGGGAATGATAACCTCATTCAAGAAGGCTGATGAAGTTCAGGGTTTCTCTCTCACATGGAAGGGTACATGGTGAACACAGCGTCATCTGCTAGCTTCTTCTTCTGGCTTCCTGTTTCAGGAAGCTCCCTGAGAGACAATTTCCTTCTTCATCTTGGCTGGTGGACTCTGCTTCTCGTGCCTATGTCATTCTGCTCTGCTCTCTCTGAATCTCCATTCTCCAAAATGTTTCTTCTTTTGTAGGATTCCAGAAACTTATCAAGACCCACCCAAATGGGTGGAGACATGTCATCACCTAATCTAGCCGAACAAGCACTCTTGATTTAATCAGTTCTCCAGGGAGATGATCTGATTACAGTTTCAAACATACAGTATTGAATAGGGATTATTCTGTGTTTACAGAATGGGATTTAGATTTAAACATGGCTTTTCTAGGGTCCATACATCCTTTCAGACCAGCACAATGTGTGTGTGTGTAAAGAGATTTACAACAAGGAATTGGCTTGTAGGACCTTGAGGACTGACAAGTCAGCACTCTTCAGGGCAGGCACAAGCTGGAAACCCCAAAAGAGGTGATGCTGAGAGTCCCTTAGTTTGAAGATCCCAGGGAACATGGCTGGCTGGAAACCCCATTAAGAGCCAAGGATATTAGTTCATAATCCATTATTAGTGTACCCCCAAAACAACACTAAAGGTCTAGTCATTGCTTACACATTATATTTAGTTGCTACAGTTTTTGAGGTTTTTGTTAATTCAGAATAGTTCCATCACTTTTTGTTTCCTTGCTTTTTTTTATGTTTTTGACTTTTTGATCATCTCCATCTGTCTTTGTCCCTCTGGCTGTATCTCTCTTTCCCTTTACAATACATTTTCATTTAATTCTGGTACAATTCTCACACGTTAACATAAACACACTGTAGATGTAGCTTAAAATTTGCTGTGTTTTGATGTGTCTTGCAACCATTTAACAACCATCCAACAATTTATAGCGTATGTAGGACACCTCCATCTCTGCAGAATGTCTGTTTGTGCTCCCTTCCAACCAGGGCAACTGCTGTTGTAATTTCTTTAACCAAGCACTTGTTTTGCCTGATGCAGAACTTCACATTGGTTTAATTTATCATAAGCATTCATGCTTCTTTAACCCAACAAAATATGTTTTAGGCTTACCCATTTTATTTTATATTTGAGATTTTTCTCTTTTCTTGCTGAGTTGTATTTCTTTGTATAAATATACCACATTCTGTTTACCATTTACCTGCGGATGGAAATTTGTATTTATTCCAACTTTGGCCTATCCTAAATAAAGGTACTATAAGCATTCCCATTTTGCAGTGTTTCTACCATGAATGTGTTCAATTATAGCACATGATTTTTTTCGTCTTTTGAGATAATCATATTATCTTTTCATCTCTAAATATGGTAAATAACACTGATCAATTTTTGAGTGTTGTACTGAATTGTTACCCCTGGGCTGAGCTCACTTGATCATCATTGGTGGTGTTGATTTAATATTGCTAGACTGATTAACAGCCTATGGTTTCCTTAAGGTCCTTTTTTACTGTATTTGACATTAACATCATGCTGGCACCATAAAATAATTTGGGGCATGTATCCTCATCCGCTGATTCTTAAAATCGTGCAGGTAGGATTGATGTTATTTCTTCTTTTAATGTTTGATAGCCGCAACCAGTGAAGCCATCTGGCTTTGTGGGATGGTTTTCAGCTACCTTTATAGTAAATATAAGGCTGTTTTTTATGTAAGTGTCATAATATGTGTCTTTCAAGAAAATTTTCTATTTTGTACATTGTATCAAATGCAAAAGTTGTTGCAGCTTCTCTAGTGATAACCAACTTTCATTCCTGATATTAACAATCTGAGTCTTTTGTTTGTGTGTTTTGTCTGTTTAGATAATTTATCAGTCTTATTGAATTTTTTACTGAACGTGCTTTTGCTTTCATTGGTTTTCTGTTTTGTTCTCCCATTGGTATCCTTTTATTATTTCCTTCTTACATTTTTCTTGCTTGAGATAATTTTTCTTCTATTTTTTTATCTGTTTGAAGCATATGTAACTCACTTTAGTTTTATTTCATTTCTAATATAAACATTCAAAATTAAAAATTTCATTTGAAGTAGAGTATTGGTCAGGTCACACAAATTTTGGTGTATTTGCTTCCATAATAATTTAGTTTAAAACATTTTCTAATTTCCTATGCAATTTCCTCTTTAGCCCACGTGTTATTTACAGGTAGAAAGTTTAATTTCCCAATACTTGAACAATTTCCAAATGTATTTCTGGTATTCATTTTTTATTTTGATTCTGTTTTAATCAAGATCATACTCAATATGATTCCAATTCTTTTAACTATATTATGACTTAGTTTAGGGCCCGTTCTATGGTCTAACTTCCTGAGTCTACCTTGCTGAATGACGAATATTCATATCTCTTTTTGATTTGAATACTCTAAATATGTCTGGTTTATCTGCGTGGCAGTATTTTTCAAGAGTCTATATTCATATGAATAATTTAATTTAATTATTCCAGCAATGATTGCAATATTAGCATATAAATATTCATATTTATTAAGTGAATTTTTTTCCTTTTCAGTTCTATATTTTGGAGTTTTCTTTTTAGGTACATAGAGACGTAGGGTTGTTTTTCTTTTTAGATGAATTAACAACTGTATCATTATGAAATGTCGCGCTTCATTATTTATGCCAGTTAGCATTTCTTGTTTGAAGCCTCTCTTTTTTGATGTTGTTTTCTTTTTATTGCTATTTTCTTGGTATTGGTCTTCCCATACTTGCACTTTTGAGCTGATAATATTTTTATATTTAACATGGGTCTACTATAAGCAATATTCACAGTATGTAGTTGAATTTTTCATTTTCATTCAATTGGACAAACTGTCTTTTAATTAGAATGTTTAGACCATAATTAATATAATTATTTATATGGCTGAGTTTAAATCTACCTTCATATTTTCTTTCTATCTGATTTTTATTGTTTTCTTTCTGATTGAGTATGTTTTTTGTATTCTATTTTATTTCTACTATTTGTATATCAGCTACAACTTTTTGTTCTATTTTTAATGATTACTCTGATATGTATAATACACATCTTTAAATTACTACAAACCACATCAAAGAACATTCTAACACTCATGTATATATAGAAACTTACAACAGTATATTTCTATTGCCTCTGTGCTTTTGTATTCATACATTTCACTTTGACATGTTATATGCACCAAAATAAATTGCTGAGTTTGTTTTGTATAAACGATTTTCATTTTAAAATTTATAAGTAACAAAAATTATCCCTTATTTATGCATTTTATATATTTATATATTTTATTATATTTACCATTTCCTATTCTTTGGGGGGGATCCAAATTTCTTCCTGGTATCATTTCCTTTAGATGGAAAATTTTTAAAAAGATTTCTAGTGGTACATATCTACTGGTGGTAGATTCTCTCCACATTAATTTTTCTGAAATGGTTTTATTTCACCGTCATTTTCAGAAAGTAACCTTATTCGATTTTTTCCCTTTAGAGTTGCTTTTCTTTGTTCATCCTGTATATTCACACTTTCTTAATTTATCAAGCCAGATCCAGAACTGAATGCTAATTTGTTCTGGGATGATCTTATTTCCTTCAAACTTCTCTTGCCTCCATTATGTCATGTGCTCCTCTGGTCAACCCTGTAAGTCATCGGCTGCCCCTGCTTTCTGGAGAAGACACTGACATGAAAGAACTCTGAGACACAGAGCTGGATGGAGAAGCTCAATCCTGAAGAACACGTTTCGCACTCCAAGCCTCAACTTTCCCCATGAGCCCAAGGCTCCCTTAGCTGTCCGTTTGTAAAGGGACAACTGCAGGCCTGTCTGATGGCTTCTCTTCCCACTGGTGGGAGTGGGGGCGGCTGGCAGCTTGGCATTGGGCACAACGGTTGTGCTCTGTTTCGGCTCCCCACTTAAGGCCTCCCACTCCCTGGGACCTGACTCATGAACTCTTTCCTCAGGAAGCTGGCCTGGCCCCCGCCTACTGCCTTTGTCTGTTCTCTCCTGCAGCATCTTGTAAATGCCAAGGCTACCGCCACCACACGCAGCAAGGCCCACTGCCAAGACACCAGCGGACATGGATGGAAAATGAAAATTGAGCCGACATCTTCGGCAATAGCTCAGCCCAAGGGGAAACAAGCTTTCATCAAATGTCCCCTTCTGACGGGTACAGATGAGTGCCTGCTCTATCAAAACTCGTAGCCAAAATGCCTGAAAATCATCATTGCTATCATTTTCTTTTACCTTTCGGAAAGGAGAGAATAAATGTTGATTGCTTCCTAAGTATGAGCTTCTTTAAATATGTTGATTGACAACGCTTGAACCACATGAAGCAGGCATGAGTCATTGCCACATTTCACATGTGAAAACTCGATACCAGCGGCCCCAGATGGTCTCCAGTGTCACAGCTCAGCAGAGCCACAGCTCTTCACTGCCCTTGCAAGGCCGGTTCTTGGTTTTGATGAGTTTTCTCACATACCCCTGCCCGTTTTTCCAGGGTGCTAAAGTTATTGTAGTGGTTAGAGATTTTTGGTTATATACAAAAGGAACCTAAGCTGGCTAAATTCAGTAAATTATGGGAATTTCTAAAAACATGTAAAAAATAATTCAAAGGAAAATCTAAGGAATCAGTCTCAGGGATATTGGCAGAAAGGACCAATCTGGGACTTGTAAAAAAAGAATAGAAAACAACAAAAATATGAACTGTCATCAAGACTCAGCAGCCCCAGTCCTGTCACCATTGTTTTTGTTTTTTATTACAAAAGTTTCCGAAGTAGCAGAAAGGTATAGTAAATAGGTATTCACATTGTGTTAGTTTGGAAGCTGCCAGAATGCAATATACCAGAAAAGAATGGCTTTATAAGCAGAATTTAATAAACTACAGCTTTAATGTTTTAAAACTATAAAATTGTCCAAACTAAGGCATCCAGGGAAAGCTACCTTAATTAAAGGAAGGCTGATGGGTCTGGACACACACAAGCCTTCTGTCAGCTGGGCAGTCAGGTGCCTGGCGTCTGCTGGTCACTTGCTCCTGGGCTCTGTGGCTTTCCGTCTGCTCCTGTGGGGGCTCCTCACTTGGCTTCTCTGGGGCTGGGCTTCATCTCCTGGTTCTCCGGGGCTCCCTCCAGGTCCCATCTTGCTTAACATCTCATGGCAGCATCTGCTGCGCCCCAAGCATCTCCAAACATCTGTGTCTCAGTTCTCTGCCTGTCAGCTCTGTGCTGAAGTTTCTGACTCTCTCCAAAATGATTCCTCTTTTAAAGGATTCCAATAAACTAATCAAGACCCACCTAGAATGGTTAGAGCCACATCTCCAACTAATCCAAAGATCACACCCACAATTGGGTGTGTCACATCTCCATGGAGATAATCCAATCAAAATATCCAACCTACAGTATTGAATCAGGATTAAAAGAAATTGCTGCTCCCACAAGATTGGATCAGGATTAAAACAGCTTTTCAGGGGTACATAATACTTTCAAACCGACACACATGTATTTACCTGGTTTAATAAACTTCAATAGTTTGACCATTTTTACTACAAATATATTTTGTAACAAAAATAAAATATTTTAGATACAACTAAAACCTCACCCTGTCATCTTTTGTAAAGATAACCACTGTCCTGAAGTTGGTCAGCAGCATCTCCAAGCATGATTTTTAATTTTATGCATCAATGTATCACACGGTGTGGTGGTTTGGGGCTGTATGTGCCCCCCCCAAATCATGTTCTTGAAGCTAATGCATTCCTCTGGGGATGGCCCATTGTAGGTAGGTGTTTTTTAAGAGGCTACTTCAGTTAAGGTATGACTGACATCTTTCAGGATAGAGTCTTCATTCTCTAACTGGATTCCTTTATAAGCAGGTGAATACAGAGAGAGAAAGAAGAAGTCACAGAAATGAGAAGCGAAATGAATGAAACCCAGGAGAGAAGGGGGAGACCAGCAGACACTGCCATGTGCTTGGTGTCTGAGAGGAAACCAGGATCACTGGCAGCCATACTTCAGCAAGAAAATATCACCTTGGTGATGCCAGATTTGCACATGTTTTTGGCCTCAAACTAAAAGCTACTAAATTCTCACTGTTTACCCTGACCCATTTCATGGTATCTCCTTTAAGTCACTTAAGAAACTAGAACAGATTTTGTTATGAGGGAAGTGGGGTGATTCTAATGCAAATAACAAAAATATGGAGCTAGCTTTCAAGTTGGGTAAGGGGCAGAGGCTAGAAGAATTGTGCCGTCTTGATAATAAAGGATTGAGTTGGTTTGAATAGATTGTCTATATAAATATGGATGCTGAAGGTATTTCTGTTGAGGACTTAGAAGAAAATGGTGAACGGATGGAAACAAAGACAGACAATCCATGTTCTAAGGTGGCAGAGTACTTGGCAAAGTTGAATTCTGATGTTGGATGGAAGTGAGAAGTGGAAAGTGATGAGGTTGGAATTTGACTTAGGAGAATTACAAGGTAAATGTGGAAAGTACAACCTGGTTTCTCCTTGAAACTTATAGGAAAATTCAAGAGAAAAGGGATGAGTGGAGAACTGAGCTCCTGGGCACAAACTAACTGGAAATCAATTGTTTGGAAAGTTCTGAACTTTGGGAAATCTATTCCCCAGAAAATAGTGCTTCCTGTGAGGGTTTCACTAAACATATTAAATAGTTAGCCATTTTAGTGCAAGTCAGAATTGGAAATGCAATTAACCAAAAAAGAGTTTTAGAAAGTTCTTTTGTCTAATGGTTTGGACCCCTGTGTACCACATGCAGAACTGACAAGTTTTTTGCAAAGTTTGTATGGACTGAACCATTGCCAGCTTGGGCTACAGAGACAAATTGAAGGAAAATCTCTTTGAGGGCATGCCCGTGGAAGCTGACATCTGCACCGCAGGCACCTTCTCAGGAAAAGAGTGGGCCCACCCGAGTGTGTTCAAAGGGTGAGTGCCCTGGAGCCAGGAGAGGGTAAACCTTCCACCCTGTGTTCAGAAAGAGTATTCTCACCCCGTATTCTCAGAGGATGGAGCCCATTCTCTGGGAATTCTGGAGAGTCTGGCCAAAACTTCATGTTTTTAATAGTTTGGAGACTTCAACTCAGTGTGTAGGGAGTACATGGGAACAAGTGGGGCTGTGCAAGCACTTGGAAGGGTTGGGGTTGCCACTGCCTCAGGCCCAGGGGAAAGTAAATACTCTATAGAGACTCTCAGACCTTGAAATTTAATGGAGTATTCCTGCAGGGCTTCAGAATTGTTTAGGACCCTTAATCCCTCTTTTACTTCCAATTTCTCTCTATGGGGATGGGAATCTTGATTATGCCTGTCCCTCCTTTGTATTTTGGAAGCTGATAACTTGGTTCTCTAGATTCCAAAGGTCCACAGAAGAGGGGGAATTGTATCCAAGGTAAGACCACATTTATAACCGATTTTGATGAGACTTTAACTTGTAGCATTGTTTCTGAAATGATTTAAGGTATTTGGCATATTGTGATGGAATGAATGTATTTTGTGTATGGAAATAAAATCTCTTTTTGGGGTTCAAAGGGTTGTGGATGGTGTTTTGGAACTGTATGCACCCAGAAAATCATGTGTTTAAAGCTAATCCGCTCCCAAGATTGTGGACTCATTGTAAGTAGGGTCTTTTTTGAGATTGTCAGTTACAGTGTGACCTACCTCATTCAGGAATGGGTCTTAATCCTTTTATGGAGTCTTTTATAAATTACATGAAGAGAGAGAGGCTGAGAAAAAGAGAAACAGACAGAGATTGAGAGAAAGAGAGAGAGAGAGAGAGAGAGTCTATGGGAAGCAAGAAGCTGAAATCGATGAAACAGAAGAGAAGAGAGAGGCCGGTGGATGCCTCAGTGGGCCTTGTCATGTGATACGGAGCCCTGGATCTCCAGCAGCCAGTCTTTGGGGAAAAAGCATCTTCTCCTCAGTGATGTCTTGATTTGGACATTTTCTCAGTGTCGAATGGTAAAGTAATATATCCTGACTGTTTGAGCCAACCCATTTCATGGTATTTGTTTTAACCAGACTAGGAAGCTAAAATACTAGAGGACATATTTTTATCATATCTTAAAATTTATATAAATGTTAGCATACTGTATGTACGCTTTATCAGATAATTTTCTCCATTTAACATTGCTTTTTAAACTTACATATGCTGATTTTTCTGATCTAGTTTGTTTCCTATTTCCTTAGTGTTTATTTAAATAAATCAATTTAATTCTACAACCCCTTTATTGAAAAAAAAAAGCTAAGTAATCTCTACTATTTTCTCTCTACAATGATGTCCTTATTGTCTTCAGACATAGATTTCCCCTAGAAGAGAAATGCTGAACCATCACACAGACCCACAGTCAACTGGACCAGATTTTGATACCAATCAGCAATTCAACTATATTCCCACTTTTCAATATTCCTATTAATACCTGATATTATAATTCAGCAAATATTTATTGGACACAGACTCTATGCCAAGGACCCTTCAGCATTTTTAGAAAAGTAGTAACCAAAATAGATCAAAATATGTGCCTTTACGGAACTTATAGTTTAATGCAATTCATAGACAATATAGACAAATAAATGTCTAGTGTTTTAGAAGACAGTGTCAGAGGAAGGTGAGATTGCAGCTTTAACTGCTAAGGGCATGTCACTGAGAAGGTCACATGCCAGCAAGACTTGTTGAGTTGATGGGGCTTTGGGAAAACACGCTTTACACCTCTAGGAGAAAAGCATGCTCTACATGGGGAAGAGTAAATTAACACATTTGGGGGTGTTCCTGGGGCTTCTGAGGTAGTAGGGAAACAAGTGTGTGTGGCTGTGAATGGGGCAGGGGTAGCTGGCAGAAGGCGGTAAAGTGGATAACGAGGTGGGGTCTCTGGGTCCTGCCCATATTGCAGGCCATCTTCAGGATTTTAGGGGCTTTTATCTCCTTGGCACTGGGGACGCAGCGCAGGCTATAACACAGGTGACATGGTATTATTAGAAGAATGCCTCCTGCTGCTCTGCTGAGAATAGATTCTAGGAGGGGCAGATGGAAGGAAGGAAAATGCCAACCAGGAGGGCTAGATAAGAACAAATAAGGTCTTGGACTAATGCGGCATCTGTGAAGCGGATGAAAAACAGTAATAGATGGATGTTAATGGACCTTTCAATTTTGCCATCCGATGGATGTTAACTGGTTCCTCATTGTTTCTCTAATTATAAATAAGCCTGAAATTATCTTATCTGTGACTTCCTTTCATAGTCTCTGTAATCTCTCAACAGGGTTACCTATTGATTTGTAGATATACTTTCTATATACTTAATTTTTTAATAAGCAGCTTTATTCACACACCATGAAATCCACCCAAATTGTACAATCAGTGGCTCCTGGTATAATCACATAGTTATACATTCGCCACTACAATCACTGAGGGGGTGGGCCACGGTGGCTCAGCAGGCAAGAATGATTGCCTGCCATGCCAGAGGACCTGGGTTCGATTCCTGGTGCCTGCCCATGTTAAAAAAAAAAAAGCAATCAATGAGGGCCACTTTCTGTATTCTTTATCCAAACATTTTGTTAATTGTATTTATCTCAAATATTAATTCTCAGAAGTATGTTCTTTTTTTTTGACATGGACGGGCTCCGGGAATCGAACCCGGGTCTCCAGCATGGCAGATGAGAACTCTGCCACTGAGCCACTGCTGCCCACCCGGTACTTTTTAAATTTCTTTGTCATAAATTTTGTATTTTTGTTACTTTTAATATATTATTTAGCAATTTTTTCATTTGTAATTTATGACTTGTGATCAAATACTTTATTCTTTCCTTCCTTCCCCTTCTCCTCTCATTCCTCATATTTCTCTTTCTCATTCTTCTTTTTAAAAATCCTCCCTGACATTGGGGCTAATCTTGTAAGAACTCACATCACCCAAGACCTGGCACCTGTTTATTGGTAAAGTGGCAGGTGGTGAGAGATCAAATTCCACAGTCTAAAGAGCTGGAAGCCCACGCTGTTGGGACCATGTCACCTGTGAAAACAGGAATGACAAAGCTAGGGTCCACTAAAACTGGCCAGGGGGAAATGATTGGATAGGACTAGAACGTTAGCAGATGTGGGCTATCATTTGGCTGATTTGGGCAAGACATTAAGAAAAAATAGGTGAGAAAGAGAAAACTTGCTAGATTTTAGGGAAAAATGAAGAAAGAGAGAGACACAGAGAGAGACAGAGAGAGAGACTCAGTCAGTCCATAGACTGTTTTATCAAAGGATTGGAACAGGTGCCTAGATGGGGACTTCTAGATCTCAGAGGCCGGTGGGACGTGATGTTTAGTGCCTGGTGGGACGTGACGTTTAGTGCAGTGTAGACCTGAAGGGCTGGTGGGACGTGACGTTTAGTGCCTGGTGGGACGTGACGTTTAGTGCAGTGTAGACCTGAAGGGCTGGTGGGACGTGACGTTTAGTGCCTGGTGGGACGTGACGTTTAGTGCAGTGTAGACCTGAAGGGCTGGTGGGACGTGACGTTTAGTGCCTGGTGGGACGTGACTTTTAGTGCAGTGTAGACCTGAAGGGCTGGTGGGACGTGACGTTTAGTGCCTGGTGGGACGTGACTTTTAGTGCAGTGTAGACCTGAAGGGCCGGTGGGACGTGACGTTTAGTGCCTGGTGGGACGTGACGTTTAGTGCCTGGTGGGACGTGACTTTTAGTGCAGTGTGGACCTGAAGGGCTGGTGGGATGTGACTTTTAGTGCCTGGTGGGACGTGACTTTTAGTGCAGTGTAGACCTGAAGGGCTGGTGGGACGTGATGTTTAGTGCCTGGTGGGACGTGACTTTTAGTGCAGTGTGGACCTGAAGGGCTGGTGGGACGTGACATTTAGTGCCTGGTGGGACGTGACTTTTAGTGCAGTGTAGACCTGAAGGGCCGGTGGGACGTGACGTTTAGTGCCTGGTGGGACGTGACTTTTAGTGCAGTGTAGACCTGAAGGGCTGGTGGGACGTGACGTTTAGTGCCTGGTGGGACGTGACTTTTAGTGCAGTGTGGACCTGAAGGCCTGGTGGGACGTGACTTTTAGTGCAGTGTAGACCTGAAGGGCTGGTGGGACGTGACGTTTAGTGCCTGGTGGGACGTGACGTTTAGTGCAGTGTAGACCTGAAGGGCTGGTGGGACGTGACGTTTAGTGCCTGGTGGGACGTGACTTTTAGTGCAGTGTAGACCTGAAGGGCCAGTGGGATGTGACGTTTAGTGCCTGGTGGGACATGACTTTTAGTGCAGTGTAGACCTGAAGGGCCAGTGGGATATGACGTTTAGTGCCTGGTGGGACGTGACGTTTAGTGCAGTGTAGACCTGAAGGGCTGGTGGGACGTGACGTTTAGTGCCTGGTGGGATGTGACGTTTAGTGCCTGGTGGGACGTGACTTTTAGTGCAGTGTGGACCTGAAGGGCTGGTGGGATGTGACTTTTAGTGCCTGGTGGGACGTGACTTTTAGTGCAGTGTAGACCTGAAGGGCTGGTGGGACGTGATGTTTAGTGCCTGGTGGGACGTAACTTTTAGTGCAGTGTGGACCTGAAGGGCTGGTGGGACGTGACATTTAGTGCCTGGTGGGACGTGACTTTTAGTGCGGTGTAGACCTGAAGGGCCGGTGGGACGTGACGTTTAGTGCCTGGTGGGACGTGACTTTTAGTGCAGTGTGGACCTGAAGGGCTGGTGGGATGTGACTTTTAGTGCCTGGTGGGACGTGACTTTTAGTGCAGTGTAGACCTGAAGGGCTGGTGGGACGTGATGTTTAGTGCCTGGTGGGACGTGACTTTTAGTGCAGTGTGGACCTGAAGGGCTGGTGGGACGTGACATTTAGTGCCTGGTGGGACGTGACTTTTAGTGCAGTGTAGACCTGAAGGGCCAGTGGGATGTGACGTTTAGTGCCTGGTGGGACGTGACTTTTAGTGCAGTGTGGACCTGAAGGGCCGGTGGGACGTGACTTTTAGTGCAGTGTGGACCTGAAGGCCTGGTGGGACGTGACTTTTAGTGCAGTGTGGACCTGAAGGGCTGGTGGGATGTGACTTTTAGTGCCTGGTGGGCCGTGACTTTTAGTGCAGTGTAGACCTGAAGGGCTGGTGGGACGTGACGTTTAGTGCCTGGTGGGACGTGACTTTTAGTGCAGTGTAGACCTGAAGGGCTGGTGGGACGTGACGTTTAGTGCCTGGTGGGACGTGACTTTTAGTGCAGTGTAGACCTGAAGGGCTGGTGGGACGTGACGTTTAGTGCCTGGTGGGACGTGACTTTTAGTGCAGTGTGGACCTGAAGGGCTGGTGGGACGTGACGTTTAGTGCAGTGTGGACCTGAAGGGCCGGTGGGACGTGACGTTTAGTGCCTGGTGGGACGTGACTTTTAGTGCAGTGTGGACCTGAAGGGCCGATGGGACGTGACTTTTAGTGCCTGGTGGGACGTGACTTTTAGTGCAGTGTAGACCTGAAGGGCTGGTGGGACGTGACGTTTAGTGCAGTGTAGACCTGAAGGGCCGGTGGGACGTGATGTTTAGTGCCTGGTGGGACGTGACGTTTAGTGCCTGGTGGGACGTGACTTTTAGTGCGGTGTGGACCTGAAGGGCTGGTGGGACTTGACTTTTAGTGCAGTGTAGACCTGAAGGGCTGGTGGGACTTGACTTTTAGTGCAGTGTAGACCTGAAGGGCTGGTGGGACTTGACTTTTAGTGCAGTGTAGACCTGAAGGGCTGGTGGGACGTGACGTTTAGTGCAGTGTAGACCTGAAGGGCTGGTGGACCTGTTGTGAGCACAGCGACTCAGCTCTGAACCAGAAATCAAAGCAGGGCCCAACTGTCCACCTGTCGTTTCAGGTGGTCTGAAGGCTCAGTGTCTGTGTGCGTCTGCTTTGCTCAGATCATCGTTTTTATAACTATTTCCTCAGTGAAACTATAAATACTGCCCATTTGACTCAGTACTGTCTTGGTTTGGATGAACAATGATGCAGATATCCAAACTTGTCCTATCCCCTGAGACACACAGAGACAGTGATAAAGTGTCAAGTCAAGGAAGCACAGAAATTGGAAAGTTTGGGTATTGCTGCAGGCACATGAACAGGGAGGAAGGAAATAGATTGGAAGTTGTTGATTACCCTGCATCTATTCCACTATTTCATATTGGCTGAGGTTGGGAAGAGGAGATTCAGAAACTTCTCTTTTGAGTTTGTATTTTACTGGAGTGCAACGACTTCCATCCAAGCCTGATGAAGATGATGTGCATCCAAGGATGTTCCAGAGTTTGAACTGATTGTGTTCTGTCTTGTGAAGTGAGTATGGTCTGTGGAAGGGAGGAGCGGTACTGTTATTTAACCTCTTTGTCCCTGACAGTAGTATTTTTGCCTAGCTAAATGGTCACACTCTCTTGGCTATTATTTTTTTTTTTTACTTTATTTGAAAAGTCCTCATGTTTTTATTTACCTACACGGTGATGGCTATTCATGGCCATCGATTTAGTAAGTTTCAGAATGAAAAAACAGAAATATTAGCATTTTCACTACATTTATATTTATTGATTTATTTGGGATAAATGGCCTTTCTTTTGTTATTGAATCTATTTGTTGAGATCTCAGTATTTTTTCCACAAAACACTTTAAAGTATTTTGATAAATATATTACTGCTGAGAATGGAAAATTCTGAAATGTTGAATTTTTAAGCTATTTTCTGCTTGATTTCCACTTCCCTACATCTTCTTCTACGTTGGTTATTGCCTGTCTTCGGTGGTCTCATTGGCCATTTGTGTATCTTCTTTGTAGGAATGTCTGTGTGAACATTTCAACTGTTGAACCCTTTATCTTTAGGTTGTTTGTCTTGATATTGAGTTGTAAGAATTCTTTACATATTCTAGATATGTATTTATTTCATAAATATTCTCTTGGCCTCCAGTTTGCCTTTTCATCTTTATAACAGCATCTTTCATGGAGCCAAGTTTTAGTTTGCTTGAAATCCATTTATTCATTTTTTATTGTTTTTGCATTTGGTCCATATCTAAGAAACTATGGCCTAACGATATCATGAAGATTTACTCCTGTGTCTTCTTTTAAGAGTTGTATAGATTTAGATTAATGATCCGCTTAAGTTTGTTTTTGTGTATGATGTAAAAGCAAGGTTCAAATTAATATTTTGCATGTGGATATTCATTTATGCAATCATCATTTATTGAAAAGACTATTTTTTCCATCTTGGTGTCTTTGCTGAAAATCAGTTGACCATGAACATGAGAGCTTATTTCCAGACTATTAATTCTATGCCAGTGATTGCTAGATCTAACCCTATGCTAGTACCACCCTGTTGTGGTGACTGTTGCTTTGTAATAAGCTTTGAAATAGAGAAGTGTAAGTCCTTCTACTTTGTCCCTCCTTTTCAACATCATTTTAGCTCTTTTGGTTGCTTTGTGTTTTGTATTGGTCAAGGTTCTCTAGCCAAACAGAATTGACAGGAAATACCTATAATTATGAGACTTTGTAAAATTGTCTCACGCAGCTGTGGAGATGCACGGTTTCAAATTCCATAGGGCAGGCTGCAAGCCTGATAACCTGTAATGGAAGCGAAGGTTTTCAATGAATTCCCCAGAAGAAGCTGGTAGTCTGAAGCAGAGATGAAAATTCATTCTTCTTTCTACTGAAGTCATCATTTCTCCTTTTAAAGCCTTCAACTGCTCAGATGAAACATGTCCCTTGCTGAAGACAAACTCTGCCGTTGATTGTAGATGCAATTAACCATAGATGTAATCAACTTACTGATGATTTAAGGCCATAAAATGCCCTCACAGTAACCATTTGACCTATACTTGCTGAACCAAACAATTGGGCATCATTACCTGGCAAGGCTGACACATGCATTTCCATGTATTTTAGAGTCAGCTTATCAATTTCTGCAAAATTGGAATTTTAATAGGGATTGTGTTGAATATGTTAATCAATTTGATAAGTATTGTCATCTTAGCATTAAGTCTTCAGAGCTGTGAACACAGGATGTCTTTCCATTTGTTTGCTTAGTTATTTTGTTTACTTCAGTATGGATGTACTGATATTTATGTCATTCAGTGGAATAAAATCCATATTTTTATTTTGCTGCTCCAATTGTTCTAGGTTTGGCTCTCAGGTTCTCCTTGTTCTTTTCACAATCCCCTCCTTTCTTTGAGTACTTCCTCGCTTTCAGGTACTATAAGATGTTCTAGGCTTACCTATTTTCCCTCCACAGTCAAGGAACCCACCATTTCTCTGAGGATCCCTGGCTCAGTTTATCAGATAATGGTGTTCAGAAGCCAAGATCTGGGGACAGGATTTCTCAGAGCTCCTGGATGTTGTGGCTTCTGTGCCCTGCGGGGGGGCACCTAAGAGATATGTGTATACACTAGCTCTTGCGTGCACACACACACACACACACACACACACACTTCCTCTGTCTGCATGTGAATTAAGAACCATGACTTTATCTGATCCTGCTGATTCAAATCCAGCATCACAGGGTTCCCCACCTCATTCCTTATTTAAAACATCTCTCTCAGAAAAGTAGTTTCCGAATTGCTGATCTGTACAACTGTGAGAAACATCTGAGAACTAGGTGACAGCATTTACACACGGTTCTTATCTGGTTGGGATACCATTTCCCCATTTCCTTGGCTCCCTCTTCTCTCCCTTGCTGCTCCAGTGTGGCCAGTGTACCTGGGTTTTTGTCTAACAAGTCATTTATCAGGGACCTTACACCACCACATGCCCTCCACGTCTTGGTGTGATTCAGCTGCTTCCTTCTGGGATAGGCGGAGACAATGCAGAACACCCCTGTGGTTATTAGAGTAGAGCTGTGCAAGAAGATGCTCAGGGAAGACCCCCCCATATCTATGCCACCCTGCACCCTGCCGATTGCTCCTGCCCCTTCCCCACCCACCCCTCTGGGTGACCCACCTTTGTAGATTCTGGCTTATCCTCCCTCTGTTAATTTTGAATAAGTGAGCAGATGATAGCTGTGTGTTTTCATATTTCCTCTTCTTTTTCTCATATATAGTAACGTCCTATAGACAATCTTTAGGGCTTCTCTTTCATTTATAGAAATCAGCCCACATTGGTTCATGGGACCTTCCTCTATCTTTTAATAGCTGCATAATGCTTTATGTGGATATTTATTTGGTGATATTTTGCCCTTTAAAAAGCCTTTTCCTAAACCAAGATTACAAAGGAATTCACCCAGTTTTCTTCCAGTACTTGTGTGGTTTCATTTTTACATGTAGACCCTAATTGAACAGTCCATGTCTGTTCTGAGTTTTCAGATTTCTGATTCAAGTGATCTTTCCTCAAAGGTTCATTTAGGTATATTTAGTTTTGGGTGGAGTGTAGACCTAGATTCATCATCAAGGTAGATTAGGAGGGTAGGAATCTCCTCAGTGGATTTTGCAAGCCTGAAGCTCCCAAGGCTCTGCGGTAGTACCCGCTGGATTTCTCTGGCCTTGTGTTTGGCGTCGTGACAGCCCGTCTGACAGCGTTTGTCTGAGGACTTTCACGCTCTTAGCATTACTGCTGCTGCTTCCTTGTTTCTCCATTTATTTTCATCTTTAATTTATCTCATAATGTTTTTGTATTTTCTAGCATACAATTCTCAAACTTCATTTGTTCAATTTATTTCTACGTATTTTATTCATTTTAATGCCATTGTGAATGTAATTATTTTCTTAATCACCCATTTCTTTTGATTAGTGTTTATTTGGGGTAGGTTTGGTATTGCCTTTTCTCATGGAGGATCCTTTCCTTACTCCTTCCAAGAGCACCAAGCAAATTCAAACTCCTTGTTACTTCCCTGGGAAAGTGGGTAGAATTTCTCCAAACTCTTTTTATTTCGTACTCTGGCTTAATGTAGTGGTTTCAGCTTCTACTTTGATAGACTCAATCCTTTGACTCCTGAGGCTATTTCCAAGAGAGAATCCACTCAGGCTCTAACTATTATGGATAGAATGCCCTTCCATAATTAGCTCTGCAGGACTGCTTCAGCATTCATTGCAATGCTCAATGTTCTGGCTGTCAATTCTCTATTCATTTCTTATAGCTGACCTTCATATTTTTCTTGCACTTCTGTCTATACATTCAAAGCATTTTGATATATGTATACAGAAATTGAAGATTTTTTAGAGGGATGGTTTGCATCATAGGGCAGTCATATAGATGAACATAAAATCTCCAGTGATTTTTATTGTTCCTTGCTTCTTAACTTCACCCAGTGATTCAAGTCTTACAAGAGAGAGTTCAACAAGCATACTCTATATCACTTTGTTCCCTTTCTTTGGGGGAAGACAGAACAGCCTATTTGGCCCAGCTTGACAGCCCATAATGGAAGTGAGGTTATTTCCCCAAAGCGAGCAGTGATGCTCTTAATAGATTTTACATGAGCACGAAAGGGTAGTACAGGCTATGAGATAAAAAAAACATGCTTCCTCTCCCATCCCAGAAATGGGAAGCATGTGGCTAGCTTTAGCAGTAAGGGAGAACTTGAATACAGCAGGAGATGGCTTCACTCAACAGAAAGGGAGTTCTAGGAGTGAAGCAGAGGAGAAGGATTGGAATCGACAGGGTTGTTCTAAAATCCACTTTTCTGCCCCACTTATCGCAGGCTCCAGGACTTACACGGCCCATGGACTATGACCAAAGTGGTATGTAGTCATTCCAGGGGGGGAGCTTGAACAGACTTGAGCTTTGCCATCTTCTCTTTTCACCCTACTCTTTCCCACTGCCCCAGGTAATCATCATTTCCTGGGATGCACAATGATGGTGCTGCTCACCACCTCCAATGGATGCTGCACGAGTGAGAGGTAAGGTCTCTGCTGATTTATGCCCCGAGATGTGGCAGTTGCTTACTCTGCCAGCATCAGGAAGCCAACAGGGACTACCTCAGGGAGAGAGGATTTTATGTGGACCATTAGCATTCTCTGCCAAAGACAGGTACTAAATAGTATATAATGTATTATTTAACATCTCTCGGCCTAAATTATATTATACATACTATATATTATTACTGCGTTTTATAGATGATGACAATTAGGCACAGAGAGGTTAAATAATCTGCATGATTATATATAGTTAATTAATGGCTGAGCAATAGTCCTCCAGAAACTATGTAAATCTATGCCATTCCGAATGGGTTAGAAGTTAATATTTTATGGTACAAATGACTTAAACTACTAGGTACAATTTTCACATGTTTAAAAAGTCCTCCTCTAGGTAATAATATTCTCCCTACTTCCCCATAGCATTGAACATCGAACAGCCCTATTTTTAGTACAAATTGCATCTCTTGGAATGTTATCTGGTACACTTCATTTAACAGCAATTAAATTTTTCATAGGTTTGCATTAAATAATGCATTAATGAACAGTTTTATAAATGTTCTGTCATTATGATCTGCAATTAAAATGTCCCATGGAGTCTTGTGCTAATGATAATAACTAAATTACTGACACCTTTAGTTTCACAGTGGCTTTCAAATACTTGGGTCTGGTACGGAAATTCAGCTTGGTCAATGCTAACTTCAGCTGTTAACAAGATGCTAAACTCCTCATGAATAAGGATTGTTCAATTCGTTTCAAAATATATGCAAAACACCTGTTTCTAAATCAAAATAGAAATCTATTTTCAAAGGCATCAGTAAAATGTGCACGCATATTAATAAAGGCTAAGCTTTATTTTTATCAGCTGATCTACACCTGAAGCATTTATTACACTGGATTTGGACAGCAACAGCAAAGCAGCCCCTTTGGAATCGTGGATGCTGAAACAGCCTCTTGATGTAGCTAACCTATCATCAAGGTATGTATGCTTTTAACAACAATATTAATAACTGAAATTTGTATAGCACTTTTCACCTTTAAAAGCAATTTCATATCAATTAACATATTTGAGGCTTTCCAAAACATTTAGGTGTAGATAAGCTTAATAACATTTTAGAAATTGAGTAATTGAGGCTCAGAAGCATTGAGGTTGCAGTAAAGCTGACTGCCTCTACGTGCAATATTCCTCCTGTAACCCAGCAGAATGAAGGGGGCTAATGACTCAGAAAGGAATCAATCAGAGCCACAGACATATTAGGAAGGTGTGAGACCTGACCACTGTTATTGCAGAGCAACCACCACAGACCCAAGTGTACATACACAGGTGGAAATATTAAAGCAAATTTGGGAATGGACTCTACTGTAGATGGAGCACGGATACTAATAAAGCAAAGTACAGACCAAAGGAAAGAAATAATAATAAAATATTGTGGATGCCCCAATTATCCATCACTGTGTAACGAACCACCATAAAACTTGGTGGATTAAAGCTTTTTTTAGCTTATGGGCCAGTAGTTAGGGCAGATCTTTTTGGGGATGGCTTGTTTCTGCTGCAAGGGACACCAGCTGGGGCTTCTACAAGGGTGAGGTTTGGAGTCATCTGAAAGCTCATTCGCTCATCTGCTGGTTGAGCTGTCTGCTGGCTTGGACCTTAATTATGGTGGTCAACCAGAATACCTTTAAGTGGCCTCTCCTGGTGGCTGTTTGGCTTCCTCCCAGCATGGCGACTGGGTTTGGAGAAACAAGCCTGACGAAGAGAGCCATGTAAGAGCTGTGTTAACTTTAGGACCTAGCCTCAGAAGTTATATGATGTCACTTCCACAACATGCTGTGTGTTACCTGTGAGTCCCTCAGACCTGCCCATTCTTGTGGAGGTAACCAGGCTCTCCTCTTGAAGGCAGAAGGCAGTACTGGCAGACACGTTTTACAGATGTTATAATGGATGTGAGAGCTCTTTAAGTACAGTCTTGCTTATATTACACAGACAAAATTATGGGAACCAATCATGGTACAGAAACAGCATATATAATTTTCTATCTGAGAGCACATATTAGTTGTGTATGTTAAATTGTTTCCTGCAGAACATTACCTTATGCTCAGTAAATAGTTGATAAGTGAATGAACAACTGAATGAACCCAAGGGATGTATAGGAAATCAAAGGCAAACAAATTCTTCCACCCATGACCTTCCTGTTAAATGGTCTGAGAGACAGGCCTTTTGAGAAGAGGGGAAAGGCTTTGAAAGAGGTCCATGAGGAAGAGTGAATAGAGAGAGGTTGGGTCATCTACACCCCAGGGCTTTGCAGTGTAACAGTTTCTTAAAGGAATAAAGAGAAAGGACATAGAGACATGGGTGTTATGCACTGATTTGAGCTCCCCAAAAACCTATGTCAAAATTCCAATCCACAGGACCTCAGAATGTGAGTTTATTTGGAAATAGGGTCACTGTAGATGGAATGAGGCAGCTTAAAGCAAGGTCATACTGGAGTTGGGTGGGTGCCAATCCAATATGACTGTATCTTTCCTTATAACAAGAGGACATGTGAACACAGTCAGACAGAGAGGAGAACTCACGTGACAATCGAGACAGAGAATGCCATGGGTTGCCTGCAGCTCCCAGAGCCCAGAGAGAAGCAGGGGCCTATTCTTCTCTAGACCTGGAGGAAGCATGGCCCTGAAAGCATGTTGATTCAAACTTCTAGTCCCCAGAACATAAGGTGATGCATTGCTGTTGTTTCAATGATATTTTCTTATGCCAACCTTCTGAAACTAAGAGAATGAGTATTAAAGAGAGAAGGCGGTAAAGTGTGTGCAAACGAAGGATCGAAAAGAGTGAGCTCCACGAAACAGTGAAGTGGAAAGAGGTTCAGCTATTTTTTAATGAAAAATAAAAAGAATTAAATGAATACATTCAAGAGAAATTTTGTCTGATATCCAAAAAGAGCATGTAGAAAAATAGGCTGAGCTGTGGAATGCTTTGCATTTGCTTCAGTAGGAGGGTAGGGCTGGCAAAGAGCCCGCGTTGAAGCAGAGAGAGGCACATGCAAGCATGCATCACGTTGCAGGTGACTTCCTTCGGTGTTGGTAATGATGCCCAGCCTGGAGCCCGTATGATCATCATGAGAAAAAGCACTTGCCTTCTGGAGCTTACACATTTTACTTAACAAGCACTCACAAACACCATGTATTAAATGTCAGCCTCAGTTCTGATGTTCGACAAATATTATTTCATCTAAGCCTCATAACAGTGCTAAGAGGAAGGCGCCATTGACATCATGCCCATGTGACCTGCAGAGACCCAGGCTAAGACACCCAGGGCGGCGGGAGGCTGAGCAGGCATCCACTCCTGGGTGGGCCCTGGACTTCATCATCCGTCAGGACCACCCACAGAGGAAAAGTCATCTCAGGAAAGCTGCTGAAGCCACTGTTTGACCACCGCTACATACTCTCTCCTGCGCATTGAATTCATTCAGTGCATCATCAGGATAATTTGAAACCTTAAAATTTATGGAAGATTATAAAGAACAGGGCCCCAGTAGCAAAAATATTGTCAGCTTCTAAACCAGTACATCTTCTGTTCTAGAAATGATAAACTCAAGCTAGAAAGAACTCAAGAGGCCTATAAATGCCCATTCGATTAATTCAATGCAGACCTTCAGTTAGAAAGCAGCTTTTAATACAGTCCTTATTTTAGTGAAATTCCAACCGCACTGACTTTCTTTTCCCTTCTAACTGACGAGCTTTGGGGTGAAATCTGGACGTACCCAATTCTGAGCATCCATCTTCTCTTTCAGGGAGTTGGTATCCGGAATCATTCTCCCTGAATCCAGCTGGCACGTTTACCATACCCTGGTATGGGGACTAATTGTCAATTTGCCCTTATTTTTGCCTGTAATGTAGGGATGATTTTTTCCTTTTTTTTCCTTTCCAAATGATTCACAGAGCCTTATAATTAGGCCTGGTGATTAGAGTATCTTTAACAGCCAGCCTCCTGTGTGGGAGAAAGATGGAGGCAGGGGACAGCTTGCAGGTTTCTCTTGGAAGGAGCTGACATGGAAACTCCCAGAGGGAGTTGGGAAGCGCTGTGGGAAGCACCTCCCTTTGTAAATGGACCCCTACTTCCCTTTCACTCTGGTCCTTTCTCAAGCTTGACCAGCCCCACCTGGTCAAACAGCAAGACAGTTACTAGAGGTAAGGAAGAAAACAGCAGGAACCCATTCCAAGGTAAATAATTCTAACACACTGCTGGCTTACAATACAGGTTAGCCATTCCACCAACACCTCCAGGGAAATGTCTACCAATGGGAAGCTGATCCTTTCCAATAGAGAAAGGATTAATTGCTTGGTTTATCGTTGTTATTGGCCAGGCTAAATTTTTCGCTTACAATAGAGAGGCTCTCAGGGACGCAGGAAAAACATGGAATGGAAAACAGTGGAATGGATTGATGACAACTCTGCTCTTGTTTATTTGCTTCTTCTTCAGACTTTTTAGTGAAGCACTCTCCTCTTTGGTTTTCATTTTCCCTGTTCTCCTATGTTTCCTCCACTTCTGGCCGCACTGGCTCCCCTTTTCTTTCTCACCCCTCTGCTGTGTGCCTCCAGGGATGTGTCCTTCAATCTCTGCTTTAATCTCTGCATCTCCTGAGCAACCTCTTTGCACATGATTCCAGCTGCCCCCACGCAGCTGTCACCCCCAATCCCTGTTTCTGGCACCCACCTGACAGATGCCACACAGCGTGCCACCAGGGGCTTCCGGATAATCATGACACACAACCTCCACCACCACAATCACTGCCGCATCTCTTAGCTTTATCTTGGTTCTGGTCTCATCCTAGAAGCAGCTCTCTTTTTGGGGTGCTTATTATATGCCTGGAACTGTGCTGAACACTTGACATAGATAAAATGAGGCTTTCAGAGGCTAAGTCATTCAGTCAAGACCAGATGACAAGCAAATGCTCGAGCATGAATTTGAATAGAGTTCATCTGACGTGAAGCCCTTACTGAGAACCACTGGTATAGCTGCTCACCACCCTGGGTTGCTGCCATCAGACTGAGCCAGTTTATCCGCTGAGACCTGCGAGTTCCCTCGACTCTTATGTGCTCTTCTCTGCTACTCCTTCTCTCAGACTAATAAGGGATTGTCCAAATTCCAATTCCCAAGCTCCTCCCCACTCAGACCAACTGCTACTCCCTTTAAGAGATCATTCACAGCAAAGATGAGAATCTTATCATCTGCAAACAAAATAAATTGTGGCTTTCAAAACAAAATGTTGACTACTAAAATAGGAAGTCCACACACCCAAGAACATATTAGCTTGCTACACAACTGTTTGTTGCCAAACATTTTTCACCAAAAGTATAGCCAAGACAGTGAACTCTAAGGCTGATGCCCTGAGGGTGAAGCTGTGTTCAGATCTGGGGTTCCTGACCCCAGAAATTCTGACAGTTTACTAGGGTATGTTTTGTGATTTCTCCAGATCTTGTGAACTGCCACACCTGAAGCTGTACCTGTTTCCCTACCCGCATGGGTAACTGAGTTATCCATCGATCAGTAACAGGTAAGGGTGGATTCGGTCAACTCTTGGTGGGCAGTGGGTAGCAAGTATGAAAATAGGGACTGTGCCTAGTCCATGAGAACCTGGGAGGTAAAATCTTAAAGTAACTTCCAAGCACTTTAGAGGAGTCCTTTCTTCTCTCTTCTGCTAAGAGAACTAAACAGCAGCTGGTCCCTTGTTACAATGGGCCATGCTTTTCAGCACATAGTATAGGGTAAAAATACATCACATCATACCACAATTTTGCATATGCTTGCAGGTAAGTGATGAACACCTGAAATAGATATCAATCATAATAACATTATTCAATTTTCTGTTATTCCTCTCTTTTAGCCTAGAACATGTTTTCATTTGTACCAATCTCATTTACTAATACACATGAGAATGGTATTGGGAAGGGAGAATTAGTATTATTCAACCATGCAATTCCATAATACTATGCAATGTCCTTCTAACAGCTACCACAAGTCTCCAAAACATAGTGGCTTAGAAAGTTGGCAGCATGTGTTTTACACAGAGTTGTGTAAACTGGAGTGGGGAGGGTGGGGTACCTCATCTCTTCTTGTCTTGGAATCAGCTGGGGCTGAAAGGCTGGGGTCCCGTGATGGCCCCACTCACAGGTCCGCCGTCTCTCAGGTCTGCTCACTCTCAGATCCACCCATTAATGCCTTAACAGAGACGTAGCCAGGGCTGTTGACCAGAAGCCCCACATGTGGCCCCTCCGAGGGATTCAGCCTTCCTTGAATGTGGGCTGAATTGTAAGGGCTGGTGACTGACAGATAAGAGGTCAGGAGCAAGCTGTACCACTTTTTCTGGCCTAACCTCCAAAGGCACGCAGAGGCAGTTCCATCACATCACGCCCATCAGAACCAACCTCTTAGGGCTGGGCTGTGCCCATATGCAATGGAGGGCAGCACAGGCCTCATGGCAATGGAAGGTGTTATGTCACGTTGCAGGAGGAGCGCGTGGAATGACATCTACCCACACAGTAAACCAGAGTTCTGTGTTCACACAACTTCCTGTTCTAGTAGTCAACATTTTATTTTAAAAACAGCAATTTATTCTGTTTGCAGATGATAAGATTATTGTATTTGATGTGGATGATTCCTAAAAGGGAATACCAGTTTGTCTGGGTGGGGAGTACTTGGATTTTAGGATTATATAGGACAGTTTTCACAAATGCATATTAGGAAAAGTGAAAGAAGAAAGAAAAGAAGGGCAGGAGAGATAAAGAAAGAAGGATTGATGGTTTGTATCATGGTGATTGGGGCTGCTAGACACCCAGTCACCTAGAGACAAATCTAGTTATTGACTCCCATTCCCTTAATTTCTACACCAAGAAAAAATGACTATATTCTCTATATTCCTGTGTATTCCTGAGTGTCTTAAATACTCACTACCTCTATGTCCCAGACTTGGGCACTCTTTTAGTTATTAAAGCTTGTCTTGACAATCCCAGCAGTAGCATCTTGAATTCCAGGCTTCCAGCCTCCAGCCACATACTCTTTCTAAGTCCCATCCATAATAAGCCTATAGAGAATCTTAGCAAAAGGAACAATAATATGGGATCATGTCACATATATAACTTTTCTTCAGTCTGAGACCACCACTAATACATTAAAGCTCATACTCTGCAGCATGACATAAATGGTGTATAATAATCTGATTTCTGCTAAGTTTACAGCAAGCTTTCTTTCCCATGTAGACCATTGTTGATATGTTTAAGCCACCTCTACTTTGATTAAGTTCAAGGATCAAGTGGAACGGAATGAGCCCCAGGAGTGTTTGCTCACGTCAACCCATTGGTGACGGTAAAGACCCCCGTCATCCTTAGAGCAAGTCCTGTTCACAAACATCCCCGTGTTGCTTTGCTCTGTTTTGCTTGGCGTGGCCTCACCTGTCCTCTCCTCCCTTCTCTTTTCCATTTATTTTTCCTTCAAGTCAGTTGTTCCATCAAATGCAATTGTGCACAACATGGCAATGCTCGTCCACTTTAGGAAACCCCACTAAGGCCAGTGCATCCAGTGGTGGAGTCGTCACTGCAAAGGCCACTCACTGGACTCTCCACCTCCACAGCCTACTCACAGAACAGGGCTCACACCGCTTCCCTGACCTTCTCCAGTTGGGCTCCCCACCCCCAGTGTTTCAGCAGCGGTTCCCAAGCTTGCCTTGGCTTGGTTCAGGGGTGGACAGCAAGTCTGAGGTCTGAGGGAGTCTGCTGCCCCTCCCAGGAGTGCTGGTGCTGGGGTTGCCCTCCCCCCATCCTCTGTGCTTGCTCATTTGGCTGTGGCCAGAGGGAACAAGAGCATTTATAAAATTGATGAGATTTGGAAATAGTTTTGGAGAAAGAGCCTCTCTCTCTCACTCTTTGAATCAACATCATGCCCTGAGAGAACAAAAGCAACACTCAGTATATGAGTCTGCAAAATCAGCTTTCTGGAAATATTTGTTTTCAACATAATTTCTCTTATGTGTATTTGGCCTCAAGCATGGGTCACCCTAGTGATAGAAACAATTGCTTAGACACTGTGTGCTTTTCGGAAACTCTCAGCATGAATTCAAACGAGAAGCCCTCACAAGCTGTTCAGATCCTGGAAGATCAAAAGCAGATTTATTTAGGTAACGCCAACCTGCGCTGAAAGAGGGACCAGCAAGGCTAGTGTGAGGCTGAGTGGGCACACAACTATGCAAATTTGGAATCCAGATTTTCTGAGTCCTCTGATCCTCTGTATCTAGCATTCATTCATTCATTCACTGATTTATTGTCATACATTCAATATTCATTGAGTAGCTCCCATTCGCTGAGCATTTGGCTGGGCCCTGCTGAAATGACATTAGTGAACTCTGACTGATCCACTTTCCCTGTGCCAGGCTTCATTCCAGCTGTGAAAAATTCTCAGGCCCCCAGAATACACCTACAAACTGGATACTAATTCCTGCACCCCCAGCTTTCGCAGACTAGGAAAATGGGGTTGAGAGAACTTTGTTAACCTGTCAATGGCCACGTGGCCCCTGTGCTGTGGAATTCGAGCAGTCCCAGCTGTTTGGCCCCAATGCCTGACCTCCTACCCTAGGCATGGGAGCCCGTCCAGGATGTAACTGTTCATCCATGTGGCTCACATTATGGTGGAGGAAATGTAAAATACAGCAATCAAATGCTATGATAGGTAGGCGTATGTTGGAGGATAAGAAGCACAACTCATTTCACCTCCTTTAGTGAGTTAGAGGTTTGGAAGACATATGCATCAATACAGCTGCTTTCAATCCACCAATTTAATATTGGTAAATACACACCCAAGCTCTTTTTTACTTATCCACACATGCACAGTCTAGTTATGTTTCCCCTTGCATCCACTTTTCTGCAATTGTGTTAATATCTTCATTGCTAAAACAAGAAATGTGTATCCTGAATGTCTAAAACAAACCCTAACTCAAATACATTTCTTTCATGGAAATGTAACATATTTCTGACTTAATGGAGAGAAAGCTGCATGATGAAGAGTTGCTTTTGGATGGATCATAAACCTTCGTATAAGCATAACAGCTGTGTACTGAGTACCAGCTATATCCTAGGTGCTCTACTTATATTTTCTGTTTTGACACTTGTGACATCATAAGGTATGTAATTTGCTCCACTTCTAACCAAAGAGGTCAGGGATTCAGAAATGATGAGCCCTGTGCCTGAAGGAGGTGGCAAACCCACACCCTAATCCCAGTCTTCTGGCCTAGACCCACTTCTTTTTGTTCTTGCTACGTCCTGCTGCTTCCTTTTACAAATGCCTGAGAACCTGTTGTCTGTTCCAACTGTACTGTATCCCGCTGCCTCTGTCCACTCACCCCAGAGTGGAATCCTACCGGGTAAATCATCAAATGAGATTAGGATCCCAACGCATTTAAAAGTAATAAGCCTTAGGTGATCAGATCAAGGCAGACGTATGCAAAGTTCACATTTTAAAATCTCATTTGGTTCTTTGAAAATGATAGCAGAAAGATAAATTAATCAGCCTGGGTGGTCTGAGCTGTCAGGATGTTTGAGGCATTATTCCCTTCTGGAATACGGTGAGCCTGTGGTGGGGAGCTCACTTTTATTGCCAGTCTAAAGCCTGCCACGCCTTCTGCTTGGCACTGACATGAATCATGTGCTCCAATATTTAAAATATGTGAATTTCCATCATACTTTTGCAAGTGAGGAAGAAATGTTTCTTTTTGCCACGATGGGAAGAAACAATGTCACTTGCCACCGTCGCACAATTCTGAAGTCCAGGCTCAGATATTAGAGCTCAATCCATCTGCCCACACGTTGTACAATCACAGCCTTCGGGGACAAATGGCTCAGGGGTGGGCAGGGATTCCTCAGTGAAGGGTTTATGATTTTTTTGGTGTTATTTATTCATTAGAGACTTTGGCCAAGGCCAGTATAGTGAACATTTAGGTAGCTGTGGTGATATAGTGGACTATAACCTATGGCCACAGATGTCAAACGTGCTTCCAAGTACTTGGCAAGGGCAGCTTGAGAAGTGCATACATTTGGCTAATATTAGACAATATTTATGCTTGGGATCTTTGACCAAAGTCCCCTAGATTCAATTATAAATAAACGGTTCAGTATTTATGCCTTCTTTTATTTTAGGGCTTTCAGCAAGTGAGGCTGCCCTTCCTTCACCACCCCAAGTCTTGAGAGGAGCTAACTGCAGCTCTACTTTTCTGCTTTCTTTCTCCGCAGAAGGATGCATCCCAACTGGAGAGAAATCATAGCACTTGCTCAGTGCCAAGGTCACAGCCAACACAGTAGCAAGGAGAGGTCAATTTGGCTGGAACCCCTCACGTTCACATGGCTGAACATGACCTCGGCACAGAGGACAGCTGCAATGAAGCAGGGAGCTGGTTAGGAGGGGACAGCTCAAAGGTGGGGAGTGACACAGGCCCAGGTCACATGGACGTGGCTTGACTGGTCTGTTCAATGAGGAAGTGTTTGATGAGTACTTTTCCTGAATACCCAGCTCATACTGCATCAGCTGCCTTTGAGTGTTGATCACTTGACAAAAGGCTGTCTCCCTACCAGACTCTAACGTCTTTGATGAGAAGGATCACTTCCTTTTATAATTTTGATGTTTTTAATTAGAAAAGTTGTAGGCTTACAGGAGGATCATGTAGAAAATGCACAATTCCTCATACATCCAACCCATTTTTAACATTTTGCATTAATGTGGGACCTCTGTTACAATTGATAAGAAGATATTATTAAAATTGTATTATTAATTACAGCCCATAGTTTACATTAGTCTTCGCTGTTTGCATTGTGCAGTCCTAGGGTTGCATTTATTTTAATTTTCTTTTTCTAGCAACATATATACTACCTAAAATTTCCCCATTTTATTCACATTCAGATATATAACTGATTGGGATTAAATATATTCACAATGCTGTGGTCACTTCCTTTTATTTGTATGCTATCTCCAGTGACTATCACATTGTCTAGCACACAATAGGCTTTGGATAGGATGTGCCCACAGGTAAAAATGCATGAACAGATGGATGGATGGGTGGGTGGGTGGACGGATGATGGTTGGATGGATGGGTGGGTGGAATGGATGAAAGATGGATGGATGGACAGATGGATGGATGTATTTCATAAACCTACCCCTGATAACAGAATCTAGGTAATCACGTGCTACAGATCTTCTGAACAGGATTATGTGGTCATGATGACTTTAGCTTTGATTTAGGCAAGCTCTGTGCCCCAGTTTACTAATCTGTCAGTGTTGGGTAATAAAGCATCTTGTGGCCATTTTAAAATTCGTTTTATCAGATCCAAAAAATATCTATGCATTTATTTTGTAGCAAATTTATGATTTTCTATTTATAATTAAGTATATCATTATTTATAATGATAAATTCAGCATTTCTCAAGTGACTTCTACATTGTAGATGATATCAAAATAAATAGAATATTGATTACTGACACCAAGACACATTCTAGTCAATGTCTAGAGAAAGAGATACTAGAGAAAGAGGAGCTTGAATAAATAATAATGCAAGACAAACAAATAAAGATATAGCCATGATCCTGCCTATTTGGGAGGTGAGATTTGAGCTTACTGATATGTAGAGTCAATTGACCACATAACACTGCTCCTTCTCTTTGGAGTGAAATCACTGAGGCTCCCTCTCCCATTTTTATAAATATCTTAGCTCTTTCATGTAAGCTATTGTTCTTTAACAGTAAAATTGGAAGTTAGGCCCTGCACCCTGCCATCTTGAAGAAGAAAGACATATTCCCCATAATTTTCATTTTCCTTGGGCTGCCAGATCTCCTCATCCCAATCCAACAGCACTCACCTCATCTCCTTCTTTCCACAGCATCCAGGAGAAGCGTGGGGAAGGAAGTGCATCCTCACCACAGCATCCAGGAGAAGCGTGGGGAAGGAAGTGCATCGTCACCACAGCATCCAGGAGAAGCGTGGGGAAGGAAGTGCATCCTCACCACAGCATCCAGGAGAAGCGTGGGGAAGGAAGTGCATCGTCACCACAGCATCCAGGAGAAGCGTGGGGAAGGAAGTGCATCCTCACCACTAATATTCAGAGTTGTACATACCTGAGTGAAAGTTAGGGTGGAAAAGGCAAGTGAAAACAAAACACAGAGAGACAGCATGTTCATGAGAGAAAAGACACCAGAAACGAGTTAAGGTTTAGGCACAAAAAGTCCTGTGAGAAGTATCTGATGCGGGATGGAGAGCATGAGCTCAGAGGAGGCTGGACAGTACCTACCCAGTCCCTGCCCCTTTTGCCAAAGCCCCTGTGGGGCCCAAGCCTGGACACAGGGAGCCTCGTCTGGTCTACCTGGTCCAGGTATTCATCAGTAAGGACTGAAGCACCTCTCCTTTGTCTCCACCCCTGCACATCTGCCTTCCTCCCTGCCTGCCTCCATGACAGAGTGGGAAATATAAAGAGAAGACAACTCGTTCACCCATTCCCAAGAGGAGATAGGAGAACTTGGGGGAGAGAGACAGATGGTGGGTTTGTTTTGAAGGAGGGTGGGTTGGCTAGCATTAGCTTCAGCATGTGGGCAGAGGGGAAATGGGCAGGTCAGACCTAGTCTGACTCTACCTCACAGAACTCCAGTAGAATGGCAGCAGGCTGAGCTCCAGGAGGATGGAGGCTGAGCCATCAGGAGATGGGGAGTCACCACAGTACAGGAAGTTGTAATGTTCAAGTTATTTGTGAAATGGTTTCCCATCATCACTTTGGGCCTCCAGGTAGGGAAATACTGTTTAGATGAATCTCATCAGCATACACATTTTCGTGGCACTGAGGAGGCATTAGAGATGCAAGACTGATATACCAGGAAGGGCGCTCAAGTAGAGGCATGCAGGGAGTGTTCTGTGAGCCATTAGCTCTGCTTCCCGTGGCCGGGGAGGAGGGATGTTTGAGGGGGCCTGGAAGGACATGAGCAGCCTCTCCCTTCCAAACTCCTCTGCTCATCCCTGAGACCTCTGAACTCATCCACTTTACTCAGAAATGTTAGTGATGGTTGGCTAGTTTGACAAATAGCAGTTCTTTGCACAAACCCTTTGACTCGTCTTCCTCATTTTTGCCAGGGCGGGATGAGACACTGTGGACTAATCTGACTATCCGTCTGCATCAAGCATTGCATTCTCAAAGAAATCATTTCTTCAATTGGACACAAGAAGTTCAAGGTTGATTGCAGACACAATCCATCTATGAAAGCACTTCTCTTTGCTTGCCCTGATGATTGAACAGTGCATGAAACTTCACAATACACAGTTTCTAGGTTACATCTTTCAGGCTGAAATCTGAAAGAAAGGGAAAAAATGGTAATACAGTCTTTTTTGTTACATCCTTTTCATGAGTTTTCCAAGTAATTTGTTTCAAGGAAGTATCCCTTTGTGTGATGTTACCCATGCCACCCACAGATAGAAATTAGAAATAGATCAAATAGTGGCATTCTGGCCGCAACCTTCACCACTGGCCCTTGTGAGGCAGCAGAGGCTGTACTGCCCGGTGCTTAATGCGTCCATTCTGGAGCCAGTGCTGCCCAGTGCTTAAGTGTGTCCATTCTGGAGCTAGTGCTGCCCGGTGCTTAAGTGTGCCCATTCTAGAGCCATTGTGTTGGAGTTCAAATTCCAGCTCCTCTATTTACCCACTGTGTACTTTCCGGGAAATTACTTGATCCCTTAATTTCTCATTTTCCTCATCAGTAAGAAAGGAATTATAGAAATACACATCTCTTGTGATTATTTTGACAACTAAGTATGTTAAGATCCTAATGTTCACTAAAGTTGGCTGTGGAAGATTTCTTTCTCAAGTGCTGGGTCTTCCTTGATTTTTCTCCATATCCCCCTCTTCAAATCCTCTATCTTCTCTGAGATCTTCTCTTACCCTGACCTATTTCTCAGTTGTCCCCGAAATGGGAACTGTTTAACATTTGGCTAAACCAAGGAATTAAAACTCTCAAAACGATGGTGGATACAATGATGTCAATAGTGTCACAATGACAGCTATAGCAACGGAAATTACCTGAAAAAATAGTCTTGCCTAATATTGGTGATTATCTGCCTCAGGCACCTTGCTAAGTGCATCATAACCGGCATCATATCTCGAATCCTTCCTGAAACCCTGCATGTCGGGAGCTATGGCTATTCACATTTCACGGATGCCCAAAGTGAGTGGGGTTCTCAGGACTAGGCAACTGGGTGCAAAGCAAATCCCTGGTACATGCCAGAGCCTGGATTTGAATTAGATTGGCTGACCCCAGCCTGTCCCATCTTAATCTAATTGCTGCAGGTGCTCATCCCTCAGCCTGTGCTGAGCCTCCCGTCGGACTATGGCATCTCCTCATGCACCATGGAGCAGACTGCACTCACCCCGTTCTCTACCCTCCTGCAAAACCCAGTCTCTGTCACATTTGGCCAATGCCCTGACCTCTCACATCTTCTCATCTCTATCCTCACAGTCCTTGACACTTGGCATTTCATGTCTACTTCTTCCTCATCAACCTAATTCTTCCCTTTAACTCAGATCTGATCATTTAATAATTCGGGTACAGCTTATTAGTGGCCCCTCATTGGCATGGCTCACAAGTCCTGCACGGTCCAGCCCTGTCCTCCTTGTTCTCCACGGTCACAGCCCTGGTTTTTTTGTTGGTTGGTTGGTTCTCTGTTCCTTAAAGAGACCATCAGGCACAAAGACTCTGAGATGCTGCCTCCTTTGCCTGAGTGTCCCTTCTTTCTCCTCTTGTCCAGGTCACCCATTCTTCCTCAAAGCAGTCACCCCTTCTCGGGGAAGACCTCCAGGAACTCCTGACCTGGGGTCCTCCACTTTGCACGATTTCACGCATTAGATCCTAAGCACTGTGAGGATGAGGGCCCAGCCTTTGAATATCCACTCACCATATCTAAATACAAAAGAAATTCATTTTGGCTACAAATATTATTGTACATAGAAGGGATCCCCGATTCATTCTTACTGAAAAACTCCTTGATTATATTTTCACCACAATGGAAAAGATGGCCTTTCATGATCCCAGAAAAACAGAACAAAGCAATGCTAAACTAAGCTAAATAAAAGCAAAAACAAACAAACAAAAATACACAGTTATTTCCAAACTAATTGAAAAATGTTTCTTAGCAATTTTCAGTTAAACACATGCAAAATTATAGTCTGATACAACTGGGACCAGAGCTGAGGGATACTACTCACCGCATCCTCCTTGGTGGTACACCCTTTCTCTAAAAGTCATCAGTGGCCCTATAGGTTCATTCCATCTCCTCTTGCTGCACTTTCAACTGCAGCACCTGCCCGCCCACCCCCACAGCACCTGGACCTGCCCGCCCACCCCTGTGGCACCTGCATCCGCCCGCCCGCCTCGCAGCACCTGGACCTGCCCGCCCACCCCTGTGGCACCTGCATCCGCCCGCCCGCCTCGCAGCACCTGGCCTTTGCACTGCCTGGCTCCAGGCCCCCAGCACATGCTGACTGGGCCCTTTGATTCTCAGCTGCATGCCTCAGCAGCCTCCTGCCCTTTCTGGTTGGCCCATTAGCAATGTCACCTAAAGCACATGGATCAGGAGAAGGGCTAGTCCCATTGCTCAAATGGGAATGTCACTGCTGGGTCCCTTGGGTGTCCAGGAAGGTGACCGGAGATGAGAAATGTAAAGCATCCAGTGTGTGAATATGAATCCACTGCCATGCTCCAATCTTCAGTCTCACTCCTCCAGGAAGCCTTCTTTGAGTGCACCAATCCATACTGGCCATCCACCTCCACTGTCCATCACGACTTACTGCCCGCCTCTACATTCTTATTCCAATTCCCTGGGACGATTCTACAACTGCCTCCTCTCGGTATGCCTGCCCCTCAGATTGCGCACACGAATGGGTCTTGTTGACGGTCATTCTTATACACAGAACCTGTTAATACATTAAGTGGATACTGCAAGAGCTCAGACCTTGCAGAATGGAATTTATATCATATATCAGCTGTCTAATATTGTGTTCGGGTATTAAGTATCCCACCTCATTAGTCTCTGTGATAAAGATATCAGGCTGTGGATGTCAACATCAGCTGACTAATTAAGCACATGGCAAATTTTGCAATTTCAGCTTTGCTTAGAAGAAGTGTCCATTGGAAGAAAAGATTCTGTTCATGTCTTCACTTTAGTTCTATCATTGCAAGAGCCCATTAACATACCTAATTCATTTTATTATTGATTTACACATGCAGGCATAAACATATTTGACAAATTTTTAATGCTGGGAAAATATTCACCATATATTATTAACTGAAAATAAGAAATAAATTATGCAGTGTGATCTCAGCTCTGTATCGTGTAAATCAAATTGCATACTAGCAGGAAAGTCATTAAATATTAACAGAGAGACTCTAAGTGTGATTTTAGGAATAATTTTTAAATTTTTACACTCATTGGTATTATTTTAAATCCACATAAGAAATGCCTTTTAGTTTTGCAATCAGAAGAGTTCAGATATTTTTATTATAGATGTAAGTATGCTAAAGTTTAAAAATCAACATACTTCAAACTTATATTGTAAATTAATTATTAATAAAATTGTAGTATTTTATGGAACATTGGTGATTTATTTATTTACATTATTCAGTGACTATCATTTATGTGCTCCTGGCAGCATATGGTATAGTTTATTAGTTATAGGGATAATGGCAAAAAGTCATAATCTTGAGCCCTCAAGGTTTCTGTTAGTGAGAGCAAAAGATAAGCTTAAGCTAAAAAATAGCAAAGGTGGAATGATGTAGTAAATAAAAGTTGGTAATGGTGTCACAGGAATCTTCCAAAAGGAAAGATAACCAAAATAAAATGCAAAGCACAAGCTGGTTATGTTAGCACAAAGAGAGCACGTGAATGTTGTGTGTGTATAAATACTCATATTGGGGTGGATGGGAGCACTGTTGTGTGTGTTGGTGTGTGTTGGTGTGTACCATATGGGTGGCGGCATGTGTGTGGGCTGTGTGTGTAGATGCTGGAGCACCGGTGTGTGTGTGTGTGTTGGTGTGTACCTATGAGTGGGCCATGTGGGTGGCGGCATGTGTGTGGGCTGGGTGTGTAGATGCTGGAGCACTGGGGTGTGTGTGTTGGTGTGTGTGTGTGTGTTGGTGTGTGTTGGAGTGTGCCATGTGGGTGGAGGTATGTGTGTGGGCTGTGTGTGTAGATGCTGGAGCACCGGTGTGTGTGTGTGTTGGTGTGTGTGTGTGTTGGAGTGTGCCATGTGGATGGAGGCATGTGCGTGGGCTGTGTGTGTAGATGCTGGAGCACCGGTGTGTGTGTGTGTTGGTGTGTACCTATGAGTGTGCCATGTGGGTGGCGACATGTGTGTGGGCTGGGTGTGTAGATGCTGGAGCACTGGTGTGTGTTTGTGTTGGTGTATGTGTGTGTTGGAGTGTGCCATGTGGGTGGCAGCACGCGTGTGGGCTGTGTGTGTAGAATTTGGAGCACTGGGGTGTGTGTGTTGGTGTGTGTGTGTGTGTTGGTGTGTGTTGGAGTGTGCCATGTGGGTGGAGGTATGTGTGTGGGCTGTGTGTGTAGATGCTGGAGCACCGGTGTGTGTGTGTGTTGGTGTGTGTGTGTGTTGGTGTGTGTTGGAGTGTGCCATGTGGGTGGAGGCATGTGTGTGGGCTGTGTGTGTAGATGCTGGAGCACCGGTGTGTGTGTGTGTTGGTGTGTACCTATGAGTGTGCCATGTGGGTGGCGGCATGTGTGTGGGCTGGGTGTGTAGATGCTGGAGCACTGGTGTGTGTGTGTGTTGGTGTGTACCTATGAGTGTGCCATGTGGGTGGAGGCATGTGTGTGGGCTGGATGTGTAGATGCTGGAACACTGGTGTGTGTGTGTGTTGGTGTGTGTGTGTGTTGGTGTGTGTTGGAGTGTGCCATGTGGGTGGCAGCACGCGTGTGGGCTGTGTGTGTAGAATTTGGAGCACTGGGGTGTGTGTGTTGGTGTGTGTTGGAGTGTGCCATGTGGGTGGCAGCATGTGTGTGGGCTGTGTGTGTAGACGCTGGAGCACTGGTGTGTGTTTGTGTTGGTGTGTGTTGGTGTGTGTGTGTGTGTGTTGGAGTGTGCCATGTGGGTGGCGGCACGCGTGTGGGCTGTGTGTGTAGAATTTGGAGCACTGGGGTGTGTGTGTTGGTGTGCAGATGTCTGTGTGCTGCATGGCTGGCTGTATGTGTGTGCTCTGAGTGTGGCAGCACTCCCTTGGTGCAGGTTGGCAAAGGAGCTGTTGTAAGTGGGTACAGAGGCAGCCCAGCTCAGGAGGCTGGGCCTTGTGGAAGCCGACCTTGGAAACGTGGAAGTCAGCCTGGCCCCAGGGAGACAAGCCATAGAGCTCATGGCAGAGATGGAGAAGGTCACCCAAACATGCACCACAGAGTGACACTGAGCTCAGTGATATCCGACTAATTCTCCTTTCATCCATAGTCCTAAAAGGAAAGGTAGGACTCATGTAAACACATTCAAGGAAAAAAATTTCTCTGACTCAAAACGTGTTGTGATCTCTCAATAACAGTAGCCGTCGTAACTACCATTGTTTTGGTTTTATAAGTGAGCACTTTTTGTCCCTTTTTTGCATGAATTATCTTTTTCATCCACACAATACTCGCAGGCCTATACTGTTCTTATTCTTATTATACATGATGGAATCGCAGCTTCGTCGAGGGTTTCATCAAAGCATCCCCAAGCATTTCAGACTCTCCGCTCAGCTTGTCCTACTTACAGTCCATTAAAACATGTGGTTTTGCTTTTCGTGCCCAGTCATCGCAGCGAGACTCCAGCCGGCGGGGAACGAATTCATTCTGCTCACACATGCTGCTCCCCTGTGGGATACGAGTTACTATTCTGGATCCTATAGGAGGGAAAAACACAAGAGTATAATGTTCAATGAAAATTACAAGGACTTGATGTAACACATCTTTTTTTTTTCAGTACCCTATTCTGTCACCTTCTAAGTATGAGTTTTCAAACAAATGATAAAGATCTCCAAAACTTACTTCCCTCTGACTCAAAATGGGATGGAAAGAGAAATTATGTGTCAGTGGTAAAATAGAGCATTGCTCACCGAACATGGATTCCTTCCACTCTAGCCTTGCCTACCCTGCTACAGCAGAAGCAGAGCTGCCCAGATGAGCCACAGGCCTCGTGGCATGGCGAGGGCTTACAGTGCAGTAGGCGCGGCTGGTTAGGCAGCACATCCTGATACAGCTAAATCATCAGCTAACTGACCCCTTAGACCTCATTCATTGACCAATTGCCTAAAATCCCGCCATGTTCTGCTTGAGCCAACGACTTCAGCCGGTTGAGGGAACTGGCCAGGCTCGCCCAGCTCGTAGGTGATGGGGACAGGTTAGGAAGTCTGCCCCTACCTGGAGCAGGTGTTCGCAATTCCCTCAGAAAGAGGGGCAGGGACTGCTACCACATCTTTAAGGGTTACGATACGCTCGCTGATGAAGTGCTCTTGAGTACTCACTGCATAGAGAGAATTATGTGTGCCAGGTCACGTGGAGAAGCTCCGATGGCAAACAGGCGTCTGAGTTTGTGCGGCAGTGACGTCACTGATGTGGCCCCTCGAGCAGGCCCTGGGAGTTTTCACAGCTGGTGGAGTGGGGAGGACCCCTAGGGGAGCCTTGGGATTGGGCGTCCAGTTTCTTATAGATGAGATAATCTTGAGCTAATCTCAATATGAAAACTGATGGGTCAAACTAAATGACTTCTGAAGGCTCTTGGCTCCAAATTCTCAACGTGGATGATCATCCTGTCCTCAGTGCTGAGCTTCTGAGTGCAGCCTGAATCCTTCCGTGTTCTACCACTCACCCACATCTCGGTGTGCGTGAGAAAGGGCTTTAGATCTGCGCACTCTACACTGCTCGTCATGCTGCTTGACATGTGTAAGATGGCTACAGCCTCCATTGTTCTTCCAGTGTATTGTCCTCTATTCTCGAAATGGAGCAGGAAGGGCAGGATTTTGATCCTCGTTTAATGTTCATTTGACAATGGTACCAAGTAATTTACCCACAGCTAGAAAGAAAGGTGAAGGGATTACAGCTTGAAATAAAATTTCTTAAAATTGAGTCATGTATTTCTCTCTCTCTCTTTTCTTTCTTTTTTTTGGCATGGGTAGGCTCTGGAAATCGAACCTAGGTCTCTGGCATGGCAGGTGAGAATTCTGCCACAGAGCCACCATGGCACTGCCTGAGTTACATGTTTTTGTCACATGGTCTTTCAAAAGAAAATTTTAAGGTGCCCAGACATCGGGGTTTCACTTTGTTAGTTCCTCACTCAATAATTCACACACTCATTCGTTAATATAAGTATTATTTGTTTCTTTAAGAATACCTTTAAAGAGAGTCAAGGGTGCAGCAAGATGGCAGAATTTGAATCTCAGCTCAGCCTGCATTTAAGGTGATGACATAAGGAGTTTATGAGCCGCTTTTCTCATGTGCAGAACGGAGACAGTCATAGAAGCGCCTGAGAACCTGGTCAAGATGCTGGAGAAGTCAGAACCCCCGCAGCCCAGAGCAGCCCCTGCCCTGCAGGATGTGCCTATGATGCTGCTGCACACTCCCTGCTTGGCACCATAGAAAGGAAGGAGGGTTTGGAGTTGGGTGTGGGGGGCTGGGGTTGAAGTCTAAGGAGTAATTTCATTTGTAAATAATTTTACAGAGTTCAGAAGTGATGTGACGGAATTAGGTACACTGTGCAGAAGACAGTTCTAAAGCTGTCTGGCAATTGCGACCTTTACAAATCCTGCCTTTGGGTCCTGACCACAGTGTGGAGCTGCAGGGTGAGGTGGGGTCAGGGGCTGCCTCTGGGGTTCACCGTCCAGCCTTCTGCTGCTCCTGCCCTCATCTGCCGGGTGACCCCCGCCATGTGCCAGCAGGCCCCCTGCTCACAGCCACCTGGAGAGCACACTGGGCACCACCCCAGGATGAGGCTGAGTCTGTGGAAGGCCACAGGAGAGAAGGGAGGAAATCATATCCACGAATGCATTTTGCCCACTGAGCCCATCTTTACCCGAAGCTTACTGCAAATCTGACAGTGAGGGAGCCATGAATCCAGCGACTACATTCTATTGTTTGAGCCAGTTTGAGGTTTACTGTTACTTTTAGCCACAGGGTAAATTTCTCTAGAGTAAATTGGATCCCTAAGATTGAGAAAGTGGACAGAGTGGAGTCAAGTGCCAGGTGCCCACACTCAGCCAGAGTTTTTGTCCCACCACCATCCCCACCCCCCACCCCTGCAGCCACTCCAGGTCTTACTGTGCAATCTGCTTCTGCAGCCACCTCTTCTCAGCAGGCCTGGCCGCATCGCTGAGACAGCTGCAGGCCTGCATTTCCAATGCCTGCTGTTCCTGCTTCAGTTTTTTTAATCCCCCTCTCCTCCTCGGAAACTGCATTACAAAATGTCTATTTCTGCTTTGCCATCCATATTTTCTAACTATTTTCTTCCCAACATGAAAAGTGTTCTTCTTTCCACTCATTACTAAATGTTCAGGTTTGTATCCAATTAATGCAATAATAAATTGTAGCCAATAACAACCTATATTTTCATAAAAGATAAAGCACAGCATGGATACATCTGGGAATACATGTTTTAACAGAAAAAATGACCAATAAAGGAGTTAAAGGGAATTCCATTACAAACCACTGCTTTTCTACTTTCAATCTTCTAAGAATGCCAAAGAGATTTCTAGGATCATAGCCTACTTTAATTTATTGTTCCTGTCCATTAAAATATATAAATAAATACATTTTAAATAAATGTTTTAAACTTTTAATGATTCATTTGTCTTATGAACATATACAATCCTCTCTAACTGAAAAATCATAGTGTTGTTTGCATTGCTAGTCCTTTTTAAAATTGTTCTCTCACTTATTATTCTATGGATTAAAATATCTATTTTTAAAAATCTCATATTTCTTTGCTTGGATCTTATCATTCTCTGTTTCCATCTGCCTGATTTTCCATGGTGACTTCAACTAATTTATTTCCATCTCCTCATAGAAAATGAAATTTCCTTAACCTTTCTCTGTGCGGTATTATAAAAGATATTACTCATGGTACTTAATTCCTTCCTGCCTTTCTGGCAATTACATGCTCAGCGAGGTATTGTCAAAGGCTACAGTGAATTCTCCAGGTGATACATAAAGCCAAATTCATCCCCCAAAATAGAGACCCCCATGGCTTTCCTTATTTTCAGAATGACATCTATTGCAAAGGTATTCTTCTGACAGTGTGTTTTAGAGTTTTGGGGTTTTAGCCATTTAGAATCTTCCCCATTTTGGTCTATGTCCCAGGAAACAGAGAAGGGGATTTATGGGCAAAAATCATCGTAGCCATTCTTTGAGATCCATTTATTTAATACATAGCTTGAGCTAAGCATTGTGCTTATTATCTGACAGTTATTATTTATAATAATTATGCAGTGATACAATAATGATGCAAATTATAAATTATATTCCAGGCTAGTACAGTGATCTGAACTCTTGATTTATACACCCAGCTACCTACTGATCTTACACTTTGATGGCCAGTGATATCTCAAAGTCAATATATTCAAATTAAACTTGTTCCCCTGATCTTGCTTTTCCCACAGATTTTCCCACCCCCATTTCTTATATGTCTTTCCATATGACCCTATCTGATCTACCAACAAATCTTGTTAGCTGTTTCTTAGAAACATGTCTAGAAACTGGTGAATTCATGCCAATTTCACTGATAGCAATTCTGGTAAAATCTACCTGGAACTCTTGCCTAGATTATTGTGCTATTATCCTTTGCTGATTATTTTTCTGTTTCACCAACAGATCCATTGTCTCTAGTTCTTCACTCTGTGTGTGCCTCCAATGGTTGCCCTCAATGGCTGGTATTGTCCATAGTGGCTAGCTACCTGATTTTTACCGTATTCAGTGAATGGAAGATCCCAAATAGAAATCCACAGTGGTAGGCATGGGCAAAGCAATGAAAATATTTATTCTCTGTTTACTCTTTGGAGTCATTAATCTGGATCCAGTTGCATCCTCTAAGACTGAAGCTCCTGCTGTGCAGCCCAACCTCTCTACACCATCCATCCTTGGGTTCTGGTAAGTCTCATTCTTCCTTTACACATTTAGCTCCAGGGTTGTTACTGTATTCATGATGTTGCTAGTCCTTTATTTGGCCCCTTAACTCTTAAATTGCTACCAAGTAGTTTCTCATTAAAGTAATTTCTTTTGAACCACACAAAGTAAATCCTCTTTCCTGCTAGAATCTTGCTTGATAACACAGTTAATACCTAAGAAACAGACTATCAACATTGTACCAATAGATTGGTTAAATGTATATATAATCTGTTCGTAGGTGAGATCAGACTGAAAACCTTTGATACAAGTGATCTCACTATTTCATAAATTATTGCTGAAGGTGGGACAGAGTGTAGTTTCAGTGGGAGTCAAATCATTGGATGACCAAGTGGCTATTGAACTTGATATTTATAGTAATAATAGTGATTAGAAGGTTTGTGGTGCTGGCTGGCTGCTTTGGACTGCTCTGGAAAGCTTAAAGAGATTTAATTTAAGCTTAGATATATGACTTCTCTACCTTTAGAGTGCTAGAGGGTTTCTATGGTAACCTTAAAATGATCCATTTTATTGTGTAGTTTCAGCATATTGGAGGGACTGCATAACTGGAACTGATTAAATGTACAACCTCATTAAATCTCTTCTGGTCAAATTACAGTGCTGGCTGGAAAGGAGACATAGAATGGCAGATATGTGGACACAGAAGAAACTGAGATGCTTAAAGCAGGAAGTCACCCTTGGTATCCTTTGTAGAAGAGAGAAGTCCCTCCACCCCATCTGAATAAATGAGACTTCCTTTTCTTCATGAACCTTTCCAAGACTTCACCTGGAACAGTCATTCCATACAGGATATCTATTTTCTTTGAGATCTTTCTTACATGGAGTTTTTTTTTTTTTCTTTCCAGCTCATAATAAGAGTGACATTTCAGTATGCATAAGGAAATGATTGCAAGGATGACACTAGATGGAGGCAAAATATACATAAAGAAATCATAGGAGCTTGTAAACTTGTAGCATCATGAGTTTGGGAAACATGTGTGGGAATAGATTATAGTTATAAAATATCAACAGGTATAAAATATGTAGTTTCTATGGGAAGTAATTAATTAATATTGGAGCATTCAACCAAGATTTAAAATTCAATGCATTGGCTTGAAGGTCAGGTAGAATTTGCAATTGATTACCTGACTGATTAATACAAGCTTAGATTAAGCTGTCTATACATGAAGAGGTTGGCATGCCAGAACTTTCCTGGAATGCTTTATAGGAAGAAACCTGAAATGAACATTGGAGTGAACATTGTATTGGATACAGTCTGTATAAATGTCCCAGTCACATCCTAACCATAACCCTTGGAAGGCCCATAGAATATTCTCTTTATTGAACCCTTAATAAAAAATCATTGGTGAGGAAAGCTCTGTGATGATGTAGTTCTGGGGGCTGAAATTGGTGGGGGGTGGGTTGGGTAATTCTGCAAGACTATTTGATTTCAATGAAGATAACTTTCCCTAGTAGTAGAGTGCAGATGTGCTCACACCTGATAAAACAATACCATTCTTCAAAGTCAATCATGGCTTTTAACACACACATTGCAGAATAGGATCCAGATTTGTTCTCTTCACTCAGGAAAAGCAAACCACTCCTGACTGAGCTCCTGATATGCAGCTTCTGATTTTTTCTCATTCCCAGTGAATATATTCCATTGGGAGGAGTCCACCTTCACCTGGAAAGGACAGCAATACTCCATCACAGTCTAATACAGGACTTTATAATTTTAATGTGCTCTGTCTTCACATATTGAACAAGAACATAATATTAATTTTCCCCAGTGTACCACACTGTTACATAACATAGGTGATGTTTTGCTGATCACATTGGGTGAGGGGGAAGTAGAAAATCCTAGATGCTTTAATAAGAGAAATATATGCTAGGGACATTTTGGTGGTTCATATGCAACAGTGAAGTTTCCCAGGATCCGATGATCTGGATTATGCCAAGTTACAGTCTCTAAAGTGAAGGGCAAATTGCTGGGTTTGGTACCATCCAATGTGGGGAAAAATAACCTATTGCTTGTTGGAATCTTTGGATTTTGGAGACAACATATACCACTTGTGGGTATGCTGTTACAGTACATTTATGGAATAATCCATAAAAGTGACAGTTTTGAAGACTATGGCATACTGGTCAAGTATTTGATGCAAGCTGCTTTATACCTGGGCCTTATGATGCAGTAGATTCAATGGTAATTTAGGCAGTGTTTCAGATAAAGATGCTATGTGGTGACTCCAGTCAGCCCAGAGAACTGATCATAGCTAGACCCCATGATTTTGAAGTAAAACTGCATCCTCCCATATGTACAACGGCCATCCTTTGAGAAGGAGCTCCTGGCGTGCTACCAGGACAGGTGTGGACATCTACCAGATGTGGACAACCTGCCCAGAGGACACCAAGATGCCATGTATGCTGAGCTTCCCAGCATGGCAGGGCACATCTGGTCCATAAAATAATATTTGGCTATCCACAATGACTTTCCATAAATGAAAAGAATTCATTAGTGGTCAAGCCTGAGCAGGTCTGGCACTCACAAGTAAATTACAGAGGCAGAGAGCTCATATTTCTTTATCTGCTGCTTCACTGCTCTCCCTCATATCCCACTTGTATAATAGGCATTTATACAAATTTAGTACCAGCAAAATGTAAACAGCTCTTATATCCCATTTGTCCTAATTAGCTCTTAAAAATTTACTTCAAAACATAGTAACATAAAACAATAACAATGCGCATTATTGTTGTCACTCACATTTCTGATGGTTGCTAAGTCCAGCTCAGCAATTCTCGTGCAGAGCTTCTTGTGGTGACAGTTAAATTATCACTGACATCGGGGTCACATGAAGGTCAACATATCAATAGATGCAGGACATCTCTAACAGGGCTGGCGTATATTTTATACTGTATAATTCTTGTTATTGCATTACTAGTTTTGTTTCAGGCCAGTTCAATAGCTGAAAGTACTGAAGTTAAATAAAATCTAACTAGGCAAAAGTCATGAAAAGAACCCACAACAAACAATTGCACATTTCTACCAATTTTTCCCACCTGAATCTCTAGTCATTGCATTTTCTCACAACGGCCACTATCCTCCCACACAGCCCAGCCTATTTTTGAATAGTACCTTACTTTTCTGGGATTTCCTAACAAAGTACCACAAACTTAAAGCCACAGAAATTTATTGTCTCATAGTTCTGAAGCTTCCAGCTCCAAAATCAAGGTGTCGGGAGGGCCATGCTCCATCTGAAGCTGCAGGAGAGAGTCCTTCCTTGCCTCATCCAGCTTCTGTAGTTGCATCTCTGCCTGTCTCCACCATGGTCTTCTTCCTTTTCTCTACCCTCATATAGTGTTCTCTCCTGTTCCCTGTCTGTGTCTCTTCCCCTCATTTTATAAGAACAACACCCACAATAGTTTGCCAAAGCTTCCAGAGTGCAATATACCAGAAATGGAATGACTTTAAAAAAGGGAATTTAGTGAATTGCAAGTTCATAGTTCTAAGGGTATAAAAATGGCCAAGCTAATGTATCCAGGTAAAGATACCTTGATTCAAGAAATGCTGACGTGTCCAGAATACCTCTGTCAGCTGGGAAGACACGTGGTTGGCATCTGCTGGGGTCTTTAACTTCTCAGCTCAGACAGCTTCGCTGGGGGTGATTTTCTTCTCCAGAGGTCTTGGTGCATCCGCATTGTTGGCTCTGAAGTTGTTTTCCTCATAAAGGGCTCCAGTAAGAAGTCCCACCTGAACTGGGCAGAGACACAGACCCATGGAAACTATTTAATTTAAAGGTCACACCTACAACTGTGTAACATTTCCATGAAAACAACTCAGTCAAAATGATCCCACCCAATGTTATTGACCAGGATTAAGAACATGGCTTTTCTGGTGTACACAGTAGTTTCAAGCCAGCACATCACCCTATGACAGTTTGACCTCACTTTATTAATCATATCTTCAAGGTGTTGATATTTTTCCACGGTCCAGAGTCTGCTTTGCTCTTTATTTGTAATACCTGCAATGCTTGTCCCTGGTCTTAGGTGCATTTACCGTCATCACTTGCCCTTGTAATATTTTCACCCTCAAAATGTGTTTCCAAATATTTTCTCCAATACAGAGTGAGCTACCTGAAGATGGGACAGTGTCTGTGTGTGGGGGTGCATGCACACACACGTGTTTGTGTACATACATACACACACATTATACTTAGTCTGATAGGTTTCAGGTTATCAAAAACACTTACGTGAATAATGTAGTTAATGAATACATGCATGTAGACACTGACATTCCATTTGTTCATTCCCTCAACAATATTTCCCGGAAAACAGTGAGTTTGGAAATTGGGTAAGGTAGACCAGTCATCGAACAAACCCTTCTCCAAGTTTGCATTGTAATCTAGCCCCTCTCCCACTCACCTGGTCTATGGACTACTTGTCTTCTCATATTGACAAAATACCCACCTGACCACCAGTCTCTTTGTTGTCTTTCCCCAAATTACTTTCTTGTTGTGTCACTTATTATTTCCACTCATTCCTTCAGTAAATTCCATAAATAACAAGTGTTCATTGCTAGTATTTTCTGTTCTTTGTTATTATAGGATATATTGTTTTTAATTCAGAAAGTGGTATTTTTGTTCCTTAGCCTTTGTATGCACATTATAAAATGATTATCAGGTCACATCCAATGATTAGTGTGAGGAGGGGGTTCTCTTGACACTTACCAAAGATAGGTAAAGGAGGACCCACAAAAAAATAAGAAGAAATGAAGCAATTATTTCTGCAGGATTTGCATTAGAAATGTTTCCAAAGTCATAGCTCAAATTTGTTATTAACTAAGGTAAGGTCTTTGATACCATGCTCTCGAACTGGAGCCAAAGTTCCCTTGAAAGCTGCTTTGCTTGAAAAGGGTGAATTTGGTCATAATTCATGCCTTGGTTCAAGATTTAAGAAATGACAACTTCATTCTCCAGTTTAAATCCAACTTTTTTTTAAAAATCTATTATCATATCCTCCAAAGCTTCTATTATCTTTTAAAATTTCTCCGTATCTCGGTGATACTGGGCAATTATTCATTTGGGCATATTTCCATTCACCTCTTTCCTCATTTGACAAACAGATGGAGACCAATTATTTAATATGTTTTGCTCTCTCATTTGTTCTCCACTTCTAAATACCAAGCACCATTCTTCAGAGATCCCACTCTCTTTGTTTCTGTGTTGTCTATCAGCTACAAGAAGAAATTATTGCTTTTATTCAGAGAAACAGGTTACACATAGATTATTAGAATTCACAAAAATATTCCATTTTTTTGTGGTTGGATGACATATTTGTGGTTTGTTTCTTTGAGTTTACAGATTTCTAATTATCAGATTAGTTTTTTTCCTATGAAATGCTTCTGAAATATCACTTATTTTCTTGTTCACATCACTGTCAAATTACCTCACCTTGTGTGTCCTGCTGTCTTTTTAATGACAATTAGGACACCATCTACGAAACAAGTATACCATTTATGTGACAGTGTTTTGAAGAAAATGTACCTGTCCCAAGTAAATTGCTAGTTTTCATAATTTGTTATTCCTATTCCCTTTTTCCCTCACAATTGTTTTTAATACCGTGCCAAGAAACTGAATACTTACGTGAATTGTAAATTATGGCTGTTCTATTTTCTATGAATGATTACTTAGGATAGATATTTCTATTTCAATTTAAATACAGGCATAAGGACATGAAATGTTCTACTCAACCTCATTTACACTGAGCAGGTAGGTTTGCAAGATTCTACCAAACTGAACCTTATGTTAGACATGCTCCTTTGGTTAAATTTCTTTCCTGGAAAATTAGTGTTTATTGTTGGCAAGATTCCAAAATTAGTATTATTAGCCTCTAATTATCAAGCTCCAAATTTCAAAGCCCTGCACCATGCTAGACAGCCCTATTATCTATTTCAGACACCATAAAACTAGAGTATCTACACAACACTTGTTATGTCTTTCCTAACTCTCTCTCACTTCTCAAAAAATATTTAACCTACTGTTGTTTTGTTGTTGTTGATGATGGCCTCAAAATCTAGCCAGGAAACAAAGCAAGAAATTCTGGGGTTATGCTCAACTATTTCTCTCCTTCTAATGTGTGAATGGTATTATTTTTTATTTTGTTTACCATCCCTTATACAACCCTTTAATCTATTCCCTTTGGTTTATTCTCTTTGTTATTTCAATAGTCTCATCTTAACCTACCACAACAAAAAAAAAAAAAAAAAAAAAAAAAAAAACTACAGGAACTGATTCCCAAAATTTCCAGCTTAGCCCATTTTTTCCATTTGCCCTGCCATACTAACATGTTGATTCTGTCTTAAATCTTTTAGGATTTCCGTTACCATCAGGATAAATGACCAAAGTACAAACTCCCAAGTGAGGTACTATATCAAAGAATCTACATCATTTGCACCTGCTGTTTTACAATCTCTTGCTCTGATCCATCCAAAGTTGTGTTTTATCCATATAGGCTATGTTGATATTGATCCATTGTTCTTTAGAAAATTCCATTCCATACCATCTCTGCATGGTCTCAGTCCTGACAAATGTGAACAATAAAGTCATGTGGCATTTCCCCTGATTGTCCCAGAGGCCTATGAATCATACCATATACCAACAAATATCAGAAGTTTATTTAAGGCCCACTTTTTTTAGATGGAAAACGTTTATTGTATAGTGGCTTGGTATCTAGGATATATTAAAACTTTTCCAATGCAAGAACAGAAATATACAATTCAATTTAAAAATAACAGGGTATTTGAAACCAAGTCTCCAAAGATATACAAATGCATAATAAGCATATGAAAAGATGCTCATCATGATTAGGGAAAGCAACTCAAAATCACAACGAGATACTGTTTCACACTCATAAAGATGGCTACTATTTTAAAACAGAAAATAAGAGAGAGAATGCAGATAAATTGGAACTGTAGCATTTTGTGGGTAAGAATGTAGTAAAATGGTGCAGCAGAGTGGAAAGCAATATGGTAGTTCTTCAAAAAGTTATGCATAGACTTGCCATGAGTCAGCAATTCTAGTTCTAGGTATACTGAAATGAAGGGAAATCAGGATCTCACACAGATATAGATCATTGTTTAGAGTAACATTATTTACAAAAGCCAAAAGGTAAAACCTACCCAGAGACCATCAACAGATGAATGCATATACAAAATGTGGTAAACAGACACAAAGGAATATAATAGAGTCATAAGAAATAATGAAGTGATGAGGCATGCTGCAATGTGGAAGTAACTTGAACACATTAGCTTCAGTGACATAAGCAAAACACAAAAGGACACATATAGCATGACATCAATGATAAAAGATGACTAGAAATAGCAAATCTGCAGCTTGAAAGCACATTAGCAGTTAGTAGGGAATGAGAGAAAGGGAGGTACAGAGGGTGTGCATTCAGAAAATTAAAACAAACAACAAAAAATGATGAGATGTGGATCTAAATTATTTCAAATTGTAAAAAGGAAGGAAAAAGAGGTAGGGAACATGAACAAAGAGAAAATATGAACAGGTCCCCATATCCTTGATGATAGCCAATCAGATGTCTCACATTTAACCAAAACACCCTCGACATATACCCATCATACAAAATTCCCAAACATTCTACCCTGTCTCTGAGTGGAGCAGAATGTAGTATTGAACTTTGGTCCTCATTCATAGTGTTGAATAGGGCTCCACCTCCACCCCTACACCCCAGCAAGAGTGGCCTCAAGATAGGATGGAAAGTGGAATGGACCCGAAGTTCTAGGCAAGAGGTCCTGCTGAAACCACCAGCAGCCTTGGCACAAAGAAAAGGTTTGATTGCAGATGCACAGGGCTATTGAAAGTAGAGGTTTTATTCCAGATCCTCCAACACAGATGCCATGTGTAGGAAATGCAAGCATGAATTGGGAACTCATTCCATTATTTGTGGTCTTAGAGTGACAGCTGTGTCATTTCTCTTATTTCTCTTAAAGCCGTAGTCCCCCAGGGTCCAAGACCACACAGAGTGTGATGAGGTGGGTAGGAGGAAAGGGGCTGAGGCTCAGACCCCTTTCTTGAAAGGAAAATAAGTTTCATCTCCATGTCATTTGCCCCTAATACCTCAAACATGACTCAGAATTGAATCATGAATGGGATGAGTGTTTTTTACTCAACCAATTAAATACACACACATTAGATTTTTAAATTTATTTTTTTTGTGGTAACATATCTACAACATAAAATTTCCCATTTTAATGACTTGCAAGACTACAACTCAACAATGCTGTGTTGCCATCTATCAACAACATTCATTACCAAAACTTTTCCATCACCCCAAACAGAAACACTGTACTAATTAAGCATTAACTCTCCAGTCTCCACTCCCATCCCTATCCCTGATAAGCTACATTTAAACTTTTGACTGTATGAATTTGTATATTCTATTTTATCATGTTTTTTGCATTCATTTTTATGCAATTTTATTGAGATAAATTCACATACCATGCAATCGTGCAAGTATACGGTCAGTGACTCCCAGTATCATCATATAGTCATGCATTCATCAGCACAAACAATTTTAGAAAATGTTCATTACTCCAAAGAATAATAATAAAAATAAAATACCCTTTCCCCTCTATTATTTATTTATTTGTCTTCATTTTCTTACTCATATGCCCATACACTGGATAAAGTGAGTGTTACTCACACCATAAACGCTACATAGTTACACACTAATTATCAAAAATCAAGGCTACTGGATTACAGTTCAATAGTGTCATGGTTTTCCTTTTAGCTACTCTAGTGCACTAAAAACTAAAAAGGAATGTCTATACAATATAGATAGTTAGATATATTGTATAACTTCCAGAATGACTTTGTGACTCTATTTGAAATCTCATAGGCACTGAAACTTTTTTGTGTTTCTTTTCTTTTCCCCCTTTTGTTCAAGAAGATATTCTAAATCCTGTGATGCCAGGGCCATTCTCACCTCTGGGAGTCATGTCCCATGTTGCCAGGTATATTTACACTCCTGGGAGTCATGTCTCATGTAGAACGGAGAGTAATGAGGTTATTTGTAGAAATGGCTTAGAGAAACAGGCCACATCTGAGCAACAAAAGAGGTTCTCTGGGGGTGACTCTTAGGCGTAGTTATAAGTAGACTGGACTTACTATGCTGGTTTGAAAAGTGTTATGTATCCAAGGGAAGCCAGGCCCTTTAATCATGATTCAGTATTGTAAGCTGGAAACTTTTGATTAGATTGTTTCCATGGAGATTGGCATACTCAATTGCAAGGATGAACTTTTGATCAGATTACTCCTGGAAATGTGATATGCTTAATTGTGCGTGTGGCTTTTTGATTAGAAAAAGATGTGAATCTGCCCAATCAAGGTAGCTCTTAATTGGTTTAAAAGGAGAAACATTTTGGAGAAATCTCAAATGCAGATGCTTGGAGAATAGCTGCTTCAGAACCAATAGAGATGCAGACATCTGGAGATGCTTGGATGCTGACAGGGAGAAGAGATGTCTTGAAACGGATTATGGAGATGCATAGCAGACGTCGCCAAATGCCTTCCCATGGGATGCTAAGCAAGCCAGAACCCAGAGAGGAAACAGGTGGTATCAGAAGCTGGAAGCAAAGGAACTTGAAACAAGGATGTACAAACACCAGCCATGTGCCTTCCCATGTGACAGACATTGGCCTCTCTGAGTAAAGATGTCGTTATCTGGATGCCTTAGTTTGGACATGTTATGGCATTAGAACTGTAAACTTGAAACCTAATAAATTCCCTTTTTAAACGCAATTTCAATTTTGGTATAGTGCATTCTGGCAGCATTGAGCAAACTAATACACTTACCTTCCATTTGCAGGAATAAGTTTCATAAGGGCAGGCCCTATGTTCAAGAGTTTGACCTATTAAACTGGGACTCCCTAAAGCTCATGAAAATATCAGAATTCCCCTGAGGAGGGAGCTTAATATTCTCACATTTTCCCCAGTTCCTCAAGGGGATTTTACAAAAACTTTTTTATTTTTTGTTCAAATTAATCTGGAATGTGTCATGATATTACACTAACCTGTAAAGAATAACAGGATCTCATTCCCTATTCAAGGTTCCATGTAATTATGTTGTTTGAATAACCTTAACTTACAGGCTGACTTGGACAGTGTGCTACAGAAAATATAAATTTTATACCAAATAAAAATCTCTTCCTTTGGCATCATGCAGAAGTTGAAGTTTAAAACACAGTCAATATCATCTTTTTCCCTGTATTCTGATTTTCTTTCATCCTAACCAGATCAGCTCCATTCATATCTCTATCTGAGGTTTGATTCCTTTTTCAGCTTCTTTACCAGTTGCTGCATGGGGCGATGATGACTTTCAGAGATGCAGAACTCAAACATGAGTCTCAGGTGTCACAGGCATTCTCAAAGTTACAGGGAATTGCCAGGTTATACAAAAAGAGTCCAGTTTCTAAGAATTTAGAAATAACAGTTAAAATCCAGGAATAGATGTGACGACTATGAGAGTTTATAATCTAGGAACCTTTACAATAAGCTTTATTGAACATTCTGTACTCCTTAATTATTGATTGCCTAGTCGCTGCCTACATTCTATCCCTAGATAACCTGTACCCCTAAATTCAATCCTCTGAGGTTGCACATTATAGTTAGTCCATATTAATGAGGACTTACAATATTTATCTTTCTGTTTCTGGTTTATTTCACTCAACATAATGTCCTCAAGGTTCATTCACCTACTTATCTCTCCCTGGATACCTTAGATTGGACATTTCTACAGACTTGTTTTAATTGGGACATTTTCTTGGCCTTAGAAATGTAAACCAGCAATTTATTAAATTCTCCTTTTTAAAGGTCATTCCATTTCTGGTATATTGTATTCTGGCAGCTAGCAAACTAGAACAGGCTTTCATCCCCATAGGTTCTGCCATTTGTTTTGTCAAGATTTTGAGTTTTTCTTTATGGTAACCCAGTGTTTTCTCTATATGCTTTATCTCCTTTTGCCATATTTTCCAAAAACACATTGAATTGATTTAAAAGATTTGTTTGCACATCTTTAATTAATTGTTTTATTTTGAAGTGTTCTCTTGATCCTTTGACTGAACCATGTCTTCATGCTCCCTAGCATGCCTAGTCCTTTTTTGCTGGGGTCTAGGCATCTGAGTTCCCTGATGAGATTACTCTGGAGTTGTTTTCTCTATTTTACCTAGGGCTTTCCTGTTTGTTTGTTTGTTTCTTTATCTTTTCTTTTATATTCAGTTCAACTTACTCACTCTAGAAATACAGCATAGCTTCTATTTAACTGATCAGAATTTTCAGCTCTTTTTTTTTTTTTTGGTTCTTGCCCTGTTTATATGAAACATTATTTTGAGGAGGGTCTCCCCAGTTTATCATTCCCAACCAGATTTTTCTAGACAAGGCAGGCCCAGGTCTCAGGAGGATGGTGTAATCAGTGTCAAGCGTCCCTGAGGATGGGACCCAACAGTCTACCAGCATTTCCTATGAAGCCCCTAGACCCTGTGCTTGTCCCACCCTGCCCAGCAGGTGTGTGAGTCAGCCCTCAGCCCCGCTGGCAAAAAGTGGCATGGTGCCTTTAATTCTCAGCAGACCCTGTCCTTGCTAGGGGGATGGTTGAGGCAGAGGCTGGGGTGGAAGGTGGGCTTCAGCTGTCTCTCTTTTCCAGTCCCAGGGATCTGAATTCTTTGAATTAGAGCTGTCACCTGTCCTTGGCTCTGCCCTCCCCCCTTTTCTTGGGGAAGATATGCCCAATAGGGAATTATCTGCTTCAGCTAACTAGTTACAATGTCTCTCAGATGTCCATGAACTCTGCACTTGCCTGGGGCAATGCTGGATTGACAATACCTGTGGCTTTCTTTAATGGGTTGTTAAAAAGTTAAGAAACAAAAAAAGGAAGGGACAGGAAGAAGAAATAAAAGTACTTTTCAGAGCCTGTTCCCAGCTCCCTAAGTTCACCAATCAAGAACCAGAGCTGGTATGCAGCTCTCTGTGCCCCTTTTCATGGGGCACAGCCCTTTTCCCAAATTCTGAACTCAGCCACCTCCAAAACTTCAGTTTTTTTCTGTTTTTTGTTTGTTCTTTTGGTAGCTCACCTCCTCTCTGTGGGGAGAGACCTCTGGGTTCCTTTTGTGCTGGCTCTGGGTGTGTCTGTGCTCAGAGCTCACATTCAACTGTATAACTTTGTTAATTATATCTGCAGTTGAAGCTTCCTTTAGCTTCCCTTGCCTTTCACCTAGTCCAGACAGCTTCTTTTCCCAAGTGGGAAGTGTTTCCAAAACAGCCTGCCTTACCAGTGGCTGGCTATGGTGCTTCCACAGTTTGGGGATAACTAAATTCCATACCTCCATTCACTGCATTTTCTATGGCACACTTTAAAATACTACTGTTTTGGGCAATACTTCTGAGATGCCTAAAGAAATCAAGCTTTTCATACTCACAATGGAATTACTCTTGAGCGTAACAATGCCCACAGTTCCTGTACTACTGATTCATGCCATCCACACACTATTTAATTATTGACTCCAAAGTCTCTTATTGTTCAACAGATCTCTGCTGCCTTGTCTGTGCTCCCCTATGTAAAAACCAAACATTATGTGGTTTCCTTTGGACATGAAAATAAAAGTCTTACTTCTAATCCCAAGTTGTTGCCTTTTCTACATAGCACTTGAAATCAACAAACCTCCACAAGTCATCTGGCTCTTTTTTTAACATAGCTCTCTAAATTCCCGTTTTTGGCCATTATAATGAAGTTTACACATCTGTAAAATTTTATGTCCTGCCTAGGAGAATTTATATTTAATGTTGCCCCTGAGAACAAGGGTAGAAACTCCTGCCTTAAATAATTAAATATTCTACATTTTATTAGTTATTTTCTGTCTTATTTTTTTCAGACAGATGCTAAGCTCCTTAAGAAAGTGAATTAGCTGAAAAACTAGAGTATAGCTTTGATAGTTAAATCTAATGAAACCAACTCACAATTCTATGCCACATAAATATTCTGAATTGCAAGGTGTTCTAGTTTGCTAGCTGCTGGAATGCATTATACCAGAAATGGAACGGCTTTTAAAAAGGGGAATCTAATGAGTCGCTAGTTTACAGTTCTAAGGCTGAGAAAATGTCCCAATTAAAACAAGTCTATAGAAATGTCCAATCAAAGGCATCAAGGGGAAGATACTTTGGTTCAAGAAGGCCAAAGAAGTTCAAGGTTTCTCTCTCAAGTGAGAAGGCACATGGCGAACACAGTCAGGGCTTCTCTCTCAGCTGGAAGAGCACAGGGCGAACATGGCATCATCTGCTAGCTTTCTCTCCTGGCTTCCTGTTTCATGAAGCTCCCTGGGAGGCATCTTCCTTCTTCATCTCCAAAGGTCGGTGGCTGGTGGACTCTCTGCTTTGTAGGGTTGCTCTCTCTGAATCTCTCTGAATCTCCCCGAATCTCTCATTCTCCAAAATGTTTCCTCCCCCATAGGACTTCAGAAACCAATCAAGACCCACTCAAATGGTTGGAGACATGCCATCCCCAATCCAGTTTAACAACCACTCTTAACTAAATCACATCAACCAGGGAAACGCTCTCACCACAGTTTCAAATATACAGCATTGAATAGGGATTATTCCACCTTTAAGAAATGGGATTTATATTAAAACATGGCTTTTCTTAGGGGGCATCCTTCCTTTCAAACTAGCACACAAGGTAAGACAGCTAGAACTAATTCCCACATCAGCTGTTTGAACTCAATGCTCTATGCACAAAATTTTAGTCCTATACATCTAAAATAAACTAAAGGGAAGAACCTTTGGGACTACAGTGAGTTAATAATCATCTGAGGTGTGGGCTACCTGGCATAGGGACATATTAGTTAGGAGACAGAGTGGCAGGAAAATGACTTCATGTATCTGAAGACCAAAAGGAAGAAGTAATAAGGAGTAGTCAAAGAGGTCCATGGCATTATAGGAAAAATGTTCAATGCTCAGCTTATAAATAATAGCCATAGAATCTCATTTCTATGGTATTTGGTGGCCTATTTATGGCAGTAATTATGTGAGCTTCTGAAAGACAAAAATGGACAGTCCCCATTTCTAAATATGGTTTTAAATTCTACTTGTAAATTTCCCTAAAAAGCAGAAATGCATAGCTGATAAAAATAAAGAACAGCCCCAGTGTGAGCCCTTATTTAATAGTTTGCATGAATCACATACATCTCATAAAATCACAACACTCTTGTGATGACACTAATATAGAAATCCTTTAATGTCTGCTTGACTTAATTTGCATAGATAATTGACAGCTCATTAGAAATGATGAAAGCAAAATGATGAAAACAAATCCAGATGAAAGGATGAGCCTTAGCTGGTAAATTTATTACTAAGTGTATTCTTGGTGATATTATGGACTTGTTATTTCGTACATTAATTAGCATTTTTCTCCAAAATCCCACTGTAAGTCTTCAGAGAATGAGATGCAGACACCCACAGGAAAAGGTCACATGGCATATTCATGGTCAGGGACATAGACAGAGCCTCAGTTTCAATTTACCAGTGTATCGTCAAGGCTGGGGCATAGTGATGCCATTAAACTAATACGGAAGACAGAATTATAGTTCAGTAATCAATAATAGTTAATTTTATTGTAAGGATTAAACATGTATGCTAACTTTTCCATGAAGCTATCAAAGATAATTCTAACAACATAAATTCTACATCAAAAATTGGAGCAATTTATGTATACATTTATGCATTCATGTGTTTAATTCACATTTATTAAGCACCTAACTCTAACTCAAACTCCTGAAAGAAGTAAAATGAACAATGTGTCTGATAAAGCCAGGAATGCTCACGATTATATAAAGACTTCCTAAAATGAAGACCAACAACCAGATAGAAAAATAAGTGACATATGGACCAATGGTTTGGGGAAGAATACATCAATTTGTCATTGAATATAAGATAATGGTGTGGGGTTTTTTGGTTCAAATTCAGAGAAATGTAAATTAAAACTACATTGACAGAAAGGGTTCATATCCAGAAACGAAGAAGCAGCTCCTATTGGATTAACTCTCCTGCAGATAACTCAAAACTCTTGAGAAAAATGTAAAATGACAATTAACTAAGGGCACTGGAGAGTGGGCAAATGCAGACAGAAACTGGAGGAGGGCTCCCAGTTTGAAGGGTGGCATCTCTCTTCACAATTTTTGGACCGAGCATGGTCTCAGCTGGGGGCCTGGGGTTTGCTAGAGCTTCCAAGGAACTTGAAGTCTTTCTAGCTTCCAGAGAGCAAAGTCCCAGACAGTGATGACAGCTAGACAGTATAGGGAGATAGCGCAGAGATGAGGGGTGCAGGGGAAAGCTCTGGATTCTGCATATGAACTCTGTCCAAATTTCTGGCTGACCCTTGACATATACATGTGAAGCATCCAACTGAGACAAAAGTAAATATTTCAGCTACTCCTCATTTTAGTGGAGATGTTAGGTTTTGAGTTCCGCCATGTTAACTGCCTATTTAAAAAGGAAAACAAAACAAAAGGAAAGGAAAAAAAATGATACTCTTGAGGGAACATGACAGACTCTGTAATATATCATTAAAATAGCCCAGGGTACATTCAAAAGGATCAAAATTATTAGATATGTGAAGAAAGAAGAAAATGTGTTTCATACACAAGAGGATAGATAAGGAATAAAAATCAACCCTGAAATGACTGAGATGTTGGAATTAGTAGATGATTATTTCAAAGGTGCTATTATAACTGTGCTCATGAATAAATAAAAATATGTACAGTGAATTAATAGTTAATACCTTTTAGCAGGAAAGTGGAAACTAAAAATAACCAAATGGAATTTCTATAAATGAAAAATAAAATATCTGAAATTACAGAAAGAAAAACACACTCTGTGTGGGCTTAGCAACAGATTGGACAGGAAAGAAGAAAGAATCATGAACCTGCAGATGAGTTAATAGAGATTTACACACACATACAGAACGTCAGTGTACTTTCGAATATCAACTCTCCACTTGTACATAAATGGTGTCCCAGAAGGAGCAGGTAAGAATGAAATGGAACAAAAGAATTTATGAGCTTAGGTGCCCAAATTTCTACGGTCTGCATTTACAGATTCAAGATGTTTAATGACCCCTAAGGAGGATAAATTTGAAAAATAGAACTATAACTAGATACATTATATTCATATTTCTAAAAATGAGAGTTAAACCTTGAAAGGATCCAGAGTCTCCTGAGAAAAGTGCACTGTTCCCTGTAAAGGGCAGTGATTAAAGTGGCCTCTTGTCAGAAGGAACCGTGGCCAGGAGAAAGGAAACCACGTGTGTGAGAGAAGCTCAGATGTTCAGAAGGAATGGAGGGACCTAGAGAAATGAAAGGATTTCTCACTCAATTTCCATATAATGTATATGAAGTAGAAAGAAAAGACAAGAACATTGCCTAGTGGATTTATATCATAATTCAATAAACTTTATTTAACAAGTATAGTATAAAGAAAAGGCAAGATGCAAGAAAAACATATGGGACAAAGAGAAAACAAATAAAAAAATATATACCTGAATCAAAACATATGACTAATTAAATTACATGTGGTTAAGGGTTTAAACACTCCAATTAGAAGGTAGATTTATCCATTTCTATGCTCTCCCCAAGATAATCACTTTAAATATAAAGATGTATTTAAAGACAAAAGCAAAGATTGTGTCAGGTTCTTGTGTCAACTTGGCCAGGTGGTGGTACCTGTTTGTCTGGTTGGGCAAGTGCTGGCCTCTTTGTTGCTATGAGGACATTTCATAGAATTAAATCATGATCACGTCAGCTGCATCCACAGCTGATTCCATTTGTCATCAGCCAGGGGGAGTGTCTTCTGCAATGAGTGAGGCTTAATCTAATCACTGGAAGCCTTTTAAGGAGAATTCAGAAGAGACAAGCTCTTTTTCTGCTTCAGCCGGTAAGCCTCTCCTGTGGAGTTCATCCAGACCCTCCATCAGAATCCTGGGCTTCACAGCCTGCCCTGCGGATTTTGGACTTTACGTTCCCACGGTCATGTGAGACACTTTTATATTTATGTGTATTTCTTGTTGATTTTGTTTCTCTAGAAAACCCTAACTAATACAGATGGGTAGACAAACCGATAGATCAAAGAGACCTACTATGCAAGAAGCATGCATAAAAAGGCTAGAGTGGTTGTAATAGCAGATACATTATAGACCAAGACAAAGAATATTATCAGATAGATAGAGGGATAGTTGATAATCATAAAAGGTTCAGCTCATCAAAAAGACCTAACTATCTGAAGTGTGTATCCATCTAATGATAGACATTTAAAAACACATGAAGGAAAAGCTAATAAGGCTGAAAGGAGTAACAGAATATTTTGCAAACATAGAAGGGGATTTTAGAATCTTTCTTACAGCGATGGACACAGAAATTAGACAAAATATATCTGTAAAGACAGAAGAACTGAAGAAAGACGGACAAAGTGAATGATGGTTTGAACCACCTTGAGTATTTGAAATTTATAGACGTGCACACCTGACACTTGGAGAAAACACACTATTTTGGTGTGCTTGGTATGTCCCTCAAGAGAGACTGCATGTTGAATCATAAAATGAGAATCAGTTTATGTATTTTTATTAGAGAAGTTGCAGGTTTATATAAATTAATGTAGAAAATACAGGGTCACCATGTACCTCCACTCACACAGTTTTTTCTAATATTAACACTTTGCATTGCAAACTTTGCTCGCATTGAGGAAACAATACTATCCTAATTATGTTGGGTCCTACAGTCCATAAAATAAAATAAAATAATCATATGCAGATATGCATACATTTTGCATATAGAAAGGAATGTCATTATTAGAATTATATAACTTGAAAAATTGTTGCCAAATCTCTTCAATATTGATTTGAGCATCTTCTGTTTTAATTTTTCTTTATATTTCTGCAGTTCACTGCTTATGTTGTTGTTGCTGTTTTAAATTGTGTTCTGGTAACAAATATAACCTAAAATTTCTCTGTTTAAACACGTTTAAATGCACAATTCAGTGGTATGAATTGCATTCACAGTCCCTCTCTCTGGTAAACTCTATCAACTCACAGAAACAACAGAAAAAAAATGTTCCCTTTCTGCAGTATATTCCTTACTTTAAATACAGATTTCAAGCTATTGAAGTAAGCTCTTGTCTTACTACTCTAATCCCCATGATTAAAGGCACATGTGATAGGCTTAGTAAACATTTGTTGAACAATGAATGAATAAACTAATCAGATGTTTTGCAGATAAAACATATGCAGATATGCATATATTTTGCATATAAAAAGGAATGTCATTATTAGAATTATATAACTTGAAAAATTGTTGCCAAACCTCTTCAATATTGATTTGAGCATCTTCTGTTTTAATTTAGAGAATAAATGAAAATAATCATTTGCAAACTATGCTATAGCAATATACAAGAAATACGGTAAGTCACGAAACTTAAACTCTTTTCCCCACAGTTTAAATAAGGAAAACTGAAATTCTAGCTAATAGAATAAATAAAAGAGCTATGCCAGACTATACTAATTTCAAGGAAAAAAGATGAACAGGGAGCTAACGAACATTGGATGCATGTAATGCATGGAGACACATGTTGAAAATCAACTAATAGAGGGAATGTCAAAATCATAAAGAAAAGACACAAAAAATCAAATGTATAGGTCTGGAGCGAAACCCAATTTAGTTTGAATTTTTTAAAACATTTTATTGTAGTAACATATATACAACTCAAAATTTCCCACTTTAATCACTTTCAAGTGCAATGGCAATAATTAAGTTCAGATTATCGTGTTCCAGTGAGAACACCCATTACCGAAACTCTTTTCATGACCTCAAAGAAACTCTGCACCGATTGATCAATGACCCCTCATTTCCCTCACCTCCTGGTCCCTGGTAACCTGCAGTCTTGTATCTGCCTATATGAATTTGCTTATTTTAGATGTTTCATTTGAATAATGTCATACAGTAGTTCTCTTTTTTGTGTCCAGTTTATTTCATTCAACATACTTCATAATTCACCCATGTTGTCACATGTATCAGAACTTCATTCCTTTTTTAGCTATTATTAGCTTATGAGTATACACCACATTTTATTTATCCATTCACCTGTTGATGGACAGTTGGGTTGCTTCCACATTTTAATTATAGTTAACAAGGCTACTCTGAGCATTGAGGTACAATTATCTGTTCAAGATCCTGCTTTCGATTCTTTCCAGCACAGGCCAAGAAGTGGGATTGCCAGATATTTAGGATTTTTTAGTTTCTATTTTTAGTTGCTTTATTCTAGGCATTTTTATTTTAATGCAATTGTATATGTGTATATATATATATAATAGCCACATATCATGTAATCATCCAAAGTGTACAACCGACGGTTCACAGTATCATCATATACCTGTGCATTTATCATCACTATTGCCTTTTTTCTCTTTTTTGTGAAAAATAGCATATATACAAAGAAAAGCAATGAATTTCAATGCGTACAGCAACAGTTAGTTGTAGAACAGATTTCAGAGCTTGATATTGGTTATAATTTCACAATTTTAGGTTTTGACTTCTAGCTACTCTGAGATACTGGAGACTAAAAAAATATCAATATAATGATTCAGCAATCATACTCTTTGTTAATACTTAACTTCTCTATATAACCCCACCATCTCCTTTGGCCTTTCTCCTACTCTTCAGGGGTACTGGGCTATGCCAATACTAACTTTTTCATGTAGGAAAGGGCTGTCAATAATATGGGATGGGGGATGGAATTAGTTGATGTTCTGGAGGCTGGCACTTCTTCATCTGTAGATTTATCTGGTCCAGGAACCCATCTGGAGGTTGTAGGTTTTTAGAAAGTGTCCTAGAGCATGGAACCTTGTAGAGTCTCATAGAATGCCCTAGATGTTCTTTAAGGTTGTCAGGAATGGTTTTGGTTGGGGGTTGGCAACCTGAGATAGGTAGCAATGTCTAACTGAAGCTTGTGTAAGAGTGACCTCCAGAGTATACTCTTGACTCTATTTGAACACTCTCAGACACTGATGCCCTACTTGTTACACTTATTTTTCCCCTTTTGGTCAAGAAAGGCTTGTTGATCCCATGGTGCCAGGGCCAGGCTCATCCTTGGAAGTCATCTCCCATGCCACCAGGAAGACTTTCACCCCTAGTTGTCATGTCCCACATACAGGGGAGAGTAATGATTTCACTTGCATAATTGGGCCTAGAGAGAGAGAGGCCACATCTGAGTAACAACAGAGGTCCTCTAGAAGTAACTCTCAGGCATACCTATAGTAGTCTAAACTTTTCTGCTACCTACATAAGCTTCACAAGAGCAAGCTCAAGATCAAGGGCTTGGCCTATTGATTTGGGTGTCCCTTATGTTTGAGAGAGTATCAGGTTTTTCCTTGGTGGTAAAGTTTAATAGTTCCATACTTTTCTCCCATCCTTCAAGGTACTTTGCCAATACTTTTTAATTATCTGCTCAACATACTCTGGGATGTATCCAGGCATTACATTAAGCTATACAGAATTACAAGCCCTCATTCCCATTCTGGGATCCCAGAGTTTGGGTTGTTTAAATCATCTAACTAGATGGGTTGAGTTAGATTATTTGCTGCAGAAAATTTAGAATCTGGAAAAAAATAAAACTTTCTTCCTTTGGTGTCATAGAGTAGGTGAAGTTCTAAAATACAGACAATGCCATATCTACCCCTATATTCTGAATTACCTTAATCCTGACATGATTAGCTTCATTCTTATCTCTAAATACATGTACATATATAGTAGAGCTTCTCAAAATCTGGAAATAATTACTGCTCTGGACTAAATGTGACTGCTATTAGAGCTTTTAGAATCTAGGCCCCTTTTTTACTTATAAGTATTTTCTAAATGAGGCCAAACAATGTTTGCTGTTTTGTTTCTGGCTTATTTTACCTCACCAAATGTCTCACAGGTTCATTTGCAATGTTACATGTGTCACAACCTTGTTCCTTTTTGTGGCAGCACAATATTTAATCAAATGTATACAGCATCATTTTCTGTTTTACTTCTCAGTCAATGTATCCTTCAGCCACCTCCATGCTTTGAGCATCATATATAATGTCCAAAGTCAATGGACCATCAACACCCTCAATTTTAGATAATTTGATTGTTCCCAAGAGAAAAATAACTGACAAATACACAACCACAGAATAGAAAATCCAATCCTCCCCTTCACTCTTGTTCTCCTGCCACCCCCATTATTTACCCCAATATTGGCTGTGGTACTATAGATTTTTTCCTGTTAAACATAGCCCATAGCATGCAATAGCAGTTTTCCTTCTATACCTGGAAATTATACAGTCTATATACAAGATTCATACCTTTGAAGTAGTTCATGCAAGTACTTATTTATAAGTGTAGTGTTAATTGACGGGACACATGAGACTATACAACCCCTTTCAATCATGTTCACCTTCAATATGGTAACATTACTTAAGGACCCACTAGTGAACCACCTTTACTTCTATCTATTTCCTTACATTTAAGTTAAACCTCAGTCGCTAACCATTCACCAATCTCTAGCTTCCTTGTATCTCTAGGTCCCCTATATTTATTATTATAAGCCTCTAAGTTTATCTTTACCAAGATCATAAAAGTGAAATTATATACAGTGTCTATCCTTTGGTGTCTGCTTATTTCACTGAGCATTATGTCCTCAATGTTCATCCACTTTGCCATATGCTTCAGGATGTCTTTTGACCTTACTGTTGCATAATACCCCATCACATGTATATACCACTTTTTGTTATTCCACTCATCTGTTGTTGGGCATTTGGTTTGTTTCCATCTTTTGGTGATTGTGAATGCTGTTGCTGTGATCATCTGTGTGCAAGTCTGTTCGTGTCACTACTTTCAGCTCTTCTGGGTATATACCAAGTAATGTTATTGCTGGGTCATAGGGCAGCTCAACATTTAGTTTTCTGAGGAAATGCCAAGCTGCCTTCCCTGATGGCAATATCATTATACATTCCCACATGCAGTGCATAAGAGTCCCAATTTCTCCACATCCTCTCCAACACTTGTAGTTCCCTGTTTGTTTAATAGTGGCCATTCTTATAGGTGTGAGTTGGCATCTCATTGTAGTCTTGATCTAAATTTCATTTATAGCTAATGAAAATGAGTATATCTTCATGTGTTTTTGAGACATCTGTATTTGCTCTTCAGAAAAATGCCTATTCATATCTTTAGCCCATTTTATAATTGGTTTGCTTGTTCTTTTGTTGTTGAGTTTTATGATTTCTTTGTGTACACAGTATATCAAACCTTTACCTATCATGTGATTTCCTAATATTTTCTCCCACTGAGTTGGCTGCCTTTTCACATTCTTGGCAAAATCTTTTGAGGTGCAAAAGCATTTGATTTTGAGGAGTTCCCATTTATCTATTTTCTTTTGTTGCTTGTGCTTTGGGTGTAAGTTTAGGAAGCTACTTCCTGTTACTAGGTCTTGAAAATGTTGCCCCACATTTTCTTCTAGGTATTTTATGGTACTGGTTCTTATATTTAGGTGTTTGATACACTTTGAATTAATTTTTATAGGGTGAAAGGTGAGGGTCCGCTTTTAGTCTTTTGGCTAATTGATATCCAGTTTTCTCATGCCCATTTATTGAAAATAGCATTCTATCCTAGTTCACTGGATTTGGGGGTCTTGTCAAATATCAGTTGACCATATATTTGGTGATCCATCTCTGCACTCTTGATTCAATTCCATTGGTCAATACTTCTATCTTTGTGCCAGTATCATGGTGTTTTGACAGCTGTAGCTCTATAATAAGATTTGAAGTCAGGAAGTATTAATCCTTCTTCTTCATTCTTTTTTAGGACATGTTTAGTATTCAGGGTCTCCTTCCCTTTCAAATTAATTACTACTCTTCAAAGGAAGTTGTTGGAATTTTTATTAATACTGTGTTGAATCTATTGGTCAATTTGGGTAGAAATTACATTTTAACCACATTTATATCCCTTTGATTTCTTTTAGTAATGTTATGTAGTTTTCTGTGTATAGGTCTTTTATAACCCTAGTTAAGTTTATTCTGAGATACTTCAATTTTTGGTGGCTATTTTGAATAGATTTTTTTTTCTTAATTGACTCCTCAGTTAAATCATTGATTGTGTATGGAAACATTATTGATTTTTGCACATTAATTTTATATCCTGCTACCTTGCTGAATTTGGCTCAAGTAATTTTGTTACCGATTTCTCAGGATTTTCCTAGTATTGTATCATGTCAGATGTAAATAATCAAAGTTTTACTTCTTCCCTTCTAATTTGGATCTTTTTTATTTCTTTTTCCTGACTGGTTGCCCTAGCTACAACTTCTATTACAATGTTGAAGATTAGTGGTGACAGAGGCATCTTTGTTTCATTCCCAATCATAGGGGGAAGACTTTCAAAACTCAGCACAGGATATGATACTGGTTATGGGTTTTTTCATATATGACTTCTATCATATTGAGGAAGTTACCTTTGATTCCTACCTTTTGCAGTGGTTTTATCAGAAAAGGATGTTGAATATTGTCAAATGCATTTCCAACATCAGTCATGATGATCATATGATGTTTCCCTTTCGATTTGTTAAATTGCTCTATTACATTAATTGATTTTCTTATATTGAACCATCCTTGAATTCCTGGTATAAACCCTATTCAGTCATGGTGCATAATTCTTTTAATGCATTATTAACTTTGATTTGCTAGTATTTTGTTAAGAATTTTTGCATCTGTGTTCACTGGGGAGATTGGTCTGTGGCTTTCCTTTTTTATAGCATCTTTACCTGGTTTTGATATTAGAGAGATGTTAGCTTAAAAAAATGAGTTAGGCAGCATTGCTTTTTCTCAATTTATTGGAAAAGTTTTGAACAGGATTTGTGTTAGTTTTTTTTGGGATGTTTGATATAATTCTCATCTGGCCCTGGGCTTTTCTTTGTAGGAAGATTATTGATGACTGATTGAATCTCTTTAGTTGTAATCGGTTTGTTGAGACCCTCTATTTCTTCTTTAGTCAATGTAGCTTGTTCGTGTGTTTCTAGGAATTTTTCCATTTCATTCAAGTTGTCTAGTTTGTTGGTGTATAACTGTTCATAGTATCCTGTTATGGATTTTTTTCTTCTTCAGGGTTCATGGTAATGACCTCCCTCTAATTTCTGATTTTGTTTATTTCCATCCTCTCTCTTTTTTTCTTTGTCAGTCTTGCTAGTGGCACATCAATTTTATTGATATTTCTTAAAGAACAAACTTTTGATTTTATTGAGTCTTTCTATTATTCTTTTGTCCTCCCATTCATTTAACTCTGCTTTAATCTTTGTTATTTCTCTTCTTCTACTCGATTTTGGGTTAATCTGCTATTCTTTCTCTAGTTCCTCCAAGTGAGCATTGAAGTTCTTGATTTTTGCTCTTTCTTCTTTTTTATTTTAATATAGGCATTTAGGGTAATAAATTTCCCTCTCAGCACTGCCTTTGCATAAGTTCTGATATATTTTAATTTAATTTTCATTCATCTGCAAATAGTTACCGACTTGTCTAGCAATTTCTTGTTTAACACACTGTTTTAGAGTGCTTTTTTTTAATCACTATATATTTCTGAAAGTTCTGTTCTTTGGTGGTTATTGACTTCTTGCTTAATTCTATTGTGACCAGAGAAAGAGCTTTGAATAATTTCAATGTTTTACAATTTATAAATGCATGTTTTGTGCCCCAGTATATGATATATTCTGGAGAACATTCCATGAGCACTAGAGAAGAGTGTATATCTTGGTATTCAGGGGATGTAATAACTATATGTCTGTTAAATCTAATCCATTTATCAAGTTGTTTTAACTTTTCTATTTGCTTGTTCATCCTCTGTCTAGTTGTTCTACCTATAGAAAATAGTGGTATACTGAAGTCTCCTATCACTATTATTGAAACATCCATCACTCCCTTCAGTTTTACCAATGTTTGCTTCATGCATATTGGGAACATCTTGATTGGGAGTATAAGCATTTATGATTGTTATTTCTTCTTGGTGAACCTTTATTAATATATAGTGTCCTTCTTTGTTTCTTATGATGCTTTTACATTTAAGGTCTATTTTGTCTCATATTAGTATAGCTACTTCTGCTTTCTTTTGGTTACAGCTTTCATGGAACGTCTTTTTCCATCCTTTCACTTTCAATCTATTTGTATCATTGGGTCTAAGATAAGTCTCTTTTAAACAGTGTATTGCTGGATCATATTCCTTAATCCTTTTTGCTAATCTGTATCTTTCAATTGGTTAGCTTAGTTTATTAACAGTAAAAATTATTACTGTAAGTGCATTTCTTGAATCCACTATCTTATCTTTTGGATTTTATTTGTCAGATATATATATATTTGTTTCCCTCTTTCTCTTTTCATCCTTTGAACTACATTTACAGATAGTTTCCAGTTCTGTGTTCTCCTCCATACCTCCCTCTCCTGTATTTTTTTTCAGCCCACAGTACTCCTTTTAGTACTTCTTGTAGGGTGAGTCTCTTCCTGACAAATTCTCTCAGCATTTGTTTCTCTGTGAAAATTTAAATCTCTTCCTTGCTTTTGAAGGACAATTTGGCTGGGCACATAATTCTTGGCTGGAAGTCATTCTCTTTCATAATCTAAAATATATCATACCATTGCCTTCTCACCTCCATAGTGCCTGTTGTGTAGTCCGAACTCAGTCTTATATGGTTTCCTGGTATGTTGTAGGTCATTTTCCTCTTACTGCTTTCAGGATTTTTTGTTTCTCTTCAACATTTGACAGAATGATCGGTATGTATCTTGAAGTAGGCATATTTTGATTTATTCTATTTGGGGTTCATTGAACTTCTTTGATTTGCATATTTATGTCTTTTATAAGGTTTGGGAAATTCTCCCTCATTATAGCCTCAATTAAAACTAGCCCTTTACTTGTCTTTACTCCTTCTAGAACACCAATGATTCTTATATGTGTGCACTTTGTTTTGTCTATCATTTCCCTGAGATATAATTCAAAATTTTCCATCTTTTTTGCCATTTGCTCTTTTGTGTGTTCAAAATCAGTTTTCCTGTCTTCTACTTCACTTATCTTTCTTTTACCTCTTCATATCTGCTGTTATATGTCTCTAGCATATTTTTAATCTGGTCTACATCATCTTTAATATCTCCAATTTTTCTATTTATTGTTTCAAATTCTACTTTTGCTCTTCTATTCTCTTCTTGTTCTCCTTTATGTCATTAGCCAACCCATTGATTTTATTTAGTAGAACTATATGAACATTTTTGATTAGTTGTTTCAAAGTCTTTGTCTCCTTCATTGATTTATGGTCATTAAGCTGGGCTGTGTCTGTCTGCATCTTCATATACATAGTGGTCTTCTGTTGCCTTTGAGTCATAAAATTATCTTGATAGGGTTACTTTGGAAGTTGATTTCCTTCAGTAGTTTAATGTTTTGTATTTTCAGGATGGGTGTGGGGCAGGATGCAGGGCATGGGGTAGGTTACAACAGTGCAGTAATAGGTTGCAGCACAGGTATAGGCACAGGTTGGTGGTGCAATGCTGGTTCCCAGAAGTTTGGGTGTAAGTGAAGGATCTGGAGGGGCAGTGCAGGGCAATAAGTTTGGGGTACAGCTTGGGTAGGCCTTGGAAGACGGGGCAGGGTGCAGCATGGGAGATACCAAGGTAGGGTGCTACAGGAAGTGGATGGGGGTGCTATGTATGGGAGCTGGTTTGTGGGCAGTATGCAGGTGGGCACATGGAGCATGAGGGTCATGGGTATCAGGGTGTGTGGCACAGAGCCAGGGAGGCCAAGGCATGGGTGTGTACTTACATCAGAGGAGAGGGTCCAGGCAGACGGGGATGCAGATGCACATATATGCAGGGGCTGGGCACAGGTCACAGGGTTGCAGGCCATGGGTGAATGAATGGTGTGTGCGGGTGTGACCATTCAAGGAACACAGCTTGGCTTACATCCTAGTCTCTGCCTCCCTGTCCATGGACTCCTGAGGGCTCTGGGCCTCCATTTGGAGAGGGCCGTGTTCAGCTGTTTGCACAGGCTGAATGGTCTTCAGTTCTCTGCATCTCAGTTCTTCTGCTTTTTCAACCAGGGCTTCCCTATGTGGTATGGAAGACCCTCTTAGGTCATTTACACCCAGGAACTGCTGTCCCAGTCATTTTTCTCTCACTCTCTAACTGTTCTTTGGAGTAAGGGTTGAACTCCATCTATCCTATTCCACCATCTACCCAAAAGTCTGTTTTTTTATTCTAGAAATTTTAAAAGCATGCTGCAACTTTACAGAACCATGGAATCTATTTACCAAATAAAAGTAACACTAAATTTTATAACAAATAATATCCAAATCTCAGCAATTTATTTAGCACAAGAAAGACCTATATTCCAATAGGCTGAAACTGAGGTGACTCTTCATGGTTGGGCACATCGCCTCTGAGCTCTCCTCTGGGTGGAAAGGTCAGTGGTCAGGGCTCCTTTCAGCCTAACTGTGCAGAAAATACTTCATTTCCTTCTGTCTAGCTGCATGGACACAAGTCAGAGGAAGCAAGTCTGGAGGATTTTGTACAACATTTTAGGAGTTAGGCCTAGAAATGGAAAACATCTTCTGCTACATTTAATGACCAGATGTGTCCCCACCCAGATACAAAGGGCTGGGAGATACAGTTTCTTTGTATGTCTAGAGAATAAATGATTTCATGAAGAGAAAGTGATGACTGCTACTGAAGGTAATCTTATCCAATAATTCTGATCCATAGGCTTCTTCCTAATAGGGATTCTGCAAGAATACAAACATTTCATGCTTACATTTTCCCTTAAAAGGGACAGATGGTTCTATTTCCCTCCAAAATGCCTCATCCTGGCCTTGTAATTCTGTATAATTTAATGTAATACTCAGTTATATCCTAGAGTATGTTGAGTAGGTAATTAACGGTATTGGCAAACGTCCCTTGAGAGGCAAGAGAAAAATATGAAATTATTAAGCTTTACCAAGGGGAACCCTCTGATTCTATGTCAAACATTAAGGACACCTAAATCCATAGACCAAGCCTTTAGTCCTGAGGCTTGCTCTTGTGAAGCTTATGTATGTAACAGAGAAGCTTACCCTACCTATAGGTATGCCTAGGAGTTACTTCTGGAGGACCTCTTTTGTTGCTCAGATGTGGCCTCTCACTCTCTCTAAGCCCAAGTCTGCAAGTGAAATCATTGCCCTCCCCTCTACATGGGACATGACATCCAGGGGTGAAAGTTTCCCTGGGAGCATGGGAGATGTGGGGGTACTTGTTCTGAAAAGGCTTTCTTTCTTTTTTTTAGCTTTTAACTTTTTAACAGCTCATTAGATAGTACTGGCAAGTACAGAAAATAAGGTTGCTGAGAGGCAAAGTAACAAGTCAGGTGAAAAGAGTTAATTCCCTAAAGGGCTTATCTTCCCCAAGAAAAGGGGACAGGGCCCAGCTCAAGTGGAATTTCTCCTTCAAGGAATTCAAGCCTCAGGGACTAGAAAACTCATTGGTAGAAAGACAGCCTACACAATGGGAGACAATATTTGGAAACGACATATCAGATAAAGGTCTAGTATCCAGAATTTATAAAGAGATTGTTCAACTCAACAACAAAAAGACAGCCAACCCAATTACAAAATGGGAAAAAGACTTGAACAGACACCTCTCAGAAGAGGAAATACAAATGGCCAAAAGGCACATGAAGAGATGCTCAATGTCCCTGGCCATTAGAGAAATGCAAATCAAAGCCACAATGAGATATCTTCTCACACCCACCAGAATGGCCATTATCAACAAAACAGAAAATGACAAGTGCTGGAGAGGATGCGGAGAAAGAGGCACACTTATTCACTGTTGGTGGGAATGTCAAATGGTGCAACCACTGTGGAAGGCAGTTTGGCGGTTCCTCAAAAAGCTGAATATAGAATTGCCATACGATCCAGCAATACCATTGCTAGGTATCTACTCAAAGGAATTAAGGGCAAAGACACAAATGGACATTTGCACACCAATGTTTATAGCAGCATTATTTACAACTGCAAAGAGATGGAAACAGCCAAAATGTCCATCAACAGAAGAGTGGCTAAACAAACTGTGGTATATACATACGATGGAATATTATGCAGCTTTAAGACAAGATAAACTTATGAACCATGTAATAACATGGATGGACCTAGAGAATATTATGCTGAGTGAATCCAGCCAAAAACTAAAGGACAAATACTGTATGGTCCCACTGATGTGAACGGACGTTCGAGAATAAACTTGAAATATGTCATTGGTAACAGAGTTCAGCAGAAGTTAGAAACAGGGTAAGACAATGGGTAATTGAAGCTGAAGGGATACAGACTGTGCAACAGGACTAGATACAAAAACTCAAAAATGGACAGCACAATAATACCTAATTGTAAAGTAATCATGTTAAAACACTGAATGAAGCTGCATCTGAGCTATAGGGTTTTTTTTGTTTTTGTTTGCTTGTTTGTTTGTTTGTTGTTGTTTTTTACTATTATTACTACTTTTATTTCTTTTCTTTATATTAACATTTTATATCTTTTTCTGTTGTGTTGCTAGTTCCTCTAAACCGATGCAAATGTACTAAGAAACAATGATCATGCATCTATGTGATGATGTTAAGAATTACTGAGTGCATATGTAGAATGGTATGATTTCTAAATGTTGTGTTAATTTCTTTTTTTTTTTCTTTCCGTTAATAAAAAAAAATTAAAAAAAAAAAAAAGTTGAAACAATCGGGTGGGCCACAGTGGCTCAGCAGCAAGAATGCTTGCCTGCCATGCCAGAGGACCCAGGTTCGATTCCCGGTGCCTACCCATGTTAAAAAAAAAAAAAAAAAAGTTGAAACAATTGAAAAATTGTCTTACTGCCTGGCATCAAATCAAGAGGAAAATGTCCACCAGTCTTAACGTGAGTGTTTCCATGATCAAAGTTATGGGCAGGTTCATTCTGAGTCTGAGTAGCTGTTTTTCACCCCTGTGATTTTTTCCAGAACCGTTTGCCTCCTTGCAGCTCGTCCCGCATTACTGCAGGAACAGTATGGTCCCAGAAACCAGGGACCATCTGGTACAGCCTCTGAGCACAGCAGGAAGCATGAGCATCGACAAAGTTGGACTGATCTGGGCTCGGAAGGTAAATCTCCATAGCTCTCCTTTAGAGCTCATCTAGGCATTGCTGGAAGTCCAGACACTAAAATCAGGTTGGCAGAAAAGTGCTGTAACAGTCAAGGTTATAAAGCAAACATCTTCCCATGGGCGTGGTGTGTTTCTCTGCTTACACAGATTGTCTTATTCTCTGAACTTGCCCTATGCATTTTTACCCATTTGCTTTAGCATATGTGCTCTCTACTTCCTGAGAACAACCCTACTTGTAGGGTTGTAGCTACTCAAATCTATAATGAACCTGTTGATAACTTTGGCAGACAAGTTTTAAACATTGTCTAAATATCAAGTTACTGTCAAGCAGAACCAGCAGTACCTAACACTCATGGGTGTGGAGAAATTTAAATGAGATGATTCATTCAAGGAAGGGTTGCCAGATTTAGCAACTATAATTATAGGGAACCCCATTCAATTTGAATTTTAGAATTCAAATTAAATTTGAATTCCCAAATATTGGACGAGATATACACTTACTAAAAACAAATTTGTTGGTCATCTGAAGTACAATGTTATCTGGATGCCCTGTATTTTATGTGGCAATCCAAACCTAGAGCTCTGAACTCAATATCTGACATATAGTAATAGCTAAAATGTATAAATGAATAACTACACTATTCTGTTAAGTTTTTCTATTGTATTTGCTTTAAAACAGTCAAATGCATAATATGTATCATTATTAACTTAAAATGTAAATATAGTTGAGGTTACAATCTGGCATTTAAATGTTAATATTTTCTAAAACACTTGAATAAAATTTAACTTTGGGGGCATACAATGTTCATATAATAAACATATTATATGGCAACTCTTATTTGCTACACATGAAGCAATCCTGTGCAAATACGGATAGAAAGTCTTTGCCCTTGAATATCTCATAATTTAGTGAGAAGATATGCAAATGTTTACTTTTCAAATACTTACCAAAAAATCCACCATTCACCCTCACCTCAATTTAAGATATAATTAAAACTGGTAAGACAAATAATACAGGCAAAAACACCAAATTTGGGGAATAAGGTAATTTACCACATGTCTTTATAAAATACTTCCTAAATTGATAATGTGGTTATTAAGAAGAAAAGAAAGCCAAAAGAGACACAGTGAGGCAGATAGATAGATAGACAGACAGATAGATAGACAGATAGATAAAAAGATAGAAAGATAGACAGACATAGATACATAGATGCACATAGATACATAGATGCACGTGGATGGATACACATAGATGTGCATAAATGGTAGATATACATAGACAGATGGATATACATAGATGCACAGAGATGATACAGATACATGGGTAAATAGATGCACATAGATACATAGATGCACGTGGATGGATACACATAGATGTGCATAAGTGGTAGATATACACAGATAGATGGATATACATAGATGCACAGAGATGATACAGATACATGGGTAAATAGATGCACATAGATAATAGAGAGTAAGATAAGGAGAGAGAGAAGGAAAGAAGTAAGAACAGACATCAGAGAGTTCCTGATGCTCTATATATGTTTCATGGATCTTAAAAATATTTTTATCACTGTTCAGCTTTTCTCTGGTATGGGTCTTCACTGAAGGGTGGCTAAGACATATTCTATGGGGCAAAATCAATCCCAGAGTTGCTGTTCTCTTTTTGATCAAGAACCATAATTCTTGTATTACTATGTTGAGAATGAAATAAAATTTGCACATTTCTTCCCTAGCTTCTATTGAAAAGGTAAGGATTTTATATTATTCCCGACTGAAAAATAGTCATGTCTTGCTTCCATTTTTTTCTCTTTGCAGCCCCTTTACAGATTCATTATCCAGATGCCAGTGTTACCGCTTCATACGACTCTTGAACAACTGGAGTTTTAATTTAAAACATTTCTGTGGGAGATGCTTGTTTTATGTTGAGACACTAGGAAGAGTCAGCTGGCAGAGAGGGTGAAAAGTTTCTAGGTGGGGTGAGAGAGAGATCTGTACAAAATAATTAATCTTTTTTTAATGATATGACCAAAAAGTGAACCAAAAAGAAATAAAATTTAGAAATTGTGATTTAGACAATTCTAATGTTGGAGGTCCTTAATTCCAAATGTAATGGAAAATCTTTAGTATATTTCATATATACCTGTGTCTCTATGTGCATGTGTGTGTTAAAAATAAAATAAATTATTTAGAGATGGCTTTCATAGAAATTAGTTTTTTCACAGTAAGGAATGAGAGGAAATAAAAATTTATTGTGCATCCATCAGGACAGAGGTACATTGCACAATGTGACTTACTCGCATCTTTACATTTCCGTGAAGTCAGCAGTGTGAGCTTCCTTTCCACAGATGAGGAGACTGAGGTTCAGAGTGCTTAAGTGAGCATCTGGGTTTATGCAGGCAGTCTGCATCAGAATCAGGACTCACAAGCACCCAGGTCTCACCTCAAAGCTCAGTCCTTTTCCACAACCCCAGAATAAGGGCAAGTAAGAAAATTAAGTAAAAAGATGCTAAATATACAAATCTTCACATTAGTTTTGAGTATTTGTAGGGCGTATAAGGTACACTAAGCGTCTCCACCCCTCTGATTAGCGAGCATCCCACTCTCACACCCCGTCACCATCCTGGTCGCAGGCCGTTTTGCCCTTCCCTGCATAGCCCCGTTCCTGTGGGAGGGTCTCTCCTGGCTCTGGCCTCATGCATTCCTTTAACCTGCCCTTCTCCCCCAGTGGATCTGGCCTTGCCCTGCAGTGATCTGCCCTGGCTTCCCCAGGACTTGGCCTAGTGCCTGCAGACAGTAGCCATCCAAGGAACACTGAGCTGATTAAAATGTTTTCAATCCCCCTTATCTGGACTCTTTAATTATTTGCTTGGAAAAGCCGACATTCATAGGTAGCATGAATGTGCCTGTCCCACCGCTGGCCTTATGCCAGCGTGCAGAGTCCAGCTGAAGGTGTTCGGGGCAAACGCCAACAGTGTCATGACCATGGACCCACGGTTTTCGACCTCCTGCAGCTCAGTCGAATATTCTCAACTTCCAGGCCATATGCTCATATCTCATTTCAGGAAACCCCTTTGCAGGGGTCAGTAAGGAGTGGCCAGGAGTGAGAGCGTCCCAGTGCAAACCATTTGGTGACTATTGCTTTAGCCACCAAGATGAAAATCATGGGGCTATGGGGGAGGAAGCGATTTCTTCATGCATAGGCCCATAGATTTTGTTTTCTTTATCCTGTAGCAGCTTTGTTGAAGCAGCGCTGAAGTACAATACACTGTACATAATCATACTGCACATGATGATAAGCTTTGACACGTGTAACACTTGTGAAACCATCACCACGATGAAGATAAGGAATGCATTGCTCTCTCCCAAAAGTCTCTGTGTGCCCCTTCTGTAGACTGATGGGTTTCTGATCCAAAACCTACCACCCGACTGTAGATAAGCACAGAGCCAGGATTGCCGGCCTTGGGCACATATGTACTTGCACACAACCTGATTCCTCACATTTGCAGGTCCTATCATTTTCCATTTTCTGTGATCCGATGAAGAATCTGAAGGGACCGAGTCCTAGGGTTGACCTTGATGTGCTCTGCGTGTGACCTTGGCATTTAAAGAGCTGCTGCAGACCCACTGGAATCTTCCTGTAGCTCTGTGGGAACGGCCCAGTTGGGGCCTCAATCCCTTCACCAAATAAAGGTTAGGCCAGTTTCTCTTCCCAGGGCTGGAATAGAACTTATCTTATATGGTTTTAAGATATTTAGTGTAAAATTGCTAATAAGTGGCATTTTCCCTTTTTATTCACCTGTTGCATTTTGCTCCTCACTCCAGACTCAGAGCAGAGTTGTCTCACTCGGGGACCCACCTTTGAATGCCCACCCTCCCCACCTCTATTAGTTCTGTTCTTTTCTGTGCTGCTTGAGACCAGTTTTGACCTTGACCTCACCACTTACCACATGATAGCAGTTACTTATCTGTGCTCCCTGCTAGACCAGGCACTCTCCATGCGGTCTCCGTCTGACCCTCTTTGGGCCTTCAGTGGTTGGCGCACTGCCATGCCCAGAGGAGAAGTGAGTGACTGGTGCTTAGAACTCAGCTGAGCCCCTAAAGTAAATAGGGACTTAAAAATTCCCCCAAATAGAAATGTTTTAGCAATAAATCTGCCGAGACCAGAAAAAGAACGTTGATATTTTTTATACTCCTCAGGTCTCCTTCTCATTTCTCTGTTAATATTTATAAGTGCTCTAGTTGTTGTTTACACATCACCAACACCTCAGTTAAATCAAATCTGACCTCCTTCCCAGCTCATGGACTTTTCCAGTGACTTGCTGTTGTTGGAATGGTATTGGCATGTGAGAGCCTGTGGCCCCGTCTCACAGAGCTCACTCAACCCTGCCCTTCTCTTGGTTCAGTGCTCTCCAGAGCTCCCATGTCCATCCCTTTCTACAAGCAAAGCTCACTTTTCCCCTCCCTCAAGCTAGGATGCATATCTATGAGAGATTAGTAATTTTCTTTTTCTTTTTCCCTTCTGTCTTTCATGTTTACTTTTAAAAGAAAAGGAAATAAAACTAATTGGAGAGGAAGGAAATAAAAGTAAAACTATTCTTTAATCAGTGTAAAAGTTATGCCTTATTGGTTATTTAATTCTTGTATAATATTATTACTGGCCAAAAATGGAAACTAATATTAATACATGTGCATGTAAATTTGCCATGATTAAATGAGAAAATAAAAACACTCTATAACACATTAGAACTATTAGCTCTGACTTTGGACAACTGAGACAATTTTTAATACCCTTGTCATGTGTAAGACTGATGTTTTTCTCTTAGACATTGAATATAAATCACTGCATTAGAGAATGGACTTAAAGAACACTTGAGGGTAGACCACGGTGGCTCAGCAGGCAAGAATGCTCGCCTGCCATGTCAGAGGACCCAGGTTCGATTCCCAGTGCCTGCCCATGTTAAAAAAAAAAGAACGCTTGAATAACACTATTGATATGCTAAGCATTGTGTAAAAATAAGGTCCGAAGAAGGAATTTTTAAAAAATGTTTTGGGATTAAAGTATTATACAAATATAAAAAGAGTAAGAATACAAGATAATGTAAAACAAAAGTTGACAATTCTGCTTTACACCACACTGTGGACAAGATAATTTGAAATATCTTGCCACTAAAATGGAAATAAATAATAGATAAATTACTATAGAAAATAAATATTTGATGCATTTCTTTCTTCAAAGAGACTGAATGAAGCTTTGAAGACTTTGCAATAGAAAACTAACAGTGATGACTCAATACAGATGGGTGGGCAGTAAACAAACAAGAAAGCCAGGTTTTTTTTCTTGCAAAAATGTTCCATAAAGTGATGGAATCAGGAGACCAAGGCTCAGTCCATGCTAAGGTAGATCTGGGACCCCTATTAAGGCAAAATCTTTGGAAATTGGGACAGTTTCAGTTTGTCTCCAATTTTTGGTATTATTTCCCTAGAAAGATGGAATATGTCCACAATTGTTGGCTCTGAGTGGACTTGGCAATTAAATAATAAAAAATCATTGGCAGAGCCATGAAACCTGAAGGCCTATGAATTACCTAAGATTAAGGGAGAATGAGGAAAACTGAGAACTCTAAGACTTCACCACCACAGAAGCAAGCACTGAGAAATAAGTGTCGGCTGTCTGGTATAAAGGATGGGCAAGAGCGTGGCTGGAGACACCTCTCAGGTGCAAATGCATGAGGAAGTTTGAAGGTTGAACAGCAACATTAAGAACAAACTTCAAGACACAAGTTCCCATCCTAAACACAACACAGTGCCAGAATTCTAAGTCAGAATTAGCCTGAAGGCAGACTTAGCAATAACAAATCCCAAACCAAGCTCAATCGCTGACTAGGCTGACCCAACCCACCACAGCAATGTCCAGGGACAAATACTGCTCGCCTCAGTCTCTACTGTCACACATACATGATCCGACTTTCAAGCAAAATTAAAAATAAAAATCATGAGACATCAAAAAATAACAGTTACATATCCACCTGTGAGAGCCAAAGCAATCAAAATGATGAAACTCAGACATCATCCAGGGGTCAGCGTCACCAAACAGGGTATTCTCAATAAGTGCAGTTAATAAGCCAAAAGCTCTAGTGAGAAAGGTGGACAACATACAGGAGGAAACATATAGAGAATGTCAGCAGAGAGGTAGAAACTAAAACACAGAATCAAGCAGAAATGTTAGAGAAAAAAAGATAAAGGACATCTTTGATTGGCTCACCAGTAAATCCAACATAACTGCAGAGGAATCAGTGAAGTTGAAGATAGGCCAATAAAAAGTATTAAAAATGAACCACAAAGAGGAAAAAAACTTAAACTGAAGAGTATATGAGAGAGAGATGAGAAAATATCAAAACACATGTGCAATTTGAATCCCAGAAGGAAAAGAGAGAAATCAGAAAAAAATAAATATTAGATAATATAAGGCAGGCATACATATATCATAATTTTATAATGATTTATAAATATAAAAATTCAAAGATATCAAATCACATATCCTCAGGGAACCCTAAGCAGGATTGAAAGTCCCCCCCCTACACACACACATACGCAAACACTCACACCATAGTAAATATGTTGAAAGCATATTTAAAGAGAAAATTCTGATGGCATCTAAAAGGGTGCATTACATGTGGAGGTGTAAAGATAAAGATCACAGCAGCCTTCTGGTCAAACCATCCAAACCAGAAACCAACGTAGTGTAATATTTTAAACACTGGGAGGGGTTGGGATCAACCCAGAAATTAATATCCAGTGAAACCATGTTTTAAAAAAAAGGCAAAAGAAGGGTGGCCCAAGATGGCGGCATAGTGAGGTGTGGAATTTGGTTTGTCCTCCAAGGCAGCTGGTAAACAGCCAGGAACATTACAGAACAACTTTGGGGTGAACAGTGGTGACCAGACACATGGTGTACCCCCGTCTGGGTAAGACGGAGCAGCTGAGACACCATACAGAACTGTAAGTCCCCAAAGCCACAGAGGCCAGCGCCCCTTCCCCACGGGCACTGTAGGCTGGTTCCCCAAGGGGAAAAGAAACAAACTTTACTAGCAGCAAGGGCTTTGCTCAACCAAGCTCTAACTGCTGAATTGATTAACAAATTCTGACCACTGAAAACTGGCCCCCAGCACAGATAAACCTGGAGAAAGCATTAAAGGTACCTAGAAGTTTTCCCTTGGGCAGAGAGGGAGTGGGGATGAAGGCAAATAAATAAATAAATAAATAAACCAGAAGCTTTTTGAGTTGCACAGCACACAATACTGGAGAAGTGTTGGCACCAACAAAAGGGGGCATGTAGAGCCTGGAGATACATAGGGCTACATACCCACTCAATCTCTTGATCGGTAAACATGGGGAGTGGGGGTACTTGTTCTGAAAAGGCTTTCTTTCTTTTTTTTTTTTTTACCTTTTAACTTTTTAACAGCTCATTAGATAGTACTGGCAAGTACAGAAAATAAGGTTGCTGAGAGGCAAAGTAACAAGTCAGGTGAAAAGAGTTAATTCCCTAAAGGGCTTATCTTCCCCACGAAAAGGGAACAGGGCCCAGCTCAAGTGGAATTTCTCCTTCAAGGAATTCAAGCCTCAGGGACTAGAAAACTGAAATAACTAAAGTCATCCTAATACCTCACCTCTGTTTCAACCACACTCCCAGCAGGGAGAGTGCTGAAGTTAAAAGTACCACATTACTTTATGCTGCTGGGACCCCAGGCAGACAAGCGCCACATACTTGGCAGGACAGGAAAAGCACAGAGTCTAGAGGCTTCACAGGAAAGTCTGATAACCTGCTGGGTCTCACCCTCAGGGAAAATTGATGCTGGTTATGCTCTCATCCTGAGATGTGGGCCAGTCCAGTCTGGAAAAATCTGACAGGGTTCAGTAATATCTAAGGAGACACTCAAAAAAAAAAAAAAAAAAGGCTCCATGTAGGCAGGGTAAGAATCAGAAAATCAAGAACTGAAAGATTTGATCAGTTAAACAGAACCTGTGCTACTGGTCTAGAATAAATTGAACTGAAGGCCAAAGAACAGATAGAAAACAAAGCCATCCAGTAAGAAAAACAGGTGAAAGAGTGAAAACAACCTACAGAATAAACTAATTAAGGAAATAAAATGCCTAGGTGCCAGCAAAAAATAATGAGACATACTAGGAAAATCGAAGCTATGGGCCAGTCAAAGGAATAAGCCAACATTTCACATGATATACAGAAGTTGAAATAAGTAATTCAGGATGTCCAAACAGATTTGCAAAATCTCATCAAAAATCAGATCAATGAGTTGTGGGAGGATATAAAGAAGACATTGGGCAAACATAAAGAATAACTTGGAATTTTGAAAAAAAAAGCAAATCACAGAACTTACAGGAATGAAAGTCTCAATAGAAGAGCTGGAAAAACAATAGAGACCTACAATGACAGATTTGAAGAAGTAGGAGAAAGGATTAGCAAACTAGAGGCTGGGCATCTGAAATCCAGCACACAAAAGAAAAGAGAGGGAAAAGAATGGAAAAATATGATCAGAGTCTGAGGGAATTGAACGACAACATGAAGCACACACATATTCATGCTGTGGGTGCCCCAGAAGGAGAAGAGAAGGGAAAAGGAACATAAAGTCTAATGGAGGAAATAGTCACTGAAAATTTCCCATCTCTTATGAAAGACATAAAATTATAAATCCAAGAATTGCAGCATACCCCAAACAGAATGGATCCAAAACCCTTATTAATCAGATTGTCAAATGTCAAAGACAAAGAGAGAATTCTGAAAGCAAGAGAAAAATAATCCACCACATACAAGCTAAGTTCAGTAAGACTATGAATGAATTTCTCAGCAGAAGGCATGAAGGCATGAAGGCATGAAGGCATGAAGGCAGTGGCGTGTTGTATTTAAGATTCTAAGTGAGAATAACTGCCAACTGAATATTCTATATCCAGCAATACTGTCCTTCAAAAATGAGGGGGGATTTAAAATATTTTCAGATGAACAGGCACTGAAAGAAATTGTGAATAAAAGGCTGAAAGGAGAAGAAATACTGAAGGGAGCACTACAGGCAGATAAGAAAGAGAGGTCTAGAGAAGAGTGTAGAAAAGAGGACTTTTGGTAAAGGTAAAAAGAGTAATAAATTAGATATGACATATAAAATCCAAAAGACAAAATAGTAGAAGAAAGTACTGTTTTTGTAGGGAGGATTTTGATGACTTTCTTTCTTTTTAAATATAATTCTAACTGGTAAATGATTGACTAAAGGAAAAATTGGTAGCATTGAATTTTGGCCTAATGACGTGCAAAAGTAAGCTGTACGAGAAAAATGGTACAAATGATGAGTGATATGAACGGGAATTATATTGTTATAAAATGCTACACTGCATGTGAAGCAGCATAATAGAACTTGAAGGTATATTGTGAGTAAATAAAGATATATTTTCAAACAGATCAAAACTAAAATTTTAAAAAGAACTAAATATAAGCCAACAGTGGAAATAAAATGGAATCACTCACGATGCTAAATTAATTAAAAAGCGGGGAGTTAAAAGGAAATGAAGGATGGTGCGACAATGGTTCAGTAAACAGAATTCTTGTTTGCCATGCCAGAGACCCAAGTTTGATTCCCTGTGTCTGCTCATGTAAAAAAAATAAAAAGAGTTTGTCAGACTGGCTAAAAAGCAAGATCCAAATACATACTATGCTCAAAAATTCTATTTAAATATAATAATATATATTATTTAAGTATTAACAGAGGGAAGTTATGCATACCATCAAACAACTAATCAAAAACGTAAATAAAATTTGGTGTGACTATATTAATATAAGAGAAATTATATTGCAGCATAAAAGAGACCATCATGGATAAAGAGTAATACTACATAACGATAAAGGACTCAAGTTCCCAAGGGAACTTGCAGATCCAACAGGGATTTGAAAAGCATGGAGCAAAACTGATAAAACTGCAAAAAGAAATAGACAATCCACAATTATAGTTGGATTGTATTTCTTCTCTCTCAGGAGACAATAGAACAGGCAGAGAGAAAAGAAATAAAATATAGAAAACCTGTACAATTCTCAACCAACTTGCCCAAATTGACATTTACAGAACACTTCACCTAACAAGAGAAGAATACAATCATTTTTAGGTCCCCGTGAAACATGTACCACAGTAGAGCATTAAATAGTCCTCAACAATTTTAATCAAACTAAAATTGTACAGTGTATATTTTATGAAAATAAACCAATAAGCTGACATTATATAGCAGGAAGATATCTGGGTAAGTCATAAATATTTGAAAATTGAAGATCACATTTCTAAATAATCTAGCAGGGCAAGGAAAGAGTTATTAAGAATATATTTTGAATTGAAGAAATGAAATGAAGAAATGAATTGAAATGAAAGCATAACTAAATCTGTGGGAGTAGTTAATGTTGTGTTTAAAGAAACATTAAATGTTTACATTAAGAAAGAAATAAAGCTTCAAAACAATAATCCAAGCTTCCACTTTATGAAACTTTAAAAAGAAAAATAAACAAGAAGTGAAGAGCAAATTCAATCCAAGGCAAGTTAAAGAAAGGAAAAAAGTGAAATAAACAGCTAGTTTTGGAAAAAGATCCATACATTTGTTTAATCTTTAGTCAGACTGATCAAGAGAAAAACTGAGGGAGATAAGACAGGTATTACCAATATCAATACTGAAAGAGGGAGTGATCATAAAGTATTCCCAGGTATTTAAAAATTATCAGAGAAACATGGACAAATTTATGCACAAAATCTGGCAATTTAAATGAAATGCCTTGAAAGACACATTTCTTAATCCAAAAACTACCAAAGCTCACTCAAAAAAAAATTAAAAAACATGAATTGTGCTATATCTATGAATGATAGTGAATTGTGTTGAAAACCTTCCAACAGCAAAAAACCCTGCATGTCCAGATGGCTTTACTGGCAAATTCTGTCATGAATTCAAGAAAGAAATGATACAAGTTCTATAGAAAGAATTTCAAAGTATCAAATATTTCAAACATTTGATTCTTAGAAAGTAAGAATCATCATCCTCAGATATTTTTTGGAAGTCAACACTATCCTCATACAAATATTTGGCCGTACATTTGCTTTGTGTGTTTAGAGATGTATTTGTAAATTTTGGCAAATGCAACTTTAACTTCACTGGTAGAGTTGATGTGTGTGTTTGTGGCAGTCATGATTATACAGGAAGAAAGGGATTACTTGGTTTTGCAGCACAATAAATTTCAAATACACGTCTCCTTTAATTTCGTAATGCAGTGGGGACATTGCTCTCACCACAATTTTTATCATCACCACAAAAGCAACTAATTTCATCTTCGCTTTTAAACTTTTTACTGAATTTCAAAGCACTCATAATAATAACTGTTTCTACTTTATCAGAAAAGGCTTCTAAAAATGTGCTTCCTATGTTGGATTCAAAACATAGAAACACTATTGAAATGAACAAATATCCTATTTGAAACATCTAATGACAATGATTTAAAACCAACATAATTTAACTGTCTGCAAAGTTCTTCAGCTAATGGAGTCAGCACATTAATGGTTATTTTTAAACTTTTTATACTGCACAAGAAGACTTGGAACAACAAAAAAAACTAATTTAGAACAATAGACATCTAATTGAAAAGCCTGCTCCACAGAGAAAAACTAGAAGCAACCACAGAGGTGAGATCATATTACAGCACAGATGGGCTGAAATGATGGCTGATGTTCAACTAGATATGAGGCAGGTTCATGTTTCCTGGTTTCACGTGGTCAGTGATTTTACTACTGGCCCCCATGGTAGTGGGTAAATACCAGTAAATAATTACGGCAAGTTTTAGATGAATTATCACTTTCACTGAGAAACAGAAATTGCGTACTTCATTTATTTTATTAAATTGTATATCATTGCTACTGAAAAGATCTATTCAAATTAAACCAAAGCGTTCCCCCAAATAAAATAGATTATTATAGATGCAATAAATGGCAAATCCACTACAGCACCAGATTCTTTCCTGGACAGGACCAGAGAGTAAATACTTCAGGCTTTGCAGGACATAAGGCCTCTTCTCAAGTCTGCTGTTGTAGCACACAAGGAGCCATGGTCTATACACAAAATAAAGAACATGGCTGTGTTCCAACAAAACTTTTTCATGGGCACTCAGATTTGAATTTCTTACAATTATTGTGCATGATAAAATACTCTTCTTCTTTTTAATTTTTCAATCACTTAAAAATATGAAAACCATCCCCAGTGCATAGTCCCGTGGGTGAGGGCTGCTGACCCTTGCTCTGGACAGGCTTTGGAGCAAGCTGGAGTTTCCTAAATGTTGTCCTCAGAAACTTGCATGGACGGCCACCAAAGTGAGAGGCAACATTTGAAAGGATTGTGGAGGAAGAATTTCGTGAGCGAGCACATGTTTTTAGGAATAATAAATTGTACCAAGTATTTGAAGTGGCCCTTAAGGATCCAGTAGTTTTGGGGAAGTAGAAGGCTTTGAAAGGACACCAGCATAACAGCCGTGTGCTGCTCTGAATCGGTGGTGCCCCCCAGAAAAGCCAGGTTCTTCTAATCCAATCTTGTGGGTGCAGACCTATTGTTGGGCAAGATCTTTTGATTAGATTGTTTCCATGGAGATGTGACTCTACCAAATTACAAGTGGGACCTTCCCAGAGCTGCTACTGCCTGACCAGTGGATATTTGCAGATGTCTATTTCTCCAGGAAGCTTTCCTTGCCTTCTCCATGGGTTTTATTACTTGGTACTTTGAGCTACTTTTGCCCTTTCAAAATAATTGTTACATTCAATTCTTGTACTCAGGAATGTCATGTCAGTCTCCCCAGTCAGACTGAGCTCCCCAAACCATGAGAAATCCTTTATTTAACTCTGTCATTCCAGGGCCAGGGACGGTGTCTGACATTTAACACTTACTCAAGAACTCCACAAATACCTGCGGTGCAAAGTCTAATTATAGCACAGATAAGATTTTGCATTCTGTCTGTCATTCAATATTTTATTATAAGTCTTTCATTTTGCTTTATAGTCTACTCATAATTATCATTTTAATGGCTGCATAAAAGTCCATCAAGTTTGTGTGCCATAATCTCATATTATTTCCGCCTTGTATATGGAAGTTATCTCCACCGTTTTACTATTAATTATATATTTAATTAGCTATTACTTTATCTTTGCTGAATTGTAAGGGCTTGAATGCATGATACATATTACTCATGTCTTTTAAAACATCATTACAATGGAATTTCATTACCCTTTTATAAACACATTTCTTCTTGATTCAAGTAATGTTTAGTACTGCAAGTTAGTATATATGTAGATGAATAAATACTATTTAATCTCTATAAATATACAATGGTATGTAAATATAAGTTACAGATATAAATATGTAGATATAAATATATGCATGAATATAAGACGTGTGTACTGTTTAAAGTGGAAAAAATGAATTTTGGGTAAAGACCTTACACTCAACTTGCGAGAAGATCTGAAGCAAAAGGTTTGGTCCAAAGGTTTGGTCCAGCTGTTTCTTAGCTGGACTCAGCACAAGATATGGGAAAGTTCTTGAATATAGGTCTCCAAAAATTATAAGCTGGAAATTGAGGAAACAGCTGTGGAGCATATAATTTGTACAATTTTCTCTGGCCAACCTAATGCAAATAAAATTAACTAAAATTTTATATTCATTATTTATAATTATTTATTGAATTTCAAAAAGAATCAGAAGCAATTTACTTCTTAAACAGATTTACTTAGATATAATTGGCATACAATAAGCCACAATACTATATTTAAAATATTCAATTTGAAAGGCTGGCATATACACACACTTGTGAAACCATTACCACAATTGAGAATGTGAATTGTCTCCTCACCCCAAAGGTTCTCCTGTCTTTTCTCCTCTCTGCCTCCGTGCCTCCTCTCCTTATCCCTTCACACTCAAACCACCACTTCTCTTGCTTTCAGTCACTATAGAATAGTTTGCCTTTTTAGAATTTTGCATAAGTCTAGTCATACAATATAATGGTTTTTTAAATCCAGGCTTAATATTTGCCAGGAATTATGGTAAAACTTTGGTACGTTACCTATGTCACTGATTTTTAATTAAACAGTATCAAATTATTTGGATGGCACATGGCAGGCGATAGTCTTGACCTTGTGCTATGAAGGTAAGAGTCTCACTTGAGTTCTCCCTCTTCTTTAAGGTTCTCCTAGGCTCACACACTGTGCAGACAGCCACGTGAGCAAGGACGGCATCGCACTCATCTCTTGTTCTTCACAGGACTTAGCCCAGTATTTAACATGCTGTGTTTAGTCCTATAGAGCACCTTTGTGTTGACCTGAACCAAACTGATATGGGTTGAACTGCGAGGGGCAGGCAGAGTGCTACTTGGCAGCTCATGAACCCCTGTTCAGGGAACATTGTGCTAAAGGCCAACCACACACAATGGGTGATTTTGATTCCCTCCAAGCCTGGCAACCCAAACTTAAATGTTGTCCCCATAAAACTCCTTATAGGCTCATCATCTAAGTGATCTGGATATTCCCCAATCAATTTCTTCTAGATTATGATCAAAATAAAAATACACTGAAATTAAAGCATTTGGGAGTTTGAAAATAGATTTGTTTGTATACCCAACTTTGAGAAATATTAACAAAGAGAAAATCACACTGGACAGTGTCAAAATACAAGGCATCAGGACCTAGTTCTAATTCTCCCTTGTGTGTCTCCTTGGCAACTCATCAGACTTCGAATTTGCTGAACAGTGTCTAGGACACTAGGACCTAATCCACAGAGTTGTTGTGAAGGTTGGGTAATAATAGGTAGCACACCTAAGCAACAAGCAGGCTCTGTATGTCGGCTGTGATGAGTAAGTGTGAGCATATTCAATTGAGAAATTAGTAGATTTTGGACACCTAAACTTGAAAACACCGTAAGAGACAGGGAGCCCGGGACGCATGGCTGGACAGCATTTGAAGCTTGACTTTGGTAAACCCTTTCCGTTCAATGCTTTTGGTTGACCGTCTTTTTTGGCAAACCTACAACATTGCGGACCAGAAGACAAGAAGGCTATTCTCAAGCCACCGCTTATCAATGGCTAGTCAGCCTTTAGCAAGCCATTTGGCCTCTGCTAAGATCAATGGACTTATTTACAATATGGTGACAACTGTACCCATTGCCTGATCTCACAGGGTTATTTTGAGGAATACATAGAGTAATGTATGTGAAAGTGCTTTGCAAATGATCACATGTGCTCCCAGAAAATTGTCAAGGCATGACTATTCTTTGAATGCTAGAGCATCCTTCTAGGGCACTGGACCATTGGACATTCTTCGTTTCTGAGCCACTGAGGAGGGTTTCTGGGCATTTGATTGGCTGTATCCCATTAGGCTAAGGGCCAGCCTCACTTCACATGAGATTTGGCTGGAAAAGACAGCAAGGAGGCAACTCTGGCTCCTGAGGTGCCCATCGGGCCTCTGAAACCCTCAGCATCAGGGGACCCCAGCAGCTGTGCTGCACCTCCAGCATCACAGCTCCTGAAGCCTCTTGTTCCCATGAAGCAGCCGCCAAGGGCTCTTTCCGGCAGCATCACCTAAATGAAAGAAACCCTTGTCAGAGTTACCAGAGAGGTCTGCAAGACTTCCGACAGCCATTTCATCTCATGCCAAATGCCACAGGCCACTGAGGGCCCTCTGTCACTGTGTCCCAACCTGGGAACCATTTCAGGACAATCTTCCCACTGGGGTTTGGCTCATCGGCACGGGGAAAAGTCACGTGTGAGTCTGGTTCTCTCTCTAGAAGAAATTAGTCACGTGCTGGAAGGAAAAGCCTACACTAAGTTACGTGTCCCCACAGGCTGCTAAGAGCCTGGTGGGTCAGGACTTGTGCAAGTATAAAGTAATGGAAGCGAGGGGATGATTATCACCAAAGAGATGGAAGTGGAATCATCCAGCCATTTGGTAGTAGAGGGAACTTTACTTACTACTATTTAATGAATAAATATTATTTATCCAACAAATATTTGTCAACGACTTTCAAGCCCTGTCTGTGTTGGTGACACAGCCCTTGCTCCCGAGGAACCATTTCCCACGATGAAGGCCTGCGTTAATAAGACACACGGCACGCAAACTGATGTAAACGCTGAATGAGCCCGGAGCTTTGGTTCCCATCTGGCTTCCTGTCTTCTTTCCATGGAAGTAATAGTCCTGTATTCTTACCAAAGCCTCAGAGGATACTCAGTGTGCTAAAAAATCCCAGAGTTCTTTTGCTTATTGCACATTCTAAATATGACTAAAGACATCAGAGGCTCTAAGAAATGTCTGGGCCTCTCCAGAAGAAGTAGGAGCAGATATCCCTAAGCCTCGGCAGGGTGAGTGTGCAGCTGCTCATGTCGTGTGTAGGGGAAAGAGTGGCAGGAATTACAGACAACAGAGTCCTCCCAGGTTTTACTCTGAAATCAGACCAGAACACTCAGTCTCCCCTTCATTATTTGAGGGGCTGGTGTGTTTCCTGGGTTCCCAGATGGGGTGGGGTACAAGTTGGACAGTAGATTTGGAGAACTTCTATTGTCATCCTCTAGCTGGAAAGAAAAAGCAGCAGTTCAAAGCCAGGAATTCCCCGAATGCCCAGCAGTGGACAGCTAAATAAGAGGCTCAGCAACATCATCAGGATCCAACTTCCTTCTACCATCCCCGCTAGGACTTCTGGGTTGGCCTCATCGTAAAGTAGGTCCTTGAAGCAGATTGCAAAACTGATTGGGTTAAAAAAAATAAAAGTAAATAATAGAGGAGAGGGAGAGAGGAAGCTGCCCACGCAGCCACAACATCAGGAATTCAGCTATAGGAAACAGAATCAGTACCATAAATTTCCTTGTGGGATTGTAATGTGGCCAGAATAAACCCATGCACAGAAAATTCTCTAGTATTGCTAGTGCCAGAATATCATAGGTATTCAGTAAATGTCAAGTAAATTAATCTAATTTGAGGAATGACAGTTCAGAAATCAAAACACTTTGCCCTCAATTTCAGTACCTTTTCCACTGCGGATACAATGAATGAATGACCACTGGACTCCAGATCCAACCAAGCCAGACACCACGTCAACTGCAGCCAATAGATCTCCTAGATTCCTCCTCTCTTACATGCATTGTGGACACTCTAACTCCCTGTTCTTGCAATGTCTATTCCAGTTGGTCAGTGTTTAAAACTTTTTTTTTTTTGCAGGGGCAGGGTCAAGAAAACAAATCTGTAGTGTTTAAAACTTTTAAAGGGAGTGGAATATCAGTCATGAACCTCAGAATCATGCATTTCTGTTCATGTTTCTTTCTGCTAAAGCTACCAAAATGCAATATACCAGAAAAAGGTAGGCCTTTTCAACAGGACTTACAAGCTATAAGTTTACATTTCTAGGCCATGACCCATGAAAATGTCCTAATTAAGGCATAAAGAGTAAGGTACCTTATCTCAGGGAAGGCTGCTGGCATCTGGGTTCCTCTTTCACATGGGAAGCCACATGGCGACATCTGCTGACTCTTTCCTCATGGTTCTGGTTTCAGTGGCTCTCTCCAAAATGTCTCTGGGTGTTACTTTCACTCTTAGCTTCCCTGAGGGCATTTCTGTCTCTAAGCATCTCTGAACTCTCTGGGCCCTGAGCTTTCTTCAAAATGTCTCTCCCTTAGAGGACTCCAGCAAGCTGATTAAGACCCACCTTGAATGGGTGGGGTCACATCTCCATGGAAACAACCTAATTAAAAGGCCCCACTGGACAGTAATTCCACAGCCACAAGCTTGGATTGAAAGAACACAGGCTTTTCTGGGTCAAAACAGATTCAAACCAGCACGGTCGCCTGTTCTATCCCTATGTGACTCTTAACAACTCACTAGTTCCTCTGAAAAGATTCCTCCATCAGTAAATTTCAGACCACACTTTGTACTTTGTCAAGTCAGTGGGAGAACAATTCTTAAAGATGTAGCAGAGTGACTGGCATATAGTAGTTTCTAAATAAATGGAAGTTATATATAAATATAAGTGACAAGGGGCATCAAGTCTGTCTCTTCACTTTTCTCACTGACTTTGACATCCTCAGTTAAATTTTCAAAGGATTTAATTAACTTGCATGAGGTTTATGATGCTACATTCCCAAAGGTTGATTAAGAATGTTTAAATGTCTAGGCTTCCTGTAACATTTGCCAAACAATTTGTTAATGATGCCACTTTAAATGAGCCCACGTCTCATGAATTGCAATCCAATTAAGAACGATATAGCATAAAGTTGATGAACATCTCTTCTCCGATGGGGACTAAATTCTGATTTTAATGAGGGATATATTAAGGTGAGTTGACACCAGATCCCCCTGCCTGTACCTGCTATTTCATACTTGGCCTTCACAGCAGGTCAGTGTGGCACACACGGTCACACCGGATGGCTCAAGGCCGTGAGACTGGGGCCTGACCTCAGACTCCCCAGCACCGTGCCCGAACTTCTCGGTAATCATGGCACATTCAACATGTGGCGTTTAGGAATCCTCTCCTCTAGACGGGGTCACGGACTTATCTCTGCTCTCTTCTCCCTTTCTCTGAATACCTTTGCCATAGCAGAAGACACGGGTTTTACTCTGCTTTCCATCCTGAGTGGGATGAGTTATAATTCCTGGTTTGGAACAGGAGAGGCAAACAGAGAACAGTGACTGGATCAACGAGCTTCTCTTAGCCCTTTAAATGGTACTGGCACACAGGGTAGTAGCCGTGAGTACAGGATAAATCGTAGTGGGACCACTAGCAGTGCCAATGATAACAATAGTGACTAAAATAATTACACAGTTAAGATTGGCCAGGTACTGTTCTAAGGACTTCATTCTATCATCTCCTCAGTACATCAGCCCTATAAAGTATTACTGTATTTTCACATTTTCTGGACAAGGGGTCTGAGGCAAAGAAAGATTATAACCTGCATCCTGTGTGATGAGGCTGGGATTAAAATTAGGTCACCTCAGTGGACTGATGACCACAGATTCCCAAGGGCCCAGATGATGTCAGCTGTGCTTATTTTCCCCACTAAGTAGACTGGACTGTTTCATCCCCAAGATACAGTCCAGCTTTTTTTCTATGATTCTATCTAATTTTCCTTATTTGGGTCTCCTTTTCCCCTCAGGGCCACCCTGTCCCTGCCTTATTCTTTCATGGGTCACTTTGCCACCATGCTCTCTGACCCTTCGAACTCAGTCACCGTGCCAGTGTGACTGTGTGAGTGACTGTGCCCACACAGTGTGTGTGGAGAACCGGGCCTGCACTGGGTGACAGTGTGACTGTGCCTGCACAGTGTGACTGTGAGGCTGTGCCCACACACCACACAGTGTGATGGTGTGATGACCTGCACAGTGTGACTATGTGACTGCTGGCACAGTGTGATTGGGTGACTGCCGGCACTGTGACAGTGTGACTGCATGACTGTGCTTGCACTGTATGACTGGGTGGCTGTGCCTGCACTGTGTTATGGGATGGCTCTTCCTACACTGGGTGACAGTGTGATTGCCTGCACAGTGTAAGTGTGAGACTGTGCCTGCACAGTGTGACTGTGAGACTGTGCCCACACAGTGTGAGTGTGAAACTGCCCACACAGTGTGAGTGTGAGACTGTGCATGCACAATGTGATGGGGTGATGACCTGCACAATGTAACTATGTGACTGCTGGCACTGTGTGATTGGGTGACTGGGTGGCTATGCCTGCACTGTGTGAGTAGGTGACTGCTGGCACGTTGTGATTGGGTGACTGCTGGTACTGTGTGACAGCGTGACTGTGTGACTGTGCTTGCACTGTATGACTGGGTGACTGTGCTGGCACTGTGTTATGGGACGGCTGTTCCTACACTGGGTAACAGGGTGATTGCCTGCACAGTGTGTGTGGCTGTGACTGTAGAGTGAGACTTGGTGACTGTACCTGTACAGTGTGAATATGTAACTGGGGGCTGTGCTTGCACAGTGTGAGTGTGTAACTGGGGGCTGTGCCTGCACAGTGTGGGTGTATGGCTAGGTGGCTGTGCCTGCACAGTGTGAGTATGTGATGGGGTGACTGTGTCTGCCCTGTGTGAGTGTGTGACTTTGCCTGCATAATGCTCATTCCCTACCTTAGGGGAAATCAGCTGTAGTCAAGGGAGCAATTAGCTCCTGATTACTGCTGATCTATTAATTGGGAAGTGCTGTAGGCCCTACTTAGCATGATCTGGCTAATGAAATCACAGTCTCTTTAATCAAGGATTCAGGGTTGCTTCTAGCTAGTGGATGGAAATTGGATCTATTTCCCTGGTGAAAATACTCCTCCCCATCCACCAAGGAGGTTTGCTGGATGCAGCCCTCACATCCAGATGCTGAAGCATATGCTCACATGTTCACCTGACTGCATCAGTCATGGAAGTGTCATAGGGCTGATGCTCTGTGTACTTCATCCCTGAGACCCACAGGGTGGGTGTCTGCCCCACATGTGATAGGAACTTAATGAATAAATGTAGAATAAAGAAATGGACTGCTAGGATCCTTAGGGTTTGCATTAGTACAAGCAGGATGATAATACCTACCTTGTTGGTTCATTAGGTGTATTTTGTAGAATTGTATATAATAAGCTTGGTTATCACCAACAAATAAGAAGCTAGTAAAGCGTAAGTGAGTTTCATAGGAAGATGTTTTATGAATGATTATGAATGCTTATCTATTTAATGAATGAATGAATGAATGAACAAATGAATAAATAGAGTATGATCAATCTGGTTACTAAAATTATTAGTTATAATTCATTATCTGTCCTTTCTTGCTGAAGCTTATAACTTGTTCCAATTTTAGTTCTGATGACAATATCAGAGATTCTTTAATTCTTATTTTAATTTGGGGGAACATCCACACAAAACTCATCTTTTTCAATGTGCCCTTTGTGGCAGTTACTAATTCACATTCATCAATAAAGTCAAATATCTGTTTGGATGTTGTGAGATGTAAGCATGTGCTAAGTTGTTTTACACTTAATTACTGGTAGATAACATGTGTTAATGTGGATTGGTTCTTTAAACCTTCATTGCAACTGTTTTGTTTTGCTAAAGCTGCTGGAATGTAATATGCCAAAAATGGATTGGCTTTTACAAAGTTGATTAAGTGACAAACTTACAGTTCTAAGGCCACGAAAATGTGCAAACTCAGGCATCAGCAAGAGGATACCCTCACCCGAGAGCGGTCAGTGGCATCTGGGGTTCCTCTGTCACATGGGAAGGTACCTGGCCATGTCTGCTAGCCCTTCTGTCCTGAGTTCGTTTCACAATGGCTCTTTCAGCTCCTGTGGGTCCTTCTGACTCATCCTGAGGTAGTTTCTTTCTGAGATCTCCTTCCATGATCCTTCCTAACAGACTCCAGTAAAGGATTAAGACCCACCTTAAGTGGGTGGGATCCTATCTCCATGGAAACAACCCAATCAAAAGGTCCCACCCAACAATAGGCCTGCCCCCACAAGATTGGGGTACATAACAGTTTCAAGCCAGCACACCAACCTTCTTCTATTTGAAGAAGTTAAAAACATAAAAATGACATTCTGCAGACTATTTTAAACTTGAGTTCTGGTTATAAATTTTGTTCTATCAACTAAGCATACTTCTGTGATATTTGATGAGCAGAAGTGAGGCAAAGATCACATTTTAACCTAATTTGACTTTTTATGATGCCAAGCAGAAATGAAGATGTGCAAGATTATATATAACTTCCCTCGAGTGTTTATTGTCCATGTCCCTGGCTGTAGAGTGGCAACGTGAAGGGTGCAATAGTGGAAGTGCCTTCACGACTCCTGAAGAGGAAAAGGGACGATCCAGTGACTGCATCAGAGGTAGCAGCTTGCAGGCAGGTCACTTACGCATTGGTATCAAAATCATTCCTGGGCATAAAGCCTAGAAATCACTCCTCCTGTCCTCTCAGCAACTTTATATGTACCCAGTTCCCTGTATCAAATCACTTCCTGCTAAAATTCCTAGAGCAGTTTTTTTTTCTTTCTTTCACTGAATCCTGACAGATATGGAAATGGCCCTAATTTACAGACACCCAATCTGTCTCTCAGAAGTTAATAAACTTGCCAAAGATCACGTGGAAGCAAGTGGTAAAGGTGATATTTGAAAATGGACCCCAATAAATCACAGAGTGATTTGAACAGTGAATAAAAAAGTATTTGCAAAGTTCCCATGGAGGAATGGCAAGAAAGTGGGAAAATTCAGCTTCCCCATTTGGAGAACTCCTGATATTCTTGCAAGCAGCGGGGACAGCCAAATCAATAGGCTGAGCCCTCAATCTTGGAATTTGTTCATATGAAACTTATCACCACAAAGGATAGGCTAAGCCTACTTAAAACCAAGCCTGTGCATCACCTGCAGAGAACCTCTTTTGTTGCTCAGATGTGGCCTCTCTTTCTCAGCCAATATGACAAGCAAACTCACCGCCCTCCCCCTCTTTACATGGGACATGACTCCCAGGGGTATAAACCTCCCTTGCAACGTGGCACAAAAATCCTAGAATGAGCTGGGACTCAGCATCAAGAGACTGAGAAAGCCTTCTTGACAAAAGGAGGAAGAGAAAAATGAGACAAAATAAAGTGTCAGTGGCTGAGAGAAAGGAAAAAAAGGAAATGGATCTGAGTCCTTAGCCTGGGCATTTCTTCTCCACTTCTATATCAAACTGCTCTGTTCAGTGAAACAGCATGGGGTATTATTATTATCCCTCATCCTTTCATTCCTTTCATTAGACAGAGGCACTATAGAAGTTCTGAGCAGAAAATATTCATAAATCTGTTAGGAAACCAGGGAAAATGTTAGGGAAGCAAATGTCCTTGAATAATTTATCGGCTTTTGTTTTATAGATAAAAATGACAAAAACACAATAAACAGTTATGAAAAGATGGAGAAAAACATACAGAAGAACACAGTTTTCTTCCCTTACTCTCTAATTTGTATAATGCTGGAAATTTCATAGCTTTTCTCCTTTTCTTCTCTTTTTTTCTTGTCTGCAACATTGAGTTTCCTAGCATGGTCTGTGTATATTGTGGTTTGTTTTGGAGCTAGCCTGGATCTGTTTGAATCTCTACCACTTAACAGGCATATACTTTATCTCAGTTTCATGATGACCATTAAATTATGTCATTCATATACTGTATCAAAAAATATTTCATGGTATATCAATATTTAACAGCAACAATAAAATGATTATTATTCTTCAATTTTTGTGTCTTGTCTCTTTTCCCATACCCACTCATTTATTTCATGTTCTTGACATTTTCACACTACATCATTTTAACTACTTCTTAACTTATCAACCTGCCTTCCAATTTATTTCTTATAGTCTGTTATAGTAGCTTCACAAGACATACATTTAGTGTGTGGCTTTATGAAATGTTACTGGGTGAATACTTCTTTTAGAATTAGCTGTAATTCCCTAATCATAGCATGGTTGTTGTGAGCTATGAACCATGGAAAAATATACTTTTAAACTTGTCTATTCCTAATGGGTATGGACTCACTGTGCATAGGGCCTTTTGATGAGGCTACTTGAATTAATGTAGCCCAGCTCCATCAGGATAGGTCTTAATCCTATCACGAATGCCCTACAGGGAAGGGCAGAGAGGGAAAGAACCAGAGGCAGCGGCTGAACCCAGGAGAGGTGCCATATGCACGGCCCTAGGACAGGAAAGCCAGGGACCTGGGATTGCCAGCAGCCAGCTCCAGAGCACTAGTCTTCAGGGAAAAAGCACCAGCTTGATGACACCTTGAGTTTGGATTTATCTTTGCCTCAAAACCCTGTGCCAATAAATCCCTATGTTTAAGCCAACCTATTGTATGACATTTGCTTTAGAAGCCAGGAAATGAAACCACTTTGTATAAGGTCCTTTACTAACCAGATTCTAGTCATATCAGGCAACTTTCCCCATTTGGTTTTGATTGTCCATGCTTTTCTCTTTACTTGAATGCTGCACTCCCTTCATTTTGTCTATCAAAAGTCTGTTGATTCTTCAAAACCAAGCTCACACAGTTAAGTCTCTCCTTCTATGTGAAGACTTACAGAATTCCCAGTCTGTACAAATTACCCCTTGGTTACACAGGGCTCTTACAGATCAGTCTATCATACTATTGAGATTATTGACTAGTGTCTGCTTGTTTTACCGAACTGATGGCAGAACTCATTGTTCTTCGCTCTTTGTTATGCTATGCTACCATCATTATTATTTTTACTTATGAATATGCAATCATAAACAGTACCATATTGCTAATACAATATAGTAGTAATATCAATTTTTATAAAGTACTTTTTAAGAGCAAAGTCATAAGGAAACTAACTGATGATATTGGGAAAGTCAGTTAACCTTCCTATGCCTCAGTGTTCTTAACTGTAAAATGGAGATAATTATAGTACCTTTCCTGGGCTTTGGGACTGATTCTAACAGGTGATGTACATTAAATACCTAGAGGAGTAGGACATGTACAAAGGAAGACCTTGATATTTACCATCATCATCATCAGTAGTAATAGTAACAACTAGAACAATATTTAGTTTACCAGGCAGTGGAAAATTCTGTGCACTGTGCTAAAGACATCTTACATATTATTTTACTTATTTCTCACAACAATATTACTGTGTAGATATTACTACTATACACTCCTCTATTATAAAAGGGGAATGTAAGCTTTAGAGGGCTCAAATAATTTGACAAAGCTCACAAAACAGCAAAGCAGGTGCAGGATTTTGAACCCAAAAAGCCTGAATCCAGAGCTCAGGTTCTTAATCAGTGTAGTGTTTAGTTATGTGGCCCATGTATTAAGGGTCTGGATGGTTTTACAATAAAACCCTTAGGAAAAAGCAGATGCATATTATAGTAACAAGGGAAGTAAATTAGCACCCACATTTCTATCCTTTTAGGGACTATTTTTAGCTCACACCTAATCCAGAAAATATTCTTTTCACAGAATCTCCAAGGGCTATGCTCCATTCCCATAGTTTATAACTGCGTGGTGTATATTCTCTCTATTCTCTCCCTGTGTTCTCTGGGGGAGCTAAAGACAGTCTATCCCTAAGGCCATGTGGAACTGGGGGAATGCATTCATGTTGAAAGAAATAACACATGCAACAATTTACCATTTTTTCTTAGCAAAAGAGAATGTCCCTTAGGTAGAAACACAGACAGTGCCCTGCAGCATGAAATCCAAGATGATCTGTCATTGCAGTTATTGGAACATCAGCAGGAATGTCAGCCCTACTTGGCCAAATAGATGATGGAAGTGCAACTCCTCAAACCTCACCTGAGTCAGGATTTTTACAAGGTTTTGAGTCAGAACTTGGAATTAGTGAATTGCATCATATGATATGCCTTGATATATGTGGTGAATTTAGGATAATTGCACAGTGAACTTAAAATTTCTCTGTCTTGTCCAGTGGCTCTGTTCTAGCTCGCTAGCTGCTGGAATGCAAAATACCAAAAACAGAATGGCTTTTAAAAAGCAGAATTTAATAAATTGCTAGTTTACAGTTCTAAGGCTGAGAAAATGTCTCGGTTAAAACAAATCTATAGAAATGTCCAATTGAAGGCATCCAGGGAAAGACACCTTGGTTCAAGAAGGCCGATGAAGTTCAGGGTTTCTCTCTCAAGTGGAAAGGCACATGAAAACCACAATCAGGGCTTCTCTCTCATCTGAAACAGCACATGGTGAACACAGTGTCATCTGCCAGCTTCTTCTCCTGGCTTCCTGTTTCACAAAGCTCCCCAGGAGGCATTTCCCTTCTTCCTTTCCAAAGATCGCTGACTGTTGGACTCTGCTTCTCATGACTGCATTGTTCCGCTCTCTCAGACTCTCTCTCATACTCCAAAATGTTTCCTCTTTTATAGGACTTCAGAAACTAGTCATGACCCACCCAATGGGTGGAGACATGCCTCCAACTAATCCATCTTAACAACCACTCTTGATTAAATCACATCTGCAGGGAGATGATCTAATTACAGTTTCAAACATACAATGTTGAACAGGGATTAGAAGAAATGGCTGCCTTTGCAAAATGAGATTAGGATTAAAACACAGGTTTTTATCCTATGGACATTCCACACTCTGGACCCTAAAACAGGCATGTTTTTCCCATATACAAAATACATCAATTTCATAACAATATCAAAAATCCTTAAACCACTTCTGTGGCAATACAAATGAAATACAAAGCTAGAAATGAGATGACAGATATTGTCTGGTTAGACTAATATGAGCTATCTATAATGAGCAAACTTGAAAGTTAAATCCAAAAGCATAGGAGATAGAAAGAGGGCAAAGAATGTGCAATTGATGTTTAAGGAGTACAGAATGTTCAATAAGGTTAATTGTAAGGTTTGGAAATGGACAGCACAATATGGTATGGGGGAGCACAATACTCTCAGTGTATTGAGCAAAGCTGAGTGTGAGGAATTGAAAAAGGAAGGCTAGAGTCATGTAGGTCACCAGAAGGAAAGCTAGAGGATAAAAACTGAAACTGTGTAACAGCAAAATCTAGACTGAACAGTACGGTGGTCAATTGTATAAATATAAGAAAGTTCTTACATGAACTAGAACAAATGTGCATTGTTATACAAGGTGTTAATAACAGGGTGGTTTATGGAAAAATACAATCATTATAACTAAGGTCTATAGTTAATGGTAACATTGTAATATTTTTGCATTAATTTAACAAAAGCACTGCACCGAAGCTAAATGTTAATAATGGGGGATATAAGGGGTGTGGGTTTTATTTTTCTTCAGAATAAATAAAAATATTCTCATATAACTGTGGCAGTGAATGCATAACTATGTGATTATACCAATGCCATTGATTGTACAATTAGATGGATTGTATGGTGTGTGAATAATGCTGCTAGAAAATAATAATGGAGGGAAACAGATATGGGATGTTTGGGTTTCTTTTTTAATTGTTTCTTTTTTGGAGCAATGAAAATGTCTACAATTGATTGTGGTAATGAATGGACAACAGTTTGATGACACTATGAGCCAGTGATTGCATACTTTGGGTGGATTATATGGTGTGTGAATATCTCTCAATAAAATTGCATTAAAAAATAACATGCCTTGTTGGGGTTTGTACCTCCAAACCATCACAGTGGGCATTTTTTTTCCTTTAGATTTTCAATAAAATAGTCAGAAAATAAGAAATGCTTTCAATATATTGTCTTTACTCCTTTTAATCTTTCCCTTAGGATACATTCCCATACAACACTGCCTGATCAGCTCTTCCCCCGCCATTTCACATCCAGCTGCATCAGCGCTCAGGACCGGGCGCGTCAGTACCTGGCTGTGGACAGCTCCACCCGCTGGAGGATGGGTTGGAGTCCGCATAGCGGAGGAGCCCGCAGAGGGGTCCAAAATGAACGCGAGGAACAATCAGCAGGAGAACCGGAAAATGTTTATTGGAGGCTTGAGCTGGGATACAAGCAAGAAAGACCTATGTGTCTTGACTTAGAGAGAATGTAGACTGCACAATTCAAACAGATCCAGTCACTGGAAGATCAAGAAGATTTGGATTTGTGCTTTTCAAGGATGCGGTTAGTTAGTGTTGGTAAGGTTTTGGAACGGGAAGAACACAAACTGTATGGTAAATTGATAGACCCTAAAAGGGCGAAGGTTTTAAAAGGGGGAAAAAAACCCAAAAAGTATTCGTGCGTAGACTGAGTCCAGATACTTCTGAAGAGCAAATAAATGAATATTTTTGAGCATTTGGACAGCTTGAAAATATTGAACTTCCCATGGGTACAAAAACAAATGAAAGGACGGAGGGGCCAAGATGGCAGCTTAGTAATGTGCGCATTTTAGTTTGTCCTCCAGAACAACTACTAAATAACCAGAAACAGTACAGAACAGCTCCAGGATCCACAATAGTGACCGGACACACAGCGTAACCCAGTCTGGACCAGCTGGACTGGCTGCAAGTCTCTGGAACAGTGAGTTCCCCAAGCCACAGCGGCTGGCGCCCGGTGCCCTTCCCCCACAGGCAGCTTCCCTGAAGGAAAAGAAAGAGACTCTAACAGTAGCAGGGACTGAGTCCAACCAAACACCAACTGTGGCATTAATAAACAAAATATGACTACTAAAAATAGGCCCCTAGTTCAGGCGAAACTGGTCAAGGCGGAGGTCGCCTATTGGGCTAACAGAAAAAGAGGAAAGGGGATGAAACGGAGGCGTTTGTGGTTGTTTCTATGGAGGCTTGGCTGCCTCTGGATTCAGCAGCGGGATTACACAGGCTGCAACTGCCCCAGGAATATGCAGAAACCAGCTGCTTTCAGGGCTGTCTCCCACCTCAGCCTTCCCTAGGGGAGGGGTGAAACGCAACTCAGGTGGAATCCCTCTTTCAAGGAATTCAGACCCCAGGGCTTCACAATTTGAAGCCATTAAAACCAGCCTACAACTTTTCCTCTGTCTCCACCACGCCCCCAACAGGGAGAGCCTTCCAAAGTTAAAGGAGCCACAACATCTTTTGCTGGTGGGACCCACAGACAGACAAGCACCACATACTGGGCAGGATAAGAAAAGAGCCCAGAGACTTCACAGGAAAGTCTTTCAACCTGCTGGATCTCACCCTCAGGGAAAACTGACACAGGTGACTCCTTCCCCCCAAAAGGAGGCCAGTTTAGTCTGGGAAAACCTGGCTGGAGTCTGTAATACCTATGTAGACACTCCTAAGGGTGGGGAGGGAAAAGGCACCTTACAAGCAGGACAAGAAACAAGAAAACAAGAACTGAAAAATTACCCTCTGTTAAACAAAACTTAAGCTAGAGGCCCAGAAAAAGCTGAACTGAAGGTCAAAGAACAGATAGACAACAAACTCATCTAGCAAGAAAACCCTAGGAAAGATAAATGAAAGCAATCTCCAGAATGAACTAATTAAGGTAATTAAATGTCCAGATGCTAGCAAAAAATAACAAATCACATCAGGAAAATTGAAGATATGGCCCAGTCAAACAAACAAACCAGTTCAAATGAGATACTGGAGCTGAGACAACTAATTCTGAATATATGAACAGAAATGGAAAACCTCATCAAAAACCAAATCAATGAATTGAGGGAGGACATGAAGAAGGCAAGGAATGAACAAAAAGAAGAAATGGAAAGTCTGAAAAAACAAATCACAGAAATTATGGGAATGAAAGATAAGTAGAAGAGGTGAAAAAAACAATGGAAACCTACAATGGTAGATTTCAAGAGACAGAGGTTAGAATTAGTGAACTGGAGGATGGAACATCTGAAATCCAAAAAGAAACAGAAACTATAGGGAAAAGAATGGAAAAAATATGAGCAGGGGCTCAGGGAATTGAATGATAATATGAAGCACACAAATATACGTGTTGTGGGTGTCCCAGAAGGAGAAGAGAAGGGAAAAGGAGGAGAAAAACTAATGGAAGAAATTATCAATGAAAATTTCCCAACTCTTATGAAAGACCTAAAATTACAGATTCAAGAAGTTCAATGCACCCCAAAGAAAATAGATCCAAGTAGACGTTCTCCAAGACACTTACTAGTCAGAATGTCAGAGGTCAAAGACAAAGAGAGGATCTTGAAAGCAGCAAGAGAAAAGCAATCCATCACATACAAGGGAAACCCAATAAGACTATGTGTAGATTTCTCAGCAGAAACCATGGAGGCAAGAAGACAGTGGGATGATATATTTAAATTACTAAAAGAGAAAAACTGCCAAACAAGACTTCTATATCGAGCAAAATTGTCCTTCAAAAATGAGGGAGAAATTAAAACATTTTCAGACAAAAAGTTACTGAGAGAATTTGTGACCAAGAGACCAGCTCTGCAAGAAATACTAAAGGGAGCACTAGAGACAGATATGAAAAGACAGAAGAGAGAGGTGTGGAGAAGAGTGTAGAAAGAAGGAAAATTAGATATGATATATAAAATACAAAAGGCAAAATGGTTGAGGAATGTACTACCCAAACAGTAATAACACTAAATGTTAATGGACTGAATTCCCCAATCAAAAGACATAGACTGGCAGAATGGATTAAAAAACAGGATCCTTCTATATGCTGTCTACAGGAAACACATCTTAGACCCAAAGATAAACATAGGTTGAAATTGAAAGGTTGGGAAAAGATATTTCATGGAAATAACAACCAGAAAAGAGCAGGCGTAGCTATACTAATATCCAACGAATTAGCCTTCAAATGTAAAACAGTTAAAAGAGACAAAGAAGGATACTATCTACGAATAAAAGGAACAGTTGAACAAGAAGACATAACAATCATAAATATTTATGCACTGAACCAGAATGCCCCAAAATATGTGAGGCATACACTGCAAATACTGAAAAGGGAAATAGACACATCTACCATAATAGTTGGAGACTTCAATTCCCCACTCTCATCAATGGACAGAAGATCTAGACAGAGGATCAATAAAGAAACAGAGAATTTGAATATTACAATAAATGAGCTAGACTTAACAGACATTTATGGACATTACACCCCACAACAGCAGGATACACCTTTTTCTCAAGTGCTCATGTATCATTCTCAAAGATAGACCATATGCTGGTTCACAAAGCAAGTCTCAACAAATTTAAAAAGATTGAAATCATACTCAACACTTTCTCGGATCATAAAGGAATGAAGTTGGAAATCAATAATAGGCAGAGTGCCAGAAAATTCACAAATATTTGGAGGCTCAACAACACACACTGCAACCAGTGGGTCAAGGAAGAAATTACAAGAGAAATCAGTAAATATCTCGAGGCAAATAAAAATGAAAACACAACATATCAAAACTTATGGGATGCAGCAAAGGCACTGCTAAAAGGGAAATTTATTGCCCTAAATGCCTATATCAAAAAAGAAGAAAGGGCAAAAATTCAGGAATTAACTGTCTACTAGGAAGAACTGGAGAAAGAACAGCAAACTAACCCCAAAGAAAACAAAAGGAAAGAAACAACAAAAATTAGAGCAGAAATAAATGAAATTGAGAACATGAAAACAATAGAGAAAATCAATAAACCATAAGTTGGTTCTATGAGAAAATCAATAAGATTGATGGGCCCTTAGCAAGATTGACAAAAAGAAGAAGAGAGAGGATACAAATAAGTAAGACCAGAAATGGAAGAGGACACATAATCACTGACGTGACAGAAATAAAGGAGGTAATAACAGGATACTATGAACAACTTTATGCTAATAAATACAATAATGTAGATGAAATGGACAAGTTCCTAGAAAGGCATGAACAACCAACTTTGACTCAAGAAGAAATAGATGACCTCAACAAACCAATCACAAGTAAAGGAATTGAATCAGTCATTCAAAAGCTTCCCAAAAAGAAAAGTCCAGGACCAGATGACTTCACATGTGAATTCTACCAAACATTCCAGAAAGAATTAGTACCAACCCTGCTCAAACTCTTCAAAAATATTGAAGTGGAGGGAAAGCTACCTAATTCATTCTATGAAGCCAACATCACCCTCATACCAAAACCAGGCAAACATATTCCAAAAAAAGAAAACTACAGACCAATCTCTCTAATGAATATAGATGCAAAAATCCTCAACAAAATTCTAGCAAATCGAACCCAGCAACACATTAATAGAATTATACATCATGACCAAGTAGGATTCATCCCAGGTATGCAAAGATGGTTCAACATAAGAAAATCAATTAATGTAATACACCATATCAACAAATCAAAGCACAAAAATCACATGATCATCTCAATTGATGCAGAGAAGGCATTTGACAAGATTCAGCATCCTTTCCTGTTGAAAACACTTCAAAGGATAAGAATACAAGGGAACTTCCTTAAAATGATAAAGGGAATATATGAAAAGCCCACAGTTAAAATCATCCTCAGTGGGGAAAAATTGAAAACTTTCCCCCTAAGATCAGGAACAAGACAAGGATGTACATTATCAGTACTGTTATTCAACATTGTGTTGGAGGTTCTAGCCAGAGCAATTAGACAAGAAAAAGAAATACAAGGCATCAAAATTGGAAAGGAAGAAGTAAAACTATCACTGTTTGCAGATGATATGATATTATACATCGAAAACCCTGAAAAATCCACAGTAAAACTACTAGAGCTAATAAATGAGTACAGCAAAGTGGCAGGTTACAAGAACAACAATCAAAAATGTGTAGTGTTTCTATACATTAGCAATGAACAAGCTGAGGGGGAAATCAAGAAACAAATTCCATTTACAATTGCAACTAAAAGAATAAAATACTTAGGAATAAATTTAACTAAAGAGACAAAAGACCTATACAAAGAAAACTACAAGAAACTGTTAAAAGAAATCACAGAAGACCTAAATAGATGGAAGGACATACCGTGTTCATGGATTGGAAGACTAAATATACTTAAGATGTCAGTTCTACCTAAATTGATTTACAGATTCAACGTAATACCAATCAAAATCCCAACAACTTACTTTTCAGAAATAGAAAAACGAATAAGCAAATTTATCTGGAAGGGCAGGGTGCCCCGAATTGCTAAAAGTATCTTGAGGAAAAAAAACGAAGCTGGATGTCTCACGCTGCCGGACTTTAAGGCATATTATGAATCCACAGTGGTCAAAACAGCATGGTACTGGCATAAAGATAGATATATCGACCAATGGAATCAAATAGAGTGCTCAGATATAGACCCTCTCATCTATGGACATTTGATCTTTGATAAGGCAGTCAAGCCAACTCATTTGGGACAGAACAGTCTCTTCAATAAATGGTGCCTAGAGAACTGGATATATATATGCAAAAGAATGAAAGAGGACCCGTATCTCACACCCTATACAAAAGTTAACTCAAATGGATCAAAGATCTAAACATTAGGTCTAAGACCATAAAACAGTTATAATTGGAGGCGGTTTTATGGACCTTGCACCTAAAGCAAGAGCACTGAAGAAAGAAAGAAATAAATGGGAGCTCCTCAAAATTAAACACTTTTGTGCATCAAAAAACTTCATCAAGAAAGTAAAAAGACAGCCTACACAATGGGAGACAATATTTGGAAACGAGATATCAGATAAAGGTCTAGTATCCAGAATTTACAAAGAGATTGTTCAATTCAACAACAAAAAGACAGCCAATCCAATTACAAAATGGGAAGAAGACTTGAACAGACACTTCTCAGAAGAGGAAATACAAATCGCCAAAAGGCACATGAAGAGATGCTCAATGTCCTTGGCCATTAGAGAAATGCAAATCAAAACCACAATGAGATATTATCTCACACCCACCAGAATGGCCATTATCAACAAAACAGAAAATGACAAGTGCTGGAGAGGATGTGGAGAAAGAGGCACACTTATTCACTCTTGGTGGGAATGTCAAATGGTGCAACCACTGTGGAAGGCAGTTTGGAAGTTCCTCAAAAAGCTGAATATAGAATTGCCATATGACCCAGCAAAACCATTGCTAGGTATCTACTCAGAGGACTTAAGGGCAAAGACACAAACGGACATTTGCACACCAATGTTTATAGTAGCATTATTTACAAATGCAAGGAGATGGAAACAGCCAAAATGTCCATCAACAGACGAGTGGCTAAACAAACTGTGGTATATACATATGATGGAATATTATGCAACTCTAAGACAGAATAAACTTATGAAGTATGTAACAACATGGATGTACCTAGAGAACATTATGCTGAGTGAGACTAGCCAAAAACTAAAGGACAAATACTGTATGGTTTCACTGATATGAACCGACATTAGTGAATAAACTTGGAATATGTCGTTGGTAACAGAGACCATCAGGAGATAGAAATAGGGTAAGATGTGGGTAATTGGAGCTGAAGGGATACAGACTGTGCAACAGGACTGGATACAAAAACTCAGAAATGTACAGCACAGTACTACCTAACTGTAATGTAATTATGTTAAAACACTGAATGAAGCTGCAAATCAGAAAGAAAGATAGATGTTAAAGATCAAGATGGTATAATCTAGGAATGCCTAGAGTGTATAATAATAGTGAAATGTACAATGTACAAATTTTAAAAATGTTTTGGCATGAGGAAGAACAAAGGAATGTCATTACTGCAGGGTGCTGAAAATAGATGATAATTAATACTTTAAAATGTCACCTTATGTGTGAGACTAAAGCAAAAAAATGTTTATTTGTTACAAAATTTAGATTTTGACTAGAGCATTTCCTAATATAACTCATGTAGATAGTTTGACTGAATGTCATAAGTACTTGGAATCTCAGGTAGCACATGAGATTTTGTTGGTTTGTCCAGAGTGATCCCCTGATGAATCCCAGAATGATTTGATCAGGGACTGGAAAAGTATTTGCAAGCCCCCTTTGGGGAATGGTGAGAGTGGGGAGAAATTCAACTTCCCCAAGTTGAATTCTTGATATTCTCACAAGCAGTGAGATATTCTCACAAGCAAAGCTATAGGCTGAGCCCCCAGTCTTGGGGTTTGTTCACATGAAACTTAACCCCACAAAGGATAGGTCAAGTCTACTTAAAATTTAGGCCTAAGAGTCACCCCCAAGAGAGCCTCTTCTGTCGCTCAGATGTGGCCTCTCTCTCCAGCCAATATGATGAGCAGTCTCACCACCCTCCCCCTCTCTGCGTGGGACATGACGCCCAGGGGTTTAGACCTTCCTGGCAACATGGGACAAAGATCCTGGAATGAGGTGAGGCTCAGTATCAAAGGACTGAGAAAAACCCTAGAATGAGCTGAGAATTAACATCAAGGGATTGAGAGAACCTTCTCGACCAAAAGGGGGAAGAGTAAAATGAGGCAAAGTGTCAATGGCTGAGAGATTCCAGACAGAGTCGAGAGGTTATCCTGGAGGTTATTCTTACACATTAAGTAGATATCACCTTGTTGTTCAAGATGTAGTGGAGAGGCTGGAGGGAATTGCCTGAAAATGTAGTGCTGTGTTCCAGTAGCCATGTTTCTTGATGATGATTGAACAATGATATAGCTTTCACAGTGAGACTCTGTGAATGTGAAAACCTTATGTCTGATGCTCCTTTTAGCTACTTTATCAACAGAAGAGTAGAACATATGGAATAAAAATAAATAATGGGTGAACAAATGTTAAAATAAATTCAGTTTGAAATAGTGGTAAATGAAAGCGAGGGGTAAGAGGTATGGTATGTATAGTTTTTTTTTCTCTATTATAGTTTTATTTCTTTTTCTGTTGTCTTTTAATTTCTTTTTCTAAATTGATGTATATGTACTAAGAAATGATGAATATGCAACTATGTGTTGATATTAAGAATTACTGATTGTATATGTAGAATGGAATATCTAAATGTTTTGTTTGTTAATTGTTTTTAATTAATAAAAAAAGTTAAAAAAAATGAAAGAAGAGGATTTTGTTTAATTACATATACAGGTGAAGAGCCAGTAAAGAAATTACTAGAAAGCAGATATCATCAAATTGGTTCTGGGAAGTGTGAAATCAAAGTTGCACAATCCAAACAGGTATATGGGGAGCAACAGCCACAAGAGAAAGGGGGAAGAGGAGCCGCAGCTCCTGGACGAGGTGGTACTGGGGGTCATGGACGAGGTCAGGACCAAAACTGAAACCAGGGACTTAATAACTGGAAATTACAATAGTGCCTCCAGTGGAGGTCAGAACCATGGTGTCCATGGCGGACATGATTCTGCTGGGTAGAACTGCAGGAGCCATGAACATGGACAGGGATATGCCAACTGCAGTGGCCAACAGTGCACATGCGGCAAGTATCGCAAGGGGGTGGCCATCACCATAACAACTACCAGGCACACTAAAGGAGGACCTTGGAGAAAACTGGAGGAAATGCTAAAGTAACCCACCTTGCAGGACGATGTTGAAGATTGGTCTTCTGTGGATCTAAGATGACTATTTTGCAAAAGACTTTCTAGTGTACAACACACAACTGCCCAACTGTATCCAGCTGGCATTTAGTTTTCTTTGTCCTTTGCTACCTGTGTTACGCCTCAGGGTGGACTTGTTTATACAAATTTTATTTGTATGATTTCATGTTAAACCTCAAATAAATGCTTCCTTATGTGATTGTTAAAAAAAAAAGACTGCTCAAAATGTGGCATATAATTGATTTTTAAAAAATCACTTACCATACTCTCTGTCCTACAATTTAAGCATTGCTCTATGGTGAAAACAGAAATGTATTAATCTCTAAATGGCATGATTCTATTGTAAATCTCCACAAACCTTTTTTTTCACTGTGTAGACTGGCTCCCTAGCAACAAATCCCTAAGTAAGAAAGAGATATTGGAGGAAAAAGCACCTTTTCCCAAGAATGGCATTTGGATTCAGTGGCAAGATCTCTTGCTACCAAGAAGATGTTTCATAAAATGTTTCATTCATTCTTTATCAGAAATGGTTACAGGAAATTAAAGGATAATTATTCTTTTCCCCTTTCATTGCATTTTTTCTCTACTGTTTTATATAAAATTATCTATTCTTTGTGTTTGACCCAAGATCAGAACTTACCTCAATGTAACAAATTCTCTGCCTACAGAAATTGCTTGGTCCACACTGGTTATCTGGCAGGTAGGATATGGGCAAGTGCAGGGGCAGGTATGGACAACTATTGCTTCCATTTGAAAAGTCAAGAATGAATTCATGAAAAGTTATAAAATTTTCTGAGTATCACACAAATGGTTACTGGAAGAATCAAAGATCATAAGATGAGGGTGGGGTCCTTGAAAAGGGGTCAGTGATAAAGTGCCACGTTTTGTTTAAGGGGATTACATTAGTTAGTGCCGAACAGTACAAACTGTAGCTTCCTAATAGGTGAAAAATAATAGCTATTGATGGTTGACCTTTCTTTTCCTATTTTTCATCATACACTAGAAATTTTAGCTAATAAAACAGAAACTTCCTAATTTTAATTTGATTTTGCAGTATTTCTGGTAGCATTGCTTTGGTATTCCATAGCCAAACAAAAATAGAAACCTATTTGTTTCTGAACGCTGCTGATTTTAAACTCCAATTTGCATCATTTGATTTTATTATATTTGCTGGCTCTTCCACAATTTTATATTGCCATATAGTTGCATGTTGTAGAACACCTGAAATCTACGAGTAACATCTAACAGGAACAAAGTATTTCCATTGCTCCAGAATGAAGAATGGAGGGGAGGGGGAAATGTGAAGAAAGACAAGGAAACACAATTTTCTCAGTTGTAGAAATTTCAGGGTTTGAAAATGAAAGCCAGCAGGCATTTAAAGCTTGTCTTTGTTAAAAGGAGAAGCACTGGGGGAAATGATTCCATCCTTCAGTTCTTATAATCTCATTTTAATATAGTGACAGTTGCAAGTTCTCTTTGGCACTAATTGCCTTTCTCTGATCAAATCGCCCCTCCATGGGTAGCCCTGAGTGTCTGTCTCTAGTCTGGTATATATTTATGTACCTGTACGCTGCTTCCCTGACAATAAGCTCTTCTGTGTTCAGGGGTTGAGTTTACCTCTGAGAGGACTGAATATCTTGCCACATCATCTGGGTTTTACATCACTGCTTCTTCATAAATTTGATCCCTTATTGTTGGATATTGGATTGTATTCATGATGGATTCTCCTTTTTAGCCTTTAACAATTTGATATTATTTTATACGAGAGGAAAAATGAGAAATTGTTATGAAAATGTGGAGATACAGCAGAGTATGAGTTAGACTCTGTGAGAATTTTAAAGCAGCTTATTGTAGGGGAACGGATGAGCTTTACCAAGCACGTCTTTAATCAGACAGTAGTGGGTTTGAATCTCAACTTGCTGTTTAATTAGGCAAATTAATCTTCTTGTTTTTATAACACTCTGTTCTTCCTTTCATCTTCTCAGGCTGCATATTTAGTTTTGGACCATGTGTCTGCTTTGCCCACTAGACTGTTCTTCCCAAGAAGAAACACAGCTCCTTAAACATTCGGTAATACTATTCCCCAGCTCAGTGCCTACCCAAGAGTATCCACATGATATATGGGCCATAAATGAAGAAATCTATTCTATCATGTTCTCTCATTCAATTTCAAATATGTGGAAAGTTATTGTTTCAATTCATCAATATTATTGAATATTTTCTTCTCCTTGTCCCCACTCTGACACCATCAGGGAACATTGCTTTGTGTCTCTTCATGTATCTTCAAAAGGAGAAGAATTCCACCTAACTCCCAATGTTGCTTAGCAACTGAAATATAAACTATGGGGAACCAATATAGCGCCCTCATTTCGGTTAGAAAAATGTGTGGGAAAAGAGTGATTTGCTAACTTAAATTCTGAGGTAGCCTATTTTAGAGTTAGTCCTGAGTGCAGTGTCGACAGTTATAATGGGGCTGACTTCCAGCATGGTGGTGACTTGGTCCCTTAAACCTTCCATCCTCACTTAGCATGGAAAAGAGATATCCGCTTACCCTTCATAGTGTTTATCATCAGCTTCAATTTTTTTTCCCAGCATATAAAATTTAGTGCCTCATCTTAATTGCCTTTGATGAGGAAATGATGGAAAGAACTAACTTGAATTTCTATCACTAAGTGGCTCAATAAAAATTTCAAAGTTCACATTTTTAGCAACTTATAAAATGTTTAATTAGGATTCATGTAACAAATGTGTGTGTGTGAGTGTGTAAATACTTAAGTGTGTGTGTGAGCATGTAAATACTTAATTCTTTCACTCAATCCTCATAAAAGTCACTTATGCTGGGCAAAAGCCTCCTCCAAATGGACACTACTTCTTTAGAGGAGCTCACAGGCTAGTGGGGGAAAATATATTCAAAACGATTATTTCAAAAAGAGTGAATAAGAACATGTACAAAACTCAGTGGTCAAACAGGGGTCATCATTTATGCTCAGGGGAATGGGTTCACTAAGACTTCGCAGACAAGGAATCGCTAAGAATTCACGTTCACCTTTCAAGATAAATAAGGTGTCTAGGGCGTTCCATTAAGAGCACGGAAAGTTTCCGCCCCTGAAGAGCAAGTGCGAGAGCAGTGTTGAGTTCATGGAGTTCTAAATGAATGAAAAGACTAGAGGATAGTGTACACCCAGAGAAACAAATTTAATTGTAAATATAAGGCCTGAATCACAAGTGCATTTGACTGACCCACAGCAGAGTGCAAATTATACATAGATTAAAAATAGTTGTGCCTATTCTGTTTTCATGTGGCAAGAATGAATCCTGCATCTTTTCCAAGTTAAATAAGTGCTTTCCAAGTTAGAAAAAACACCCAAGTTTCTGAGTACAGATTCCTAGTCAACAAAGATTATCATATAAGAGTGTTTAATTAGCTTTCACAGTCCCCACACTTAAGTTGACTTGAATTTACCTAATTGAACAAGCATAACATGGCCACATGTTATGAAAATGCATTGTACACAGTACCAGTCCTGAAGTAACTGGGTCTGGGTCTGGTCACCCTTAGGCCTACTAACTAAAATGAAAAGATTAATAATTCTTTCAACATAAAAGTTGCCAATTGTAATCTATGGACCAAGTTCGTGTTGGCTGTAGTTGAAAAAATATAAAACCATCCATTTCTAACACTTGGAAATTAAGAGACATATCACAAAAATATTTATATCAGACTTCTCTTGGACACAGTCAGGGTAAGGTGGACCCAGAAGCGCTCATGGAAACAGTGGGAAGAACAGAGATGTGACTGACAACATAGATGGACAATGAATGCTCTGGTTTTCCATTATCCCCTCCACTCTCTGTTGAGCCTTCATGCTCAGGCCAAGAGTGAACCATCATTTATCACCACGGAGGCTGTTTTGACATTTCTTAAGTGAGAGCTAGATGAAAAGAGGTTTAACTCAAGCATCTATAAAAAGTTAGGGAGGCTTGTTTACTGTTGGGGGACACCTGGGTTGTTAACACATTGGGACTATTACAAATAAAACCACAATGAATGAAAATTAAAAAGTTAGGGGGGTCTTGAGCAGCCAATAGGTTAAAGAAAACATCATAAGGAAATAGGAAATACCTTAAGAAGAATGAAAATGCGGAAACAAAAGATACTGAAACTTATGGGATTCAACAAATGCAGTGCAGAGAGGGAAATTTACACCTATAAGTGCTGGCATTATAAAAGGAGAAATATTTAAAATTAGTATGCACTGGGAGGATATAGAAAAGAAGAGCAAACTAAACCCAAAGTGAGCAGAGACAAATGATAAAAGATTGGAACAGAGATAACAGGCTAGAACAACAGCAGAGAGAATCAATCAAACCTGGTTCTTAGAAAGATGAATAAATTTGACAATCCTTTAGCAGACTGACAGGAAAAAAAAGATAGCAGGCACAAATATGAAAAAGAATAAATGAAAGGGGGTGTCACTACTAACCTTACAGAAATAAAATGATTTTATGAGGATACTATGAACAATTGTATGTCAGCAAATTAGATAACCTAGATGAAATGGAGTCATTTCTATAAACACATGAAAAGAAAAAAAAAACAAAAAAAAACTTACCCAAGAAGAGTAAAAGATCTCGAGAGACAAATAACAAGCAAAGAGATTGAATCCGTAATCATAAACCTCCCAACAGAGAAAAGTCCAGTACCAGATGGCTTCACTGGTGAATTTAACCAAATATTAAAAAAGAATTAACACCAATCTCTCTCAAACTTTTCCAAAAGTTATGAATAGAGGGAATTTCCTCAACATGATAAAGGACATGTATGAAAAATCCATAGATACATGAAACTCAATAGTGATGTGATGAAATCTTTCCCTCTAAGTTCAGGAAGTAGACAGGGAATCTCACTATCACCACTTGTACTGTAAGTACAAGTCAGAACAAGTAGGCATGGAAGAGAAATAATAAGCTCCCCAAATGGAAAAGAAGACGTAAAACTATCCATAATAACCATGCAATAATCAGTGATGTTTTATGCATTAACAATGAACATTCAAAAAAGAAAATCAAGAAAATGATTCCATTCACAATAGTAACTGAAAGAATAAAATATCCAGGAATAAACTTAAACAAGAATGTAAAGGGCTTGTACACGAAGAGCTACAAATCCTTACTGAAAGAAATGAAAGGAAACCTAAATAAATGGAAATAAATTCTATTTTCATGGATTGGAAGACTCAATGTCATTAAGAAATCAATATGACCCAGAGATATTAACAGATATAACTAAATTTCAAACAAAATTCCAACAGACTTCTTTGCAGAAATGGAAAGGAAAATCATTAAATTCATAAATGAGGGAAAGTGACCCCCAATAACCAAAAGCAACTTGAAAAGTAATAACAAAGTTGGAGGACCTACAATTTCTGATTTCAAAAGTTATTACAAAGCTACAGTAATCAAAGTGGTGTATCTGGCATAAGAATAGGCATATACACCAATGAAATAGAACTAAAAGTTCAGAAATAAACTCAAATATTGATGGACAATTGATTTTTGATAAGTGTCAAGTCCATCCAAGCAGGAAAGAACATTCTCTTCAACAAATGGTGTTGAGAAAATTGAACATCCACATGCAAAAGATTGAAAGTGAACCTCTACTTTATATCATATACAGAAATTAACCCAAAATGGATCAATGACCAAAATACAAAAGCTAAAATTATAAAACTATTTGAATAAAAAATAAAGAAATGTCATTTAGACTTTGCATTGGCTTGGATTCTTAGACTTTGCACCAAAAGCCCAAGCAGCAAAAGAAAAAAATAGATAAATTGAACCTTATCAAAATCTCAAACTTTTCCACATCAAAGGACATTATCAAGAAACTGAAAAGGTAGTCAATGTAAGAGGAGAAAATATTTAGAAACCATGTATCAGATGTGGGACAATGATCCAGGATATATTAAGAATTCATACAACTGAACAATAAAAAAAAACAAATAACCCAATTAAATAATGAGCTAAGAATTAAATAGATATATCTCCAAAGAAGATGAGCAAATAGCCAATAAGCACATCAAAAGGTGCTCAACATCATTAGCTATTAGGGAAATTAAAATGTTAAATCACTTCACCCTCATTTTAGAATGGCTATTATAAAAATGAAATTTAAGAAAGATGGAAAACTAGCAAGTACTGGGAATGATAAGGAGAAATATATACACTATTACATTGTTGGTGGGGATTTGAAATGATGTGTAAAACAATTAGTTAAACATGGAACTATCCTATGACCCACCAAACCCACTTCTAGGACTATACCCAAAAGAATCAAAAGCAGGGACTCAAACAGATAATTTTATACCAATATTCACAGCAGCATTATTTACAATAATTAAATGTGGAAGCAACCTAAATCCCCAACAACATAGGAAAGGATAAAGAAAATGTGATTTATACATAAAAGTATATGAATGAAATGCCAATACATGATGTAAAATGGATGGATGGTGAAGACATCATTGCTAAGTGAAAGAAGTCAGACCACAATAAACAAATACTGTATAATTCTACTTATATGAGGTCACTAGAATATTCCAATTCATAGAAAGAGAAAGTACAGTACAGGTGACATGAGGGATGGAGGGAAGAGGAATGGGGAGTTGATGGGTTCAGAGTCTCTGTTTAGGGTAATGAAAAAGCTTTGGTAATGGATGATGGCAAGTATAGCACAATATTTTAATGTGAGTAATCCACGTGAGTTATATGCTTGGGAACGGTTAAGATGGGAAATTTTATATAGTACATAGGTATCACAATAAAATAGAGACTAATTAGATAATGACAATGAACTACAATACATAATCCTGGATTGGTTCTAATAATAGAGGAGGAATTGCCCTAAGTGACATTATTGGAACAAACAATTTTTTTTAATGTTGACAGTATGCATAAATCAATTTTAAATTTCTTAAACTTACAACTGAATTCAATGTGATTACATAAGGGGATATTTGTGCTTTTAGGAAATACACACAGAAGTATTAGATGTTCTAAAGGAATGATATATACAATCTACACTCAAATGTTTAGAAAACCAGATAGATAAATACGTGGATGATTGATAAATGAGAGAGAGAGAAAAAAGAGAGAATGTCAATCTGTTGATCAATCTGGGTATCTTGTTCTTTGTATTGCTTTTATATTATTTTTGCAACTATCCTGTAACCTTGAAATTTATTTAGAATAAAATGTTTTTTAAAATATGATATCCCAAGTATTTCCAGAAAATTAAGCTTGAGAATGTCTCTCTGTCAAAGTGAGAACTATTTCTCTGTATTCAACATTTAACCATAGTGATTACTCACCAATGGAATAAACATGAGATACTGTCATAAATTCGACCTTACTTCACTCTTTTCCATGCCCACTGAGTGTAGGAAATTGCTAGCTCTGATATAAACTCACGGATCTCAGTCTACAATTTGCCCCCTCAACTCAGGTAGATTAAAGGTTCTTGAGATTGGGCTGTTCTGCTAAGGCTGAAATCCCAACCCCAACTCGCATCGTCAGTCTCCATTTCCTACTCTATGCCTTCCTTGTGGAGCATTAGGCAACCAGGCATAATCTCCAAACAGAGCTCTAAACCAATGCTCTAAACAGAAATGTCCAGTAAGTACCAAAATTAACCTCAGGCAAGTTGATAAAATATAAATAAAAGAAAGCTCCACTTCATTCATTAGTAAGATGACTTTAAAACACCCAAAGTGTTGATGAGTACATAGAAAATTCTCAATATTTTATTATATTCCTTGAATTTAGTAAAAAAAAATATAACTCAATCTCCTTGAGGGTCTCAGTAATAAAATAATGGAAACTGTTCATTAGGACATTTTTTAAGAAACTCAGAACTCTGTTAAGTGTTCTGCAGACATAATTTTAATTAACTTATCAAAATAAACATATATTTCTTTTATTTCCCAATTTCACAGATGAGGAACTTGAGATCAGGCACCAATGGATAGTTTAAAAGTCAACGTGAATTATCCTGTAAGCTCTGCACTACTTTAACTACCTTGAAAGTGCCCCTGACACAGAACCAGGCAGTGGTGGGTCAGGATTTATACGAAGGAGTTGGGGCGGGTAGTCTCTGTGCACTCGCTGGATGGCCTTTGCGTGCAGGGAAGGCAAGTCTGCTGGATTCTCGGTTCCTAATGGGAGCTCCTGGCTGCTGGAACCCATGATGCTGGAACCTGAACTTACATTTCTTTGTGACCAAATTTTCCTTTTAAGACAGAATCTAACATATGAGTAAAGAACGGTGAATTAGTGCAGTGAATGGAACAAATATATAAAATCTACAAAATAATAAGCATACTATGTGTTGGTATGTGTGCAGTATATTTGCAAATATATTAAGATATTTTTAGTAAATATTCTAGAATTTATCATGACTAGGCAAATACCTCTGGTATTTTATGTGTTATGCCAAGGATACTGCCTTAATAGCTCTTCGTTTATGTAATTTTGAGGAAGAGATCATTTCAAACCCATATAATGTTTATAGCAATAAAAATCCCTTATTACCAAGCTAGAACAGCCATCATATACTAGGCAACATAAAAATGATGTACGGCATAAAATAATTTATAGGTATTGTCAGCGTTTATATTCAAAGTTGCCCTATGAAGTTACCGTATGAAGCATGTCTGTCCAACTCCATTTAATGGTAAAGAAAATGAGGCTCAGAAAAGTTGGCCCGCTTACCTGAGATATCACAGTTAATGCCCTTCAGACTGGTCACTTCAACCCTGTCATCTGACTCCAAAGATGTGCTGCTTCCACTTCGATGACCACATTGCCTGAAACAATGTTGAACCATTTCCTCAGGGTGACAGATACTGGTCACATGATATATTAATGTGTTGTTTAAAATGTCCAAGTGTGGACTTCTAGGGAGATGACAGGATAGGACAGACTGAGTCCACCTCTGCTCAATGGAACGACTCCAGAAGTAACAGAGTCCACCCCTGCTCAGTGGAACACCTCCAGAAGTAACAGAGTTCACCCCTGCTCAATGGAACACCTCCAGGAGTACCAGAGTCCACCCCTGCTCAGTGGAACACATCCAGAAGTACCAGAGTCCACCCCTGCTCAATGGAACACCTCCAGAAATAACAGAGTCCACCCCTGCTCAATGGGATGACTCCAGAAGTAACAGAGTCCACCCCTGCTCAATGGGATGACTCCAGAAGTAACAGAGTCTACCCCTGCTCAGTGGAACACCTCCAGGAGTAACAGAGTCCACCCCAGATCAATGGAACACCTCCAGAAGTACCAGAGTCCACCCCTGCTCAACGGAATGACTCCAGAAGTAACAGAGCCCACCCCTGCTCAATGGGACAACTTCAGAAGTAACAGAGTCCACCCCTGCTCAATGGAACACCTCCAGAAATAACAGAGTCCACCCCTGCTCAATGGGATGACTCCAGAAGTAACAGAGTCCACCCCTGCTCAATGGAACACCTCCAGAAGTAACAGAGTCCACCCCTGCTCAATGGAACACCTCCAGAATTAACAGAGGAATGACCAGGACAGAAGCTACAGGGTGCAAGAGACTAGAGACAAGAGACATTCTACAGGGAGGACTTCGATGAAAAAGTGGGGAATTGGGACCCAGAGAATGGGGTGGATGTGCTCAGTCATGACTCCACAGGGGACAAGAGGCAGCATGCAGCTAAGTGTCTGCTCTACAGATAGCTTTGGGAGATCAGCCAGGAACTCCCATGGGGAACCTGGAAGCCAGCAGGCTTATGTTCCCTGCACACAAAGACCATCCATTGAGAACACAGAAACAGCACTTCCCCTCTCCATACGGGGGTCCCCCTCTCCATGCCCTGCATTCCTTGCCCCCACAGCCCAATGCTCCTATGCCCCCTTACCACAACATAGGAATCCATATAAGACTGTGTTAGGACTACTCGACAGGCACCATGGAGGCAAGAAGACAGTGACATGATATATTTAAGATCCTGAAAGAGAAAGACATCCAACCAAGAATTCTTTATCAGCCAATTGGTCTTTCAAAAGTGAAGGAGAGATTAAAATTTTCACAGACAAACAAAAACTGAGAGAATTTGCCAACAAAAGATCAGCCCTACAAGGAATTCTAAATGGAGTCATGCTGGCTGAAAAAAAAAAGTCAGGAGAGGGAAATCTGGAGGAGAGCACAGAACAGAAGAGTATCAGTAAGGGTAACTTAAATGTAAGAGAGAGATGGAAAAGAATATATAGATCTGGCAAATAAAAGCCAAAGGATAAGATGGTAGATTCAAGAAATGACTTTTCAATAATAACTTTGAATGTTAAACTCACCAATTAAAAGATGCAGACTGTCAGAATGAATAAAAACTACGATCCATCTATATGTTACTTAGAAGAGATTCATCTTGGACCCAAGGACACAAATAGATTGAAAATGAAAGGATGGAAAAAGATCTTTTATGCAAGCTGTCAACAAAATAAAGCAGAAGTATTTATACTAATATTAGAATAAATATACTTTAGATGAAAATACATCGTAAGAGACAAGGAAGGACGTTACACATTAATAGAAGGGACAATTTACTAAGAAAAATAATAATCATATGCTTATGCTCCCAATGAAGGAGCTCCAAAGTACATGAAAGCAAATATTGGCAAAACTGAAGGGAGCAATAAATGTTTCAGCAACAATGGTAGGAGAATTCAGTACACCACTCCTCTATAGATAGAACAACTAGCGAGAGAATCAACAAGGAAAAAGAGAACTTAAACAATTGATAAATGAATTAGACATAGCAGATATATTTAGATCATCACATCCAAAAACATCAGAATATACATTCTTCAGTATTGCTCATGGAACATTCTTCAGGATAGACCATATACTGGGAAATAAGACAGGTCTTTAAATTTAATAAGACTGAAGCTATTCAAAGCACATTCTCATAATGGAATGAAGCTGGAATATGTGGCAATTAAATAATACACTTTTAAGCAATCATTGGATCAAAGAAGAAACTGCTAAAGAGATATGGAAGTATCTGGAGAGGAATTAAAATGAGAATGCAACCTATAGGAACTTATGGACATGGCAAAGGCAGTGCTGACAAGGAAATTTTTTACTTTAAATCCCTATATTATGAAAGAAGAAAGAGGGAAAACAGAGAACTTAACTGCTCACTAAAGAGAAAGAACAACAAAACAACTGCAAAGCCAATAGAAGAGAAATAACAAAGATTGAGGCAGAAATAAATGAACTGGAAAACAGTAACAGCAAAAACCATAGAGAGAAACAACAAAGCCAAATGTTGATTATTGAGAAAATCAATACAATTGATGGACACCTAGTGAGGCTGACAAAAAAAAGATGAGGGGCCCTGAAGAAATTAAAAAAAAAATTCATAAGAGGATTTTGTACTGTGTATGATGCACTGTGAAGAACTGTACATGAATAAACTAGACAACTTAAATGAAATGAACTAATTTCTAGAAACACACAAACAAAATACACTGACTTGAAAAGAAATAGAAGACCTCACAAACCAATCATAAGTAAAGAAATTCAATCAGTCATCTCTTCCCATTAAAAACAATCCCAGGACCAGATGGCTTCACAGGGGAATTTTATCAAATATTACATAAATAATTAACACCAATTCTGCTCCAACTATTCAAAAAATTGTGGAAAAAGGAAGACTACTTAATTCATTTTATGAGGCCAACATCACTCCAATATCAAAACTGGCACAGGCCAATCTCCCTAATGAATGTAGATGCAAAAATTCTCAAAAAAAACTACTAGCAAATCAAATTCAATGACACATTAAAAGAATTATACAGCATGCTCAAGTGAGGTTTATACCATGAATGCAAGGTTGGTGCAACACAAGAAAAACAATCAATATAGTTCAGCACATTAACAAATCAAAAGAGAAAATCACATGATCATCTCAATTGATGGTTAAAAAAAGCATTTCACAAAATTCAACATATTTTCTGATAAAAACACTTCAAAAATAAGAATCAAAGGAAAATTCTTCAATATGAGAACAGGCATGTGTGAAAAACCCAAAGTCAGCACCACACTCAACAGTGAAAGACTGAAAGCCTTCCCCCTAAGATTGAGAATGTGACAAGGATGCCTTCAATCATGATTATTATTCAACCTTGTACTAGAAGTTCTAGCTAGAGAAATTAGGCAGGAGAAAGAAATAAAAGGCATAAAACTGGAAAGAAAGAAGTGAAAATCTCCCTGTTTGCAGATGACATGATACTATACTTGGAAAATCTTGAGAAACCTATGCAAGGCTTCCTGAACTAATAAGCAAATTCATCAAAGTGGCAGGATAAAAGATTAATGTGCATAAATGTGTAATGTTTCTATGCACAAGCAATGGCCCAACTGAGGAGACAATTAAGGAAGAATTTCTCTCCAAATAGCAATTCAGAGTCAAGTATCTAAGAATAAGCTTAACCAGGGTTGTAAAAGACCTGCACACAGAAAACTAAAAAACATTGCAAAAAGAAAACCTAGACAGGTAGAAGGACATTACTTGCTAATGGATAAGAAGGTTAAATGTAGTTAAGATGTCAAGCCTACCCAAATTGATCTACAGTTTTAACACAATATCAGTGAAAATTCCAGCAACCTAATGTGAAAACTTGGAAAAGTTAGTTATCAAATTACTTTGGAAGCGAATGAGACCCTGAATAGCTAAAAATATCCCCCCCCCCCCAAAAAAAGAACAAAATGGGATGACTAACACTTCCTGATTTTAAAGCTTATTATGAAGCAACAGTGGTCAAAATAGCATGGCACTGGCACAAAGATAGAAGTATTGACCAAAGGAATTGAATCAGGAGTGCAGAGATAGACCACTAAATCTATGGTCAACTGAGCTTTGACAAGGCCCCCAAATCCACTGAACTGGGACAAAATAGTCTTTTCAATAAATAGTCATGGGAGAACTGGATATTAATAGCCAAAAGAATGAAAGAGGACCCTCACCATATACCTTATGCAAAATTAACTATAAGTGCATCAAACATTTAAATTTGAGGGCATACACCATAAAACTTCTGGAAGAAAATAAAGGGAAACATCTTCAAGACCTAGTAATAGGAGGTAGCAATGCAATAAAAAATAAATGGAGTCCTCTAAATTAAAAAGCTCCTGTGTCTCCAAGGATTTTGTTAAAAAGTTGAAGAGGCAGCCAACTCAATGGGAGAAAATATTTGGAAACCACATCTCAGATAAAGGTTGGGTATTCTACATACATAAAGAAATCATACAACTCAACAACAAAAGAACAAACAGCCCAATTATAAAATGGGCTAAATATATGAATAGGTATTTTTCTGAAGAGCAAATACAGATGGCTCAAAAGTACATAAAGAGATGCTTATCTTCATTAGCTAAAAGGGAAATGCAAATGAAGACTGCAATGAGATATCACCTCACCCCTACAAAAATGGTTGCTATTAAACAGACAGGAAACTACAAATGTTGGGGAGGATATGGAGAAATTGAGACACTTATGCACTGCTGGTGGGAATGTGCAATGTTGCAGCCACTGTGGAAGACTGGTAGTTTCTTAGGAAATTAAATATCGACTTGCCCTCCAACTGGCAATACCACTCCTCAGTATACACCCAAAAGAGTTGGAAGCAGCGACAGAAACAGACATTGGCACACCAATATTCATAGTGGCATTATTCACAATTGCCAAAAGATGGAAACAATCCAAGCACCCAACAATAGATGAGTGGATAAACACAATGTGGTATATATGTACAATGGAATACTATGTAATTATGTAATGAATATTATGTATTATGATGTCCTGAAGCACATGACAACATGGATGAGTCTTGAGGACACAATGCTGAGTGAAATAAGCTAAATGTAAAAGTATTGATACTGTATGATTTCATTATTATGACCATGGTAAAGGTAAACTCAGAAGCTTATAATGTAGAATATAAGGGCTTAGAAATACATAGAAGCCAGGGATGCGTGAACAGATACCTAATGAGGTTGAAGTGAAATGCAAGGGAATGGATAGAAGTGATGGTAGCTAATTAATGGGGTTTAAGTAACGTTGCCATATTGAAGGTGAATATGATTGAAAGAGTTTGTATAGAGTCATGAATCTCACCGATTAACACTGCAAATATAAAGAAGTCTTGCATGAACTACCTCAAAGATGTGAGTCTTATACAATTAGTAAATAATAGATGGGTATACAGGGAAAACTATAATTGCATGCTATGGCTTGTATTTAACAGGAAGACATCAACAATTGCATAACGACAGTAGGGGTAAGTAATTATGGGGTAGGACAAAAGTTAAGGATTTTCTATTCGGTGAGGGTGTGTTTATCTGTTATTTCTCTCTTTGGAGCAATGATATTGACCAATAGTGAGAGTGTTGATGATTGTATGACTAAGTATGGATAATGTCATACCTGGATAGTCGACTTTGGACGTTATCTTTCCTGCCCAATGGATGCAGGTGGCTGAAGGTGACTGAAAAGCAGAATGGCAAACTGTGGTGCATACCTATCATGGGATATTGTGCAGCTACAGAAAGAAATGAAGTTGTGATGCATACAACAAGGTGAATGAAACTTTGGGACATCATGTGGTGCAAAATAAGCCAGAAACAAAACAACAAATACTGTATGGTCTCTTTTAGAAGATACTTATAGGAAAATTGTGGCCTAGATTGTGAGCTCATATGCCAGTTCCATTTAGTCCAGAGTTGTAATTGTTATTTCTAGATTTTGAGAAGCTGTAATATATATATATATATACACACACACACACATATACATATACATATGTATATATACATATATATATATGTAATATAATCTGGTATTATATATATACATAATCTGATATTTTCCTGGAACTCTGGCTACTTGTGTGACTCCTAAGACTCCGAGTGGAGTTCTACAGCTCTGAAAGTCAGCATTGCTATATACAACAACCGATAAAGAAACCCAAAAAAGAGATCAGGCTTCAGTTAGAGATAAGAATGAAGCCAATCTGGTTGGGACTAGATCAGAATCTAGGGTAAATAGAGTAGAGGGTAAAGGACGACATTGTATTTTAAAACTTTACCTACTGTGAAGTTCCAGAATATATGACCAAAGCAAGAGATATTTATTTGATCTAAAACCTAAATTTTCTGTAGCACATAATCTAACACAACCTGTCTGGATAGGTAATTTAAACAACCCAAAATACATGGAGCACAGAATGGGAGTTAGGGCTTGTAATTCTGTATAACTTTATGTAATACCCAGATATATCCCAGAATTTATTGGGCAGATAATTAAAAAGTATTCGGAAAGTCCCATGAAGGACTGTAGAAAAAATATGGAACCAGGGAAATCCCTGTTACATCTCAGACATTCGGGACTCTCAAGCCAATGGGCCAAGCCCTTATTTGTGAGGCTTGTTCTTATGAACCATTTCTGTCAGCAGAGAAGCTAAGCCTACATATAGTTATGCCTAAGAGTTATGTCTAGAAAACCTCTTTTTTGCTCTGCAGTGGCCTCTCTCTCTAAACCCAACTCTGCAATGAAAATCATCACCTGCCCTTCCAAATAGAACATGACATCCAGGAGCCGAAGTATCTCTCACAACATGGGACAAGACTCTCAGGGATGAGCTTGTTCTTGGCACCGTGGGGTCAGCAAAACCTTCCTGACTAACGGGGGAAAGAAATGTAACATAATAAGGGATCAGTGGCTAACAGAGTTCAAATAGAGTTGACAGATATTCTGGAGGCTAGACTTAAGCAAGCTTCAGCTAGGTATTGCTAATCAACAGCTAGGGATTGTCAAATTCCAACAAAACCATTCCTCTTAACCTCAAAGAACACAAAGGACTTGATCTGAGATTCTACAAAATTTTCATGCACTAAGTTTGCTTTCCAGAAACCTAAACCTTCAGATGGTTCCTAGGCCAGATGAGTCCTAAAGCTCAGAGGGGCCAACCTCTCCAGAACATCAGCTTATCTCATATTCTGGACACCCCTTTCCAACAATATGAGTGAGAGAAAGATCAAAGGAGGAGGAGTTGTAACAGAGAAGATAGGATTTAACAAATAAATATGACTGCTGAATCATTACATTGATATTTCTTTTAGTCTCCAGGAGCAGCTAGAATGAAAAACCTGAAATCTGTATCCTATACCAAACCCTGAAATATGTTCCATAACTACTTGCTACAATATTCTTCAAAAGTTATTGCTTTTCTGTCTATATCTTATATTTCATGTAAAAAAATGTTTTATAAAATGCCCAATTGTGATTTCAAGTCTAGTCCATAAACAAATAACCTTGCTCAAGGTAGACCCAAAGAAAGACATGACTTTAGAAATGTATATTTTTTCTAACGTGTCTTTTAAATTGTATGCACTATATAATCTACTCTTTCAACACTTTCCAGCTTATCTGCTCCTAGGATATCTGACCAGAGAAAAACTTTAAGAATGAGTCCACATATCTGAGTGATCTGGACCTCAGTAATGGTGCAAGGTTGCATGAAATTCTCCTTCTTTCTGCCTGTATGTTCACTTGTGCCTTTGACTGAAGAAATTCCAGCTCAGTTTAACCAGAGGTTGCAAAACCAGACCAAAGGCCAGGGAATTTGTAATTCTATGCCTGACATGGATGATGTGGGCAATGAACAAGCTACTCTTTAAGGAAACTTCTGCCCAGACTTGAGGAGCAGGGGTGGAGGGATGGCACTAGCCTCTTCATGGTCCCTGAGGCTTGACCAACTCCGTAGAGTGAAGAGAGGAGAGGACACTAACACTAACCTAAGATGGTGCCTCAGAGACACCACCATAAAGGGTATGTGAATCCGGGACATACAATTGTATGCTCTTAGGCATAACATCCAGCACTCAGTGCTTTCCTGAGACACGATTTCTTCCTCTGGTGAATGGAGATTAAAATATCCATCTCTGAGCATCATTGGAATAAGATAACACAATTGTTTTGAAATTCCCAGTTGAATAAACAGAAATAGGAAATAGCCAATATATATATATAAAGTATTAGTATTTTTATAATAGCTAATAAATATATGCATGATATAATATAATAAAATATTACTAGAAGCAAATTGTCAATTCAGGTCAAATTAAACAAAATCAGGATCCAGGGAAGTCCAATTGGTAGGAAGTAGAATGCAAACAAAACTATGCAGCAAGGAAAGAACAAAGAGGAAACATTGCATGGTTTCAATTCAGCCAAATTCTGTTTCTTGTTTCTGCCATTTACTTGCTGAATGAAGTTGGGAAAGTGAGTTAACCTCTAAGTCTCTTTTTAATCATTGATTTAAGAATCAATATACACAAAGCATTTTTTTATCTCATAGATTTTTAGCAAGGATAAAATATTTTAAAAGTCTTTGTGAATCACTTCATTCAATACCTGATACGCATTGAATCCACAATCAACATTAGATATTACCATTATTTCTTATCAGGTACCACACAATTCCTGACACAAGTTCCAACCTAATCTTCCCCATCCTGTAGACCTGAAGCTCCATGAGTTTGTTCCCAGACAGGAGAGTGTGCTCCTTCCGTGGTGCCGAGGTATCCCCAGAGCAAGTCTTCTAAGAGCCTGAGACAGAGCTGTACAGCATATTATGACCTAGTGTCCAATGTCCAGCACTCACTCCTCTCATTGGTCAAGCAAGTCACTGAAGCCAGCCTAGACCCAAAAGAGGGAATCTGCCTTCCACCCGAAATGGACATAGTAGCAAAGACTTGGGGTCATCCTTGGCCTCTTACAAGGAACAGACACCTAATGAAAAGCAGACCAAACCCAGATCGGGACCCAGAGAGCAGGGATTAAGCACCTGCATCCAGTCCTCCCTAAAGCTGTGTCTATTATTCCTCAATAACGAGAACAAATAAATTCAATTTTGTTTCACATAAGCTGATTTTGACCAGATCTTCCATGACTCATAACAGAAAGTGTCCTTGTTGATACAGCTGCCAGTGATTTAGTGCCTCTTTACAGATTGCCCCAGCCAGAGCAGGATGTACAAGACAAAATTAGTCCTGAAATAGAAGCAGAAACAGAAAGTGATGACATAAGTGAGCCAGTAAGACTTGAAGACTTAAGGTTAAAACCTGACAATTTCCACAGATAGTCTCCTGTAAGCTTTGGGCTGCCTTTATAAAACAAGATAGGAACTTTTTAATTTACTGTAGAGAACCTAAAGACACCATTCAGTTCCTGAGAAATGAAGCAAACACACACCACAATGGAATGAACACAGCTTCTGGAATGTAACACAGATGCCACTCAGAGACTCTTGAGTTTGATAAGAAATGTATTTGTGCATATGAATGACTATTTTAATTCCAATGGTCAGAAAAGCATTCATGTTTGCATCCTGTAGCATGGAAACCCTAGCTTTCCCAATAACGAGCTTGCCTCATATTTCACATAAGCACGCTATTCTTGCTATTTAGAAACCAACAACTCCTCTGTATTTAGTATGATCTTTCAAAGGAAGGAGCGTTGGGTGAGTTATGGTCCCAAAGGCTAAGAAGACTGTTGTGAAGGACGCGGAGGGAAATGTGGGAGCATCTCCCAACAACCAAGGTGACCTGAGGTCCCGCTAGGTAGGATGCTGAGAACAGATGCTCATCAATCCCTGTCCCATGGGTCCCAGACGTCCTTGGCAACGGAACGTGTGGCCATGCACCTAATGGTGTGCACCCAGCCAGGACACTGAGGCAGCAAATGCAATACTTCTCCCTGCCGCCTCCACATCTTCTGACGCAGTAGGTCCACGTCCCACTTCAACTGTAGAGGGGAAAATGACACACACGGAGAGTGACACAGAAAGGAAAGTAGGTGACAATGGCGAGGAGAGAGTCTTTTATGTGGTATGTTAAAGAATAAAAAGGAGATTCATACAGTTAATGCTCTTGGAGCTTTAATTAACTTACCAAGATAGAATCATAACCCTAAGTCCTCCGCTTCAGAGCAGTAAGGTCCTGAGGCTACTCCATCCTCTGCACACCTCTTCATGAAACACTGATTTCACTGCTTGCTGATCTGCTAACCCAACTTTCCCCTTTCTCTTACTCCCCAGTCTAACAGGGAAGAATCTTTAAACAAAGGGCTGTTTTTGGTCTCAAAACAGGTATTTGCAATGTACGAGGTTAGGGAATCAAGCACAGCTTAAGTTAATAATCATTTATGACAGCATGGATAGCTGAAGTAAACGTTTTCCCTCAAACCCACTCACCTGCACTGTCCACTTAATCTAAGCGTTTCACAAGGAGCAGTCCTACTCCACTTTGCATTTGCAGGGAAAACTTAGAGACCATACATAAGTGTTGCAGGAATGAGCAAACTGAATAAATAAACAAACAGCCTAAAGATTCACCTGTGCGATTTGATCTCACTGATCAGTATCAATAACAAGACTACGATTCCATTCTACACTAAAATTTCAAAAGTCTGTTTTTTGAGGTTTTTAGTCCCTTTAGTTCTCAGGAAGCTTATCTTTAAAAAATGAGAATATTTCCTTCTTTGTACCTTGAAAGTTATTACATACTAAAAATGAAATAATGCATTACAATAACTATGAATGAATTTAAGAAGTACTTGCTTAGATATTTACTTATGTTCTGTATTGTTTCTCCCTCCTGAAGCACCATTTTCTACAGTTTAAATTGTGTTGGGTTGTGAACACAACCCAAACTGTGGATGGGATTGCAGTGGCTGGAGGAGATGGGGCAAATCTATATATTCTAAAAAGAATTAATTGGAATGTTCAGGGAATTGGGGCTCTGGAGAATTGAACTTTCTGAGTGAACTTTTTAAAAACTTACATTCCCTAGCAAAATGATTGTGAATACTTAAGTCCCCCAGCCTTCATCAATGTAATGTGATTGCATCTTTGCTTAATGACTGAGTTCTTCAGACTCAAGCTCATCAGTGTTCTCCACGTGGAAGCTGATGTTGATATAAATGTTTCATGACGTCGAGCTTATTCTCTTCCTTGTTGAGAATGCAAACACCCCTGAATAATAATGGTTTTGGCAGAATCCCAACACATTTATAAAGTAGCTATGGTACCAAAATGTGATGATAATATATAATAAACTGTGCTATTATTTACTATTTACTAAAACCAGGGGCAAGATAGCCAGGAGTCATGACTAAAAGTCAAGATTAGAGCCAGTCCCTGCTTATCAGGTTTCTTCCTCTCCGTATCTGAAATTCTTGCCGAGCTTTTTGAGCTTCTCAGCCACACGTGGGGGACCAGAGCATATATAAAAACACTTGTTTTATCCCCGAACAACCCCTCAGACACAAGGGACGAAACTCACCGTTTTCAGAACCAAGATTATGGGGATGAAGAGTCGCCAGAAGTACATAAAGTGTGAGGAGCCCCTGGGAAGGAGGAGAAGATGCGGCCTGCTGGCACGTCTCCACCACCCTGTGACGAGCGAGTGGTGTATTTAGCCAGAATCCCGTCATTGGCCCCACCACCCTACATTGCCATTCCACAAACCTCCTGTAGCTTCTGGATGGGGGAGAGGGGCCCGAGGTGGCCTTCTGTCTCTTTGCTGGTTGTCCTTGCACTCAGACCCTGTTTATCTCAAAATCCTGGTGTCACGGTTTTGGCTGCTGTGCGCATCGGGGGATAAGCCCACTGCTGGTGACATTTCCCGTGGCCGAGGAGTTGTGATAAACGCTCCTCACACAGCATCCCATATCAGACATTATTAATTGTCTGACATCATCTTAATCACCAAAAGTCAAAAAACAGACTTTTGAAATTTTAGTGCAGAATGGAATCGTAGTCTTGTTATTGATATTGACCAGTGAGTACCAAATTTTGTCAAATAAACATTTTATTTTTATCAGTATCTAGGATACTGATAAAATAAGTTCCTTTTATGCATGACGAAGCCCCAGGTTAGAGAGAAGCTTTGCACGCATTAACGTACCCACGAATCCCGGGGGGATCCTATTAATAAAGCGGATTCTGATTCGTCTGCCTGGGGTGGGGCCTGGGAAGCGGCATTTAGGACAGGCTCTCTGGTAAAGACACAGCAATATTTTGAGCAGCGAGAACTTTGATTGATAGGGGCCCACATTGAGATTAGAAGCTGCTGAGAGGTGACTCTGCATTCCTACCCTTTGCAGTAAGGCTCAGCCACCTGATGATACGCAAGTGCCACCGTGCATGGGACAGCAGGGCCTCTCCATGCCCACAGCACACACCAGTGGTGCCCCCCACTCTTTCCTGCTCAGCCTGGACATGTGCTCAATTTTTTCCCAGTCGAGGATTTAAAAATCCACAGGCTCTAGGTCAGGTTTGTCCTGCCACAGGAAGCTCCTACTTACATGCTGCTACTATTTCCATTTTGGACAAAAGACTTGCATCTTATTTGAAAAACAGGAAATTCAATTGTTTCTACAATTATTATGGTAAAATGAATAAATATGATGACAAGCATACATTCTTGTGTTAATGCATAAAAACAAAAGGAAAAGAAAAATAAATATCAATTATCTCTATTCAGAGACAAAGATTTTGTAAATTTCAGTTATTTTTTCATAAACAATTCTTTGTTTACTTTTGGTAGATTTGATTAGTTCATACATAATTTATGTGTTCAAAAATATTTTATTTGCATTTTTAAATGAGTACATCTTAGTACATAAAGGAGATATAGCATAGATTATTTAAATATTTTCTAGATAACATCTCCCCTAATTTTATGAATATTTTATTATTCTTATTAACAATACAAATTTTGCCTATATTCTTTTTTTGTACATAAATTCCTTTTTTAAAATTTGTATTGATAAAACAACAGATAAGCACATATATTCTTAACATACAAACATTTCATACATGGTACACAATCAATGGCCCACAGTATCACCACATAGCCATATATTCATCACCATGACCATTTTTTAGAACACTTGCATCACTGTAGAAAAAAGAAATAAAATGAAAAAAGAAAATACTCAGATATACCCTACCCCTTACTTCTCCCTCTCACTGACCACTAGTATTTCCATCTACCCAAAATATATATTTGTAATTTTAACATTTGCTCCCTCTATTATTTATTTATTTTTAATCCATATGTTTTATTCATCTATCCATAGCATAGATAAAAGGAGCATCAAACACAAGTCACATTACTAAAGCTCTATCATTATATGATCATCTTCGAGAAACATGGCTACTGGAACACAGCTCTACAGCTTTAGGCACTTCCCTCCAGCCTCTCCAATACACCTTCACTAAAAAGGTAATATCTATATAACACATAAGAACAACTTCCAGGATAACCTCTCATCTCTGTTTGAAATCTCTCAGCCATTGACACTTTATTTTGTCTCATTCTCTCTTCCCCTCTTTGGTTGAGAAGGTTTTCTCCATCCCTTGATGCTGAGTCCCAGCTCATTTTAGGGTTTTTCTCAATCCCTTGGTGCTGAGCCCCAGCTCATTCTAGGATTTCTGTCCGACGTTGCAAGGAACGTCCATACCCCTGGGAATCATGTCCCATGTAGAGAGGGGGAGGGCGGTGAGTTTGCTTATCATGTTGGCTGAGAGAGAGAGGCCACATCTGAGCAACAAAAGAGGTTCTTTTGGGGGTGACTCTTCGGTCTGATTTTAAGTTGGCAAACTATCCTTTGCAGGGATAATTTTCATATGAACAAACTCCAAGATTGAGGACTTGGGCAACTGGTTTGGTTGTCCCCACTGCTTGCAAGAATATCAGGAATTCTCCAAATGGGGAAGTTGAATTTTCCCCCTTTCTCGCCATTCTCCCAAGGGGATTTTGCAAATACTTTTTTATTCACTGTTCAAATCACTCTGGGATTTATTAGAGCATCACTCTGGACAAATCTACAAAATCTCATGCCTTATTCAAAGTTCCATGTACTTATGGTGTTCAATTAAACTGTCCACATAAGTTATATAGGAAATGCTCTAGTCAAAATAAAAATTTTGTACCAAATAAACATTTTATTTATGCTTTAGTCTTACACATGAGTTGAAGTTTTAAAATACGCATTACCGTCTATTTTCAACACCCTGCAATATTGACATTCCTTTGTTCTTCCTTATGCAAAAACATTTTTAAATGTGTACATTTAGTCACTATCCTTGTACACTCTAGACTTTCCTAGATTACACCATCTCAGTCTTTATCGTCTATCTTTCCTTCTGGTTTCCTTTGTGCCCCCAGCCCTCCTCCCTCTATCATTCTCACATTCAGCTTCATTCGATTGTACATACATTTTATGTATGCTTATTGATTAGAAAATTCCAAAGCTACTCTCTCTTTTCTGATAGCTCATGGTTCAAGAGATTAGACACAGGATCTTCGAGGTTCTGTTTTTGGGGAGCCTTATTTGTCCGTTTGCCTCAGTCACATACGCAGCCTGTAACTCCTGCGCTGATTCACACTCGGTGGTTTCTACACTCCAGCATATGTTCTATCTCACACATTATGCTTTAACATAAAACTGCTTAAAGAAAATTCCAGATAACAGAAATAAAATAATCAAAATATCTTTCCCTTTCAAACCCTTGGTTAAAAAATAAAATCACCTCAAAATGAGTGCTGTACTTGAGTTTCTACTTCAGCATCTTTGCCTGCTGCCCACGGCTTGATTAAAACACAAGATGTAATTATCTGTTAATTAGGAGTCTTGAATGATTAAAATAGAAAGAATCTGCACAGGTCAGGGGTTATCATGGTGCATAATTAATTGCCTGACATCATCTTAATCACCATCTCTTCAGCTTGAGCACAGGGTTTCTTGGGCGGGAAAGGGGTGGAAGCTGCCACCTTAATCAGCTCCTCTGGAGTGGTCAGCAGTGGCTTTTGGAGGTGGTGTCACCTGGTTATTAGGGAAGGAGCTGAATAGTTTCTGCCTTCAGGGACGGGTTGTGCGTTGCCCAGTGTGTAAGATACAAAGTGGGGTATGAACACAAGTGCCTCATGGATGTGGTTAAAGTGTATGAAGTCTGATTAATATAAAAAGCATTAGATTTGAGAAGGAAAGATTGGAGCATGTGAATGTAATCTGACATACTTGGAATCACTAATGGCAAAAAAGCCATTGATTTTTGGAAATGTTGGATTGGTTATGCTACAATGAATGGGTTTTAAAATATGGAGTCTGTCCTTTTGAAAAAAAATCCCCATAATGTAACCTGTCATATTTTCATAAAGATGCAATAGACCAAACCAAATAACAGTGAGAAACATATATTTCAATCAAGATAAGGCCTTACAAACTCAGAGAATAGTACCGAATCTTATTTGTTACTCTGATCTTGATCACAAACTATCTATTAGTTTTCAGACCTGGAGCAGGAAATCAATAAGCATTTATTCTTATTTAGTTGGCATGAGAACAAGGTAAGGTAGATGCTATTGTCCCCATGCTGGAGACGAGGAAACTGAGATTCGGAGAAACTAACTGTCTTTCCTATGACGTTGATCTAGGAAGGGGTCAAACACCGGACCTGTGCCTTTTGCTTCCAGCCAGTCCTGGACATGGTGCCCGGTTTGCTACCACAGATAGCATTTTCATTTTGCTGGATCAGCCAGTTCCACTCATGGTTGTTGCATTAGCTTCTCTCTTCTCTGTGCTTCTGCAATCTGCCATACAGATTTTCTATCACAGAGCCTTGGAGGAGCAGCCTTTCCTGAGGCAGAAATATTTCTGTGTGCCCACTCTTTATGGCTCCAGCTCTCTGAGTGTGAGCTGTTGGTAGGCAGGTTTCTGCGTCTTTCTTTTCTGATCACGCAAAGCTTAGATCAGCATCTAGCACCTAGAAAGCACAGAGTCAGTGCTTGTGAATACATGGGTAAAACAATGAATGTATGAATGGACGGGTGGAAGAGCAGACCTAAAATGGACTGGACAGATAGACTGAAGGATGCGAATGGACTGGAGATATATACACAAAGTTGCAAAAAGAAATTCATAAATCTTATGCATCAGTTTTGCACTGCGATCTAAAAGCATGAGTTGGAAGAGAGCTGCAAGTGGCTGGCAGGTGTTTAAGGCTTTCTAGAGACTTTTCCACGCTGCGATTAATGACAGTGGAGGCAATCTTAAGGGTAACCAATCTTCCAATTTGTTACCCATTAAAATACTAGTTTTATTTCAGAAACTGGTTGGTGGATCCTTTGGATGTTTAGGTTGTTTTTAAATTAAAATTTAATTTTATTATGTGTCTTTCTAGTTTCACTGTTTTCCTCCTTCATAGGTTGAAGAAAATGCGTGCTATCTGAGCAACATCTCAAGGAAATAATGCCAGTGGGGCTTTCGTGAAACTGATGTTGAGCTGAGCAGGATGTTTGCTAATCTATTAATCATAATGAAAAATAACTAAAGACTAACAGTAGCAGTGTCCTACAAAACATGACGGTCAAAACCAAGAAAGCCAGATTCCCTTGTTAAGTGCAAAGCCAGTGCAAGATCAGAAACTTGGCGACAAAGTTAAGAAATGATCGACCATGAGTGGGCCTGGAAAGACAAGATGACAGCAGAAGGAGCCACAGAGGTGGAGGAGTCACGAGCGACCCCTCTGGGAAACAGCCCTGGACTTCAGGCGGTTGCACAGCAGCACAGGCACTGGGCAGGGATGCTTGGAGGAATGCGTCCCCTGCCTTGTTCATCACCACACTCCCATTTCTGGGTTATGCAGCTGCCCTGCACAGAATCCCAAGAGCTCGTGGATTCATTAATTTAGTAGTGAGTGGGTGAGTCTGCACTTAACACTCATGATAGGTTTCCCTCCAATACTCTGCTCACTGCATTTGGACACTCTATGCTGCAGCCCTTTCCCTTGCCACCTGCTTGGCTCTCACCTAACAGGATCTTTCTTTCTGGAGTGTCCCTCCTCCCCCATCTTATATTCCTGTCATATACTTCCCCTTCATAGCATTTCATACAATGAAGAGTATTGATTTCCTTAAGATCTCTATTCCTCCTAGGATACTCTCCACTGAAGCCAGCATGCATTCATTCAACAGGTACTTATAGGCATCCACGATACGACAGGTGCTATTCTAAGGCTCAGAGGATGCAGGCATGAAGAAGGCAGAGAAAGTGTTTGAGCTTGAGAAGCCTACACTTTATCAGGGGAACAAAGGGCATTTTTCAAAAGTGAAAAATAGTGTAAAATAAAATAATAAATATAGCTTTGGAGCACTGTGATGAGTCATTTTAGAGAACCCAGTTACAGAGAGGCTGGCAAGTCTTGGAGTGTCCCATGGACAACTTGACATGGGCTGGCCAGGTAAAAAGTAACCTAGAAGTAAAGAGAGGACATGGAGAAAGGACATTGGCAAAGGTACTAAATGCTCCACATTCAAAGCCAGTTCAAAAGCCCTCCGCACAAGTCAAGAATTGAAGGTCTGTGTGAGAAATTTGGATTGTATTTTAAGTGTGATGGTCTTTAAGACCTTTAAGGTCTGTCTGCCAACAGTATGGAGATGTCATCTGGGGGGAATCAGGCCTTGGGTTTTTCCATTCCTGTAACCCTAATGGTTCATATGATGCCGGGCCAACAATAAATGCTCAGTAAAAATTTGTTGAATGAATGTAAAACTTGTTCTCAAAAAGTTCATTCTTGTTCATTACAGGTTATCCACACTCATAAAACTGAAATATCTTGCTTCTTAACTCTGTATATTTTGCTAAGAAAACACCAGAATGAGTTAAGAATCACGAACTACTTTGGAGAATTTTTTTTCCATTTTTCTCACTCAGAATCCCAATCTCCCTTAAAATCTAATAGTACCATTTTTTACCTGCTATAAAATTTCTCTCACTCATTTTTTAAAGTATTTCCCAATAAACCCTGCAAAATTAACTGCCGCCATGAACACAATTTGGTTCAAGCTAACAAGACTTGCTGCATTGTTTTTCTCCTATTTTTATTTAATAAAATGCTCTGAACACAGATTAACTTTACTCTCCCAGTATTTGTTATTGTTTTACCTGCATAAAAACATGAAGTGAAGGTCCTTTGATAAATGGTTGCAAAACTTATTGGGTTTTACTTTATTGTCAGCAACTTTGTCTGCTTTCTCATCCAAAAAAAAAAAAAAATACAACTCAACAGAACTCAGGTAACAGCTAGATTTATGGGTTTCTTACCAAATTGCAACTCTCTGACCATGTTGCATACCCCAGAAAAACATTTTTAATCTTAATCCATCCCTGTGCGTTTGACCACAGGGTAAACAGGACTTTGATGAAGTTAATTCAGGTAAGGTGCATTGGATTTTTCAGGTACTTTTTTCTGTCTGAAGTGAACATGTGGTTTAAGCCCAACTGGTTCAGCTGGGCCATGCCTTAACTGAGGTTCACATCTTGCAGAGGTCGTATTTGTAATGGGTCCAGCTCACAGAGCATGGATGGGCACCCAAACACAGCACCCGTGAGGGGCATGATTCAATCCCCAACACCAGGTCTCCTGACTCCCCGCACAGGGCCCCCTCCGTGGATTCTTACTCTTTACTTCTGAGGTTTCCGCACTGAGATCTGGGGTTCCCTGCCATGTTGTTGGATCCACTGCTCTTCCCTCCCACACCGCCTGGCATTATGCCTTTCAGTGACCCACTGCATGGATCCATGTCATGGGATTTTTGTTTCTAGGAGTCCTGGTTTGGAATCCTGGTGGTACAGCTTACTAACCATGTAGGCTGGTTCATAAATGACCTCAGGCTCAGATCCCTTAATCTGTCATTGTATTGTTAAAACGAAATGACAAAATTACATAAACACTTCAGCACATTCCCTGGGTCAATAGAGAGTGCAATACAAACAACCCTTTCTTTGATTTCCTTTCGTAGATTTTCCTTATACTTTGAGGGTGATAGGGTCCAATGAGTCTTGTTGCTTTTGAGCACATTAATATTAGCTTTGTTTTCATTTGTTCTGTGATGTTTTCCATGTAACTGAACAGGACTTAGTGTAAATTGACAGGCCCAAGGTAAAAAAGCTTGGTTAGTGCTTAAGCTGGAGTCTCCTAGCAAGAGCCATTCTGCAACAAACCCTCATCTTTTACATGTTTGTCTCAAGCCTCATTGAGAAGTTGATGGTCCAGAGTTGATTACATGATTGATGGCAAGAGTGCTTGGCTCGTGGTCCTTTCTATTTCTTCCTGTTTCCTTTCCGCCTGACAGTTGGAGCCACCTGAGCCCAACATCACCCAGGCAGTGATATTTTTCTCAGAAGTCATCCCTTAAGAACAGCAAATCTCTCTTTGAACAGCATGGCCACTTTGGAAACACAATGATGTGTCTCCTGTCCATCCACTTGTCCCTTTTGTAGATAAGATGCTTTAAGGAGAGAGAAGATGACTGAATCTTTCAGAAAGCTTATGTCCACCTGCCATTGTCACCTCATGGCAACCTGGGAAATTCAATGTTTAATATAGAAATGTCGTATTTAACATGCAGTGAACTTGCAGATTATTACTTCTCTATTCCTTTAAACAAACATGATTATTCAGTAAGTTTAAGTTAGAGAGACCCCTGAGAATTGTTGTCCACATTGCCACGTGTAATTGGGTTGAGTCAACCACTTGATATGCTATTGGATGGTCAATGACACGTGGCCTGAGCACTACGGTTTACCGAGGAGGCTGGCTTTCAACTCACTGACACTCAGCACGCCATGTCCACCCACCCCTGAGCGCGTGGCACTCTGCAGTCCTCTGTTGCTCTGACTCAGCTGATACTTCTTTCTTATCTCCATTTTCCCCATCTGTCCACTGATATTTGCCCAAAGTATGGTCTAACACCCAGCAGGCACTGAAACAGAGACTTATCTTGCCTACTTCATAGATATAAAAGATTAAATACGCGGGGAAATCTTATGACTTATGTTTCCCCTTCTCTCTGCTTCTCCTCATGCTCACCTGGTCCTTCTTTTCCCTCTGCCTTTCCCTCTTCTCCACCTTCTCTGGCATTATTATTATCCCACTCTGGCACTGTTTGGTTATATGAGGTAGTGATTTACCTAAACTAGTCTATCTTTATCTGAGCAAACAGGACTCATGCATCTCTAAGGCCTATTTTGAGGAATAAGTAGGAACATAAATTCTTTTAATACATGTTGTGACACATAGCAATATTTCAATAATAAGAAGCTTCTGCTATTACTGACATCATCATTCTTACCTGTGACTCAAGTATTCTCAGGAGAAATATTCTTGCAATTCTGAATCAAGGCAGTTGAAGCAATGCCAAAATCCCTCACTGGATCAGTGTCAGAAACTTATCGACAGCAGGTTTGGTGACTCAAGATTGAAACATTGATGATCGAAATTAAATAAGAAAAAAGAAAATTGGGAGATTGTATCTAAATATGCATTTCTCCCAAAACAACAAAAGATATATTAGGAAAGGAAAGAAATCCTAAAACATATTTAGGAACTTTAAAAAAGGATTAGGTTGAAAGCCTTACACTATTTCACATTTCCTATATTCCGTATTTTTGTCTTTTGAAGTGTCAACGGATTTTTATGAAACAGTGTCTTAATATAATTTAACTCCATTTCATCATTGCATGAGAAAAATAAAATAATGAAATAAGATTCCTAGTATTAAACTAACTTTATCTTTCTTTGCAAACCATGTTTATTAATGTAAAAACTGTAAACTCTTGCTAACCATCTCCTGTCTACCTCCCTGGTGCTGTCCACCTCACCCTACAAGGAACCCAGGGCTGGTAGGATGTGGTCTGAATTTCATGCTAGAGCTGATCCACTCTATGACTTTGGAGAGGCCAATGCAATCGTTTATAAAACCATGTGCATCATCCCTGTGACAATAAGCATCCTGGCAACAGATGGGCCAACCGATTCTACAGAAGCAGTCGTATACTTTAGAGTCAGTATTAATAAAGCTAAAGCATTTATTGTGGCTTTCTATGCCCATGAGTGATTGAATGGAAACTAAAGTTGAGTAATGTTGGATTAGCTCAAGATTGGAGAAGATCACAAAAGCAGGCCTGAAATCCATGAATTTTTAAACCATAACTTAGCCTTTGATATATACATAAGTCACATGTATATCCTATGTATCCCTAGCCCTCTGACCTAGGGATCTCCATCTGGAAGTCAGAGGTTTATTTCATATTATGTCCGTATTCATGTCCTTCTTTAGAATTCACGTGAATGCAAGGGGTAAACATTTAGATCTCTTTGTACTTGAATTTAGGTTTAGTAGAAAGTCGTGTATCATTATGCATCAACAAAATCTTTCATCAGTGTATCCGTCCTTTCATTCTTTCGACAAATGATTTCTCAACACCAATTATGTGTGGTAGGCTCATTTTTAGGCATTTGGGATGGATACACAGGTGGGAAAAAAGGCAAATATTCTGGCGCTTCTGGATGTGATATATCAGTGAAGGGAAACAGATAATAAACATAAAAATAAGTAATATATATATTTGTATAAGAACTAAGGAGAATAGTAATTCAAGCAAGTGGAAGGGGGCAATTTTCAAGCAGCATAGTAGGGAAGGCCTCGCTGTGAAGGCACGTGAGGAAACACTGAAAGAGGTGGGGAAGTAAGCCACCTGGAGACCAGGAGAACATTCCAGTTAGGGAGTGAACAAGGACAGACACAACGCTAGGAGTGCTGAAGGAGAGCAAGGAAACTCGAGTAAATGCTGTAGGGGAGTGAACAAGGACAGGAGAAACAAACAACAATTTGGAGGGGTATAAGAGAACCTGCTCTAAGATCTTTGACACTTTGAAATAATAAAGGGAAATGGAAAACATGTTGGTGCAAGGAAAGGGGTAGCACGATCATCCTTTTATTTTAAAAAGCTCACTCAGCTGCTTTATTGAGAAAACCATGCAGGTGACAAGGATGGAAGCAGGGAGAATAATTAGGTAGCTCTTACAATAATCCAGGCAAGAAATGATGGAGGTTTGAAATGAAGAGGTGGCAGCCACAGTAACTGGTCACAGTCTGAATATCCATATGTGTACATTCAGTGTGTATGTATACACACTATATATTACATCTATATATATATTACATCTATAATAATCTTTCATACATATATATGTTAGAATCATCTGTATTTGGTGACAAATTGAATATGTGGTATGAGAGATAGAGAGCTAGAGCTGAGCCAATAAACACTGCTTACTACAAGTTTTTATTTTATTTTTTCCTTGGACAACAGAGTTGCCATTTATTGAGATAAGAAAGTGGGTGACTTTTTAATTTGCTTTCAGTTGGAGGAAATAGCAACAGCACAGTTTGGACATATCAATTTTAAGATTTCTATTACTCATACAATGGTCATTGTGAATAAGCAACTGAGTTGAGTTCACAGCTCAAGAGGCATGCACAGACCAAGACATAGATTCTGGAGACATGAGGTGGAGATGAGATTCAAACCTGTTACTAGAGGAGATCACCAAGACAGTGCTTGTAAATGGACAAGAGGAGTATTACACGGACTGATGCCCAGGGTATTTTAATATTTAAAATTAAGATAAAATGAAACCAACTGAAGATCCAGAAGGAGCAATCAGTGAGATCAGAGGAAAAGAAAGGACACGTGCTGTCCCAGAAGTTAAACAGAGGATGGGATGGAGAGAGCTGAACTGCAAGACTCCACCTTGAAGAAGCAGTTGCTCCCTCAGATGTTGAAAGTGCTGTCAGCAGTGAGTCTTCAACTGTCAGCCCCTTCCAGGATCCTCTTAGGGCTTGCACACAAGGTCACACAAGGTCATACTCTTCCCTAGGGGGACAGCATCCAGTGAATGATTGAAATGGAGTTGAAAGGCCTGGACATTTGAATTCAGCTCAGGCCTACCTTGATGTGCCGTTTGAACCATGCAGTTTTCATGGGATTGGCTGAGGCTCTGTCAGCTCTGCATCAGCTCCTCACTTTGCATCCTGCTTCCTTCCCTTCTTTGCTAAGGAGTTACCCAAGCTCATTCCCTGGTAAGCAATCTGCACACACTGTTTCACTTTTCTGCTTCCAAGAAAAAACAGTCTGAAATTGTTTTAAGAGTTTCAAGAAGGAGAGAGAGATAAACTAAGAGTGAGTTAAGCAAAAGTGAAGGTAATAAGAGTGGGACAGTAGATAGAAGAAAAACACTGAAGAATGTTCATCTGTTGAAAGAGGGGCAGGAAGTTGGGAACAAAAGGTATAAACAGCTTTTTAAATGAGTGTTGCTGAGAAAAGAAACAATAGAAAGCTGGAGAAAGGGTGGTCAAGAGATATTCTGTGAATTTATTTTTGTATGATGGGAGAAATAAAAACATGCCTTGGATATAAGGGGAAAGATGTGGTATAGCGGGAAATCTGATGATAGGAGAAAGAGAGGAGAACTCATGAAGTAGTAACATTGAGAGGGAGGTGACGGCAGGTAGTGAGCAAGGTGGTGAGGTTGACATTTCTCTCCACAACAGTGAGAAGACAGAGTTCATGGGCAAAGAGTCAAAAAGTTGGGTAGATAAGGAATCTTGCGAAGGTTTTCTTTTGGTTAGCAAAGTAATCAACTGAAAATAAAAAAGTAAGAATGATAAAATCGGGAAATAGATATTTTAAAACTAAATATAATTTTTTTTCTTTTATTAAAACAACCTAACTCATTTCCATTTATTGTTATATATTTGCCCATTGGATCTGTACTTTTAAAATAATTATTTGAAGTTTTTATTTTATACCTTTACCAAATGCATCATCCAAGGCTCTTCAAAGAAATGGAACCAACAGGATGTGCATGTGTGTGTGTGTGTGAGAAAGAGAGAGGAAGAGTGTAGAGATTATTAGGAATTGTCTCATCAGTTGTGGGGACTCACAAGGCTGAATTCTTCAGCATGCCGGAGTTTGGATATTCCAATGGGAGTGATGTTGATGTTGAATTCTCGAGTCCGTATTCCTTAGGCTGGAAACTCAGAACCTCAGGAAGGAGTGGAGGGTGTAGGATTGAAGCAGAATTCCTTCTGATGTCTGGATCTCTCAGTTCTCGGTGTGGAGCTCGCTAACAGTTGGGTGGGGCCCGCTGACATTGTGAGGTCAATCTCCTTTCAGTACCAGCCCCTGGTTTTAGCTGCTGGTCTGGTCTGCATCTAATAAACAACTGGGTGCGGTGACCTGGCCACGTCCACATAAAACTGACCTTCATCCCAGGTGAACAGTGTCCTGTTGACCTTGTTTATCTTCAGTTATTTTGTGACGCACATATTCAGTGAGTCCATTAGGAGGTTGGACAAAGAATGGTATGTTTTTTTACCCCGTCTTCTTACTTCACCCAACTTTGGCTGATTATGTGACTTGATATTTTTCTTTTATATAATAGCTGTACTTTTAAAAAGATCATCTGTCATGATTAAAACCATACCCTTTGAGCCACATATAGCTCATTTCAAATCCTGAATTTTGTATTTATTTGTTCTCACCTTAGGTAATTAGTTTAATCTCTCTGAGCTTTAGTGGAATCCTACGTTTGATGGACACATACTTTTCGTGTCTTTCAGGGCTACTTTATGTAAAATGCCTAGTGCGGTACTTCATTTATAGTGTACTTTTAAATTACAAATGAATAATAATCATTATCACCTTATCAGACTTGGCAAAACAAATATTTAGAGCCAATTCTGTATTTTATAGCTTCACTGTTCTTAATTTCCTTATGTTGTTTCATTGTCCTTTGACCTGGAGAAAATCACTATGTTTAGGTGGTTTTTGTTTGTTTGTTTGTTCCCTCTTATATAAATTGGGTTCATGAAAAGTAACAGTGAAGAACATTTCCATATCTGAGAATTTATATTCAGTTGTTTTGCATTCAAGCATAAACTTGGAATAGTGCAAAATGTCATGAGCTAAGCATCCTTTTCTAAAGTACAAAGCTTGCTGCATTTGTTTTCAGAATTAAGTTTTATAGAGAAAAAGAATGAAAACATTCAGAATTTCCTTGTGCCTTGTATTTCAACTAAATCAGTATGTTTGATTTCTACTTGTGAGTAAAATTTATTTTATTTATCTATATGATAAACTACCAATACTTTGTATATCTATATTCCTATTAACTGATATCACCAGGTCCCCAAATTGTGCCTTTTCATTCTAAGTTCTTATATCAGTTAAGGACAGTTTTATTGATCATATCCTCTATTTCTCTGCTCTGAATATTCTCAATATTTCTTTAAAGTTATATGTCTGTTTTTAACACAGGAAACCCTACACTCAATTGAGCTTATCTTCTCTGGTTGAATAATATGTGAGTAAGTTAAACAATCATGTGTGAGAATCAGCAGGCCAAAAATAAAGAGAGGAAGAGAGAATTTTCATTCCAAGAGCAGGAAGTGAAAACTAAACTACAACTTTTAAACAGGCAAATTTTAAATATTTTAAGAAATAAGGAAGCATAAAACACAAGGAATGAATTGGCACAGTCTTAAAAATATGATTGAAAGAACTAAACAAATATGCTGAAAATAAAAGCTGTAGTCATTTTTATAAAATGGCATGCATTGTTAAGATAACATAAGCAAAGAGTTGAAGGGAGATTCAGTAAATTAGAAAAGAGAACTGAAAAATCACCCAGAATGCAGCATATTAAAATAAATAATTTTAACATAGAGACTTGGAAGATAAAATGAGAAACTACAATATATGTCTTGTAAGAATTCCTGAAAAAAAAGCGAATTATATAAAATGCAATGGTAAAAAATTGAAACCAGAGTTCTTACACAATAAAATATCAAAGATAAACTTAAGAGGGAATAACATTAAACACAAGAAGAGGGGATTAGATCAGGAAACAATGATGAGCAAAGAACTTCTCACATATTCTTTTATCCATATTTTATTTTGCTATGCTCGTTCTGCAGCAGCTAGAGTTTACTGAGCACTTGCTCTTTGCCTGTGCAGTTACTTGTATGACTGTTTTTATTCTCGGGACAGAACTATTGTGTCATTCCCAAGATTTTCCCCATTTTACAGGCAGAAAATAAAATACCATAAGAAAGCAAAGTTAAGTCTTTTCCCCAAGAGAAACATGTAGGGAACTAGAAGGGTAGAGACATGATTTAGAGCTTGCACGCATACCTGCTATATTATATATTATAATTAAATGCTAGCCAACTTAGGTGCTGATGTATTAATTAGATCATCTTACATTACTTTATTAGGTCAGCATGTTTAACATTTGAAGACAATACTTTAAAAGAGAGAAGCCATTCAGAAAGGTCCATATACTGCAGGATTTTATTAACTTAAAATGTCCAGGATAGGAAAATGTAGAGAGACAGTGAGATTAATCTAGAGGCAGTGTAATAATCTCCGCCTGGGGCTGGCATGATCGCTAAATGGTTCAGAATTCCTTTTGAGTGTGATGAAAATGTTCTAAAATTGATTCTGTTGATGGTTACACAGCTCTGTGAAGACAATAAAAGACATTGACATGTACACCTTAAATGGGTGAACTGTATAGCATGTAAATTATAACTCAATAACGCTACTTAAAATTTTTGAGTACAACTTTTAAAAATAAAAATATACATTTCTCAAAACTTCAAAGAGAGAAAACTTTCTTTCTAGTAGAAAGCTGGAACTAACAAATGGAAAATAAAGCAATTAAAACCATAAAATGAGGCAAAAAGTCAAATGCACGAATAATTTCAATAACTCCAGACTGTTTAAATTCTTTTGGTAAAAAACAGAAACACTCAGAAAGGATGAAAACAACTAGCTTTTTAAAACTTAAAGTAAATATTACTAAAACACCCCATAAGTTTGTATAGATGAAAAAATATTCTAGGCAAATATTAAACAACAGAAATTTGCTATATAAATGTTATTATTGGATTAAATATAAATTAAAAGGGAAAGTATCAATAACTTAAGAAATATTGCCACTTAATGATTAGTGTAAAAATCCATCAGGAGAATGTTATAATCATAAATTTCTATACACCTTATTTTATTCTGAAGAAGATAGAAAATAAATCAAGATAAATTCAGATGATGATTAGCATAATAAAAAATGACCCCCCAATTTTGATGGGCGACAACAGGATTGGTGAGCCCAAAGGACTTCAGGTGGGGAGGGAAGTCTTCTGATGAGGTGCCCCACGCACATATGAATATACAGACGTGCACACTGACAAACCCACATCGCACACACACTCATATATACATGCACACGTATATATAATTATATATATGTATGTTATTGATCTTAGTTCTGGAAATCTCTTATCTACATGTTTCATTTATTAATGTGAAATAATTATATTTTAAAATTTCACTTATGCATTTTATTAACAATGTGGGAAATATCAAATCATATTTTCCCTGAGATTTCTATGGCAGATACTTTATGATTCTTAATTCTGAGCCACCATGTATCATCTAAAATATGGTCTTGGCTGGTAAAAACAAGTGCACAGTAAATAATTATTGGTTTTAATAATATTTTTCAGCTCCACTAAAATTTTCTGTATTAAAGAATAATATCCTAGCCAAATTTGGAAGAGATAACACAAATTTAAAATACATTGTATTTTCTGAGTTTTAATTAAAAGTATTTATTCACTTAGTGCAAAGACAGACAAATACAAAGCCTAATTTTAATTAAAACCAGTGCAAGCATGGTTGTATAGAAGTGAACTGGCTTTGGAAACATGTCTTTGAATTTTAAAAGCCCTCACGAAATGAAATATCCTATTCCTCTTCTGGTGATAAATAATATAAACTTACACTCAGGAAATGCATTTTTCAAATAAACTTCATGTTTCCATCTGGATATTTCAATTTATAAATAGTCTTAGAACAAGGAATATCTTGTATCTTATGTTCTCGGAGACTTATTGTTGTTGTTTATGAAGTATTTTGGTATATTATCTCATCTGGTTCATGCAACAATCTTGTGACGTAGACAGGAAAGTGTTTTTGTCCTCATTTGACAAGAAACTTATTTGCCCAACATTAACATAGGAAGGAGCTGGCAGAGTCAGGACATGAATCTTATAATCTTGGCCTTTTTCCTACTCTAATTCCTTTATATTTTGCATGAAACCATAAGAGCATGTACCCCAGATTTTCCATGACATTTATATGGCCTGTACCATGGTTCCCATTTGAAACTTTTAGGTAGGTGCATAGTGCATAGTTAGGTTCACATTTTTGCTTTGGAATCTGTGGTAACTTAAACACACTACTACAATAATCATTTATTAGTTCAGTAACTTCCTTGTTTTTCACTAAAAGCATAGATTGAGCTACTGCAAAGCTGCAGACATTGCAGAGTAGTCAAAGATGCACATAATTCCATTCCACCCCCACAAAAGGAAAGCAGAGGGACTTATAAACTAATATGGTCATTTTCCATTGATCAACTGACTTTTCTTTTTTTCATTGGAGAAATGATTTCTCTATATAATTCTGCAGAAAAGACTAACAATTTAATATATCAGCAACTTGATGAGATAAGCTGTAACCTTTGAATGATTGTCTTGTCTCCTGGCTCCCCAATGCTGGAATGCAAGAGATAATAATGAAGATTTAATTTCCATATTAAAGTTCATGTTTGATATAGTTTAATATTTCATTCTATCAATATGAAAAGATTAATATTAACTATGATCTGCTTTATCTTGGAATCCAATGCACTTTGTTTTAAGAACATTAAAATTTAGTTGCATTTGACATGCTCTGAGAGGGGCATAGATTAACTCACTGATGTGTGGCGTTAAACATTATGAAAGTGGGCAATATTCCTGAAAGTGAAGAATATCCAATTATGATTTGTTATATAAAGAACAGTAATTTACAGATGCATTGCTATTGTCTGTGAGGACATAGGCTGCACACAGAGGAGGCAGTCTCAAATAACTAATATCAAGAGTGAATGCAGGCAGTCTCTCCAGCCTGGCTTAGAAGTCACTTACCCGGCTGCTCCACCTATGAGGATGGGCGGGTGTGGAAGCAATTTGAGAGGAGGGACCTCACACGGTTCTGCAATGTGGGGGGCAGGGGACACCACCTTGGCAGCAGTCTCTTCCTCTCACTGTGAGCATGTCCCCATCAGTGCCTTCCCAGGACATCATATATTTAATATCTGCTTTGAGTTCTTCCTCGTTCCACACCCTTGGAGCTCCTCTCCGCCCTTGGAGCTCCTCAGAATAGGCTAACATTACGTTCTAGGGGCTCAATTTCATTTGGCGAAGGAAGGAGGCATGAATGAGTACCCCGAGGACCCAACATCCTGGGAAGACTCCTTCACCTACTCATTGAATCCCTACTGGCAGGTGGTAATAAAGGATCAGCAACTTCGCCTTACTGAGCATCAGTTTTCCCACCTGTCAAATCTGATATAATACCTCTCTCAGGGACCTCTTCTAATTACCACACAGACAGACAGCAAACCAAAACATCATAGCCCAAGATCTGTTGAGCAGCACCTGGCATATATATAAAGTACGCAAAATTTGTAAAGTATCTCTTCTTTCAAAGGACAGGATGAAATCCAGGCTCTGAAGTTCTGGAACAGGCAAAGGAGAACGGACTCAAGAAGTACAGGGCATCTAGAAGAAAGCATAAAGGCACATTCACAAACCTGCCATTAAAAATTCAAGTATTGTGCCATTGAGAATCATCGATGAAACTGCCCTGAGCCAAAACTGTAAGTAAAACTCAATGGAGGGGTGCAGGGGCAGTTCCATGCTAGAATTCTCGCCTGCTATGTGGGGGACACGGGTTTGATTCCCGGTCCAGACACTTCGCTCCCGCCCCGAAAAAAGAAACAAAAATTTCAACAAAATGATGCTGCAATAATGGGATACGCCCATGGAAAAATAATGAAATGCGACCCACCACACAGCACACACACAAAAAAATTAAGAAACAAACAAAAAACCTCAATGGATGATCTTGGCAAAATCTCAATCTCTTTGAATATTTGGTTGTTTTATTGATTTGTTCATTTATACCTGCAGAAAGAAGAAATAACAGGATTAAAATATATTTTCTATGCTTATCTATCCAATTTCCGTTGGATCGTAATTCAGGTCAACAACTCGGTGCGATCCTCACGGCACACCTTGTGTCAGGACAGAAGGCGGCGCGGCAGCGGGTCTGGGGTTTCTGGAAGCTGGAGGGGCAGGGCGGCTGGACTCACCGCAGCTCCGAGGACCTGACGGGGGACAACAGGGGCCGCAGACCCTCGGGAGGGGCCGGGACGGACCGTGGTCCTTCGTGGGGAGGACCCAGGCGGGGGCAGGGTGGGTGTGGCGCGCCGTGACCCCGCGGGGAGGGTAGAGGTGCTGGAAGGGCAGCCGCGAGGGCGCGTGCGGACGTCTGCCCATCTTCTGGCCCGGGTCTCCCCGGTGGCCCCGCAGCGCCCAGCGGTCACCGCGAAAGGCCGGGTCCGAGCCCTGGGAGCAGCCACTCGGACGCGCCCTGCGAAGAGCGGCCCATTGGCGTGGAGAGGGGCGCACCCGCTGGGGCCAGGCCTTGCGATGGCCTCCCCCTCTCTTGTGCCAGGACCCTCACCCCGCCGCCGAGGATTGGGGGCAGCCGGGACCCTCACCCCGCCGCCGAGCATTGGGGGCAGCGAGGACCCTCACCCCGCCACTGAGCATTGGGGGCAGCCGGGACCCTCACCCCGCCGCCGAGCATTGGGGGCAGCCAGGACCCTCACCCCGCCACTGAGCATTGGGGGCAGCCGGGACCCTCACCCCGCCGTCGAGCACTGGGGGCAGCCGGGACCCTCACCCCGCCACCGAGCGTTGGGGGCAGCCGGGACCCTCACCCCGCCACCGAGCGTTGGGGGCAGCCGGGACCCTCACCCCGCCGCCGAGCATTGGGGGGGGAGAGGGGCAGCCGCCTGCACACGTGACCTCTCCCCAGCTGGCCGCTGCAGGGAAGGGGTAGCCCTGAGGGGAGGGGTGCCTCAGGAGCACCACCTGCTGGTAAGAACTGATAAGTGCAGTCTGGCTAATACATGGCTAGATTTTGGGATTTAATATACTTTTTCTTATATTTTTGTTTTTATTATTATTATTTTATTATACATTTTATATATTTATTGTTTAGTTTTTCTTTATATATATTTTTTTGCTTTTTAATTTTCTCTCTCTTCTGTGGGCAACAGTCTGACTGCATTCACTATGTAGGCATTTATGTTGTCTCCTTCTCACTTCAGAGCCTCCTATTGCTGTGGCGTGTGGTGTTTTACATATATATACGGATATTTTTTGAGCAGTGGTTGTGTGGGCTGGGAATCAAACCCGGATGTCCCACATAGGGGGTGAATGTACTCTCATTGAACTACTGGTGCGCTCCTGCCTTGCAGAATTCTACCCTCTGCATGAGATTCCCTGACAAACCATGCATCTAAGGAAACCTTCAATGTAAAACCAAGTAAATACAAAACTTTACACAGGCGAAGGAAATGAACTTGCAAAATTGCCTTGTGAAGATAATAAAATGCCCCACACACGCTAGAAAATTACAAAGCATATGAAGATTGAGATAGAAATGGCCCAGTCATATGACAAAATCAAAACACCAGACAGGACACAGAATATGTAAAAATAAATCAAGGATAGTTGCAAAGAAACAAAGGCTATTGGAAAGACAGAAGAGGGGCATAAAGAATAATTCAAAAGATTACATAGGAAAGTGGCAGATCTCACAGAGATCAAAGATATAGTAGACCAAATTAGAAATGTACTAGAGACATATGACAGCAGATTTGAAGAAGCAGAAGGAAGAACAGGTGGGCTAGAAGACAAAACAAATCGTTGAAATAGAGCACACAAAAGAACAAATGGCAACAAAGATGGTAAAAATGCAACTAGGTATTAGGGAAATGATGGACCACAAAGACGCACAAATATAAGATCCTTGGTTTTCCAGAAGGAGAAGACGAAAGGACTGGGAAGGTTATTTGAAGACATAATCCAGGAAAAATCCCCAACGATCATAAAAGAAATAAACATGCCAGTCAGATAGGCCCACTCAACCCCAAACAGAACAAACCCAAATAGGTGTGCTCCAAGACACATGCTAATGAGTCTCTCAAATGTGAAGAGAAGCAAAATGTCCAGAAAGCAGCCTGTGAAAAGCAGTTCTCTACACACGAGGGAAACCATACACGACTGAGTTCAGGCTACAGAACAGGCAGCGTGGAGGCAAGAAGGCAGTGGGTAACAGACTTAAGGTCCTGAGTGAGAAGACTTCCAGTCAAGAATCCTTTATCCAACCAAGCGGCCCTTCAAAACTGCCGGAGAGGTTAAAATCCTCAGAGACCACCAAACACTGAGAGAACTAATCAACAAGAGACCGTCCCTACAAGACATACTAAAAAGAGCCCTGCCAGCTGTAAAAAACGACAGGAGAGGGAGGTCTGGAGGAGGACACAGAATTGAAGAGTACCAGTAAGGGTCACTTAAAGGATGACAAGGGAGAGAGAGCAAAGAATATATATATTTGACAAATAAAACTAAAGGATAAGATGGTAAATCCAAGAACAAACTTTCAGCAATAACTTTAAATGTTAATGGACTAAACTCATCAATTAAAAGATACAGACTGGCAGAATGGATATAGAAATATAATCCATCTATATGCTGTTTACGAAAGAATCATTTTAGACACAAGGATACAAATAGATTGAGAGTGAAAGGATGGAAAAAGATGTTTTGTGCAACAAAAGAAAGCAGGAGTAGCTATACTAATATCAGATAAAACAGGCATTAAATGTAAAGATTTCATAAGAGACAAAGAAGGAAAATAAATATTTATAAAAGGGACAGCTCACCAAGTGGAAACATAGATACATGTCTATGCTCCCAGCCAAGAAGCTGCAAAGTTCACGAGGCAAAACACTGGCAAAAATGAGAGGAGCAATAGACGTTTCGACAACAGTCGTGGGAGACTTCAATGCACCACATTCCTCTGTAGGTAGAACAGACAGAGGATTAACAAGGAAATGGAGAGTCTAAGCAAAGTGGTAAATGATTTAGACCTAATATATATATCATTATACCCCAAAACACCAGGCTATACATTCTTCTCTAGTGCTCATGGGATGTACTCTAGGATAAGTCATATGCAGGAACACAAAATAAGTCTTTAAACATTTACCAAGATTGACATTATCCAAAGTTCTTTCTCTGACCACAAAGAGATGAAGCCATAAATTGAGAACCAACAAATAACAGAATTTCCAAATATATGGAGATTTAACAACACTCTCTTAAAAAAGTAATGGATCAAAAAAGAAAGTGCTAGAGAAATAGGTAAATATCTAGAGATAATGATAACTGCAAAGACAGCATTGCGAAGGAACAAACTAGACAAATTAGATGAAATGGAAAATTCCTAGAAACACATGACCTGTACTGACTTGAGAAGAAATAGAAGATCTCAACAAATCAATATGAATTGAGGAGAAATAGAAGATATCAACAAACCAATCACAAGAGATCCAGTCATCAAAAATCTTCTTACAAAGAAAATACCAGGCCAGACAATTTCACAGGAGAAATTGATCACAGATTCCAAAAAGAACTAGCACCAATCCTGCTCAAACATGTCCAAAAAATTGAGGAAAAAGGAAAGCTACCTTACTCGTTTTCTGTAGCTAACATCACTCTAATACCAAAACCAGATTAGAGACACTACAAGAAAAAAAAAAAAACAAAACACCACAGACCCATCTTGCTAATGAACACAGGTGCAAAAATTCACCACAAAAATACTAGCAAATTGAGTCTAACAACACATTAAAAGAATTATACATCATGAGCAAGTGGAGTTTATACTATGAATGCAAGAGTGGTTTAATGCAAGAAAATCAATCAATCCAACATGGTACATTAAAAATGAACAGGGAAAAATCTCTTGATTATATCAATTGATGCTGAAAAACATTTAAAAAAATGTTCAGCATTCTTTCCTGATAAAAACACTTCAAGGTTAGGGATCAAAGGAAACTTCCTCAATATCATAAAGGGCGTATATGAAAAACCCATAGCCAGCATCATACTCAACTGTATGAGATTGAAATCATTCTCCCAAAGATAAGGAACAAGACAAGGATGCACACTGTAACCATATTATTGACTGATGTGCTTGAAGTCCTAGCTGGAGTGATTAGACAGGAAAAAGAATGGCATGCAATTAGGAAAGGAAGAAGTAAAACTGTGATGATTTGCAGTTGACATGATCCTATATAGAAAACCTTGAGATATCTGCAACAAAGCTTCCACAGTTAATACATCAATTCAGCAAAGTGGCAGGATATCAAAAACTTCTATAAGAAAATTTAGGGAAATATCCTCAATATCTAGTAATCTGATGCAGCTTCTTAAACTTTACACCTAAAGCACAGGCAATAGAAGAAATAAATGGATGAATGGGAACACTTTAGCATCAAAAGCTTCTGCGTCTCAAAGGATTTTATCAAAAAGGTGAAGAGGCAGCCAACTCAATGGGAGAAAATATTTGGAAACCACATATTGGATAAAGATTTGATATCCAGTGCACACAAATAAATTTTACAGCTCAACAACTAAAGAACAACCCAATTATAAAATGGGCAGAGGATATGAACAAACACTTTTCTAAGTGCAAATACAAATAGCTAAAAAAACACATGGAGAAATCCTCATATTCATTAGCTATAAGGGAAATGCAAATAAAGGTGACAATGAGATATCATCTCACACCTAAAAAAATGGCTACTTTTAAACAAACAGAAAACTGCAAATGTTGGAGAGGATGTGGAGACATCAGAACACTTATTTCTTGTGGGTGGGGAAGTATTAATGTGCAGTTGCTGTGGAAAACAGTTTGGTAATTCCTCAGAAAAATAAATATTAAGTTGCTCTATGACCCGACAATAACACTACTCAGGATATACCCAGAAAATTGAAAGCAGTGATGTGAACAGACATTTGCACACCAATGTTCATAACGGCACTATTCACAATTGCCAAAACATAGAAACATACCAAATACCAATCATCAGATTAGTGCGTAAACAAAACATGGTGTATACGTACAATGGAATATTATGCAGTGGTAAGATGAAGTGACATCCTGAAGCATATGATGGCAACGGAACTTGAGGACATAATGCTGAATAAAATAAGTCAGACACAAAGGAACAGATACTCTATGATCTTGCCATTATGACTCTAGTAAAGGGATCTCAGTTTACAGTGTAGAATACAGCAGACCTGGAGGTACTCAGAAGCTAGAAGTGGGGAAAGGCTACCCAATGACGTTGAACTTAAATACATGGGAATGGATAGAAGTTGATGAAGTGATGCAAAGTAATTAGTGGAGATATAAGTAACATTGCCATATTGAAAGTGAGTATGATTGAAAGAGGATGTATTGTGTCATGTATCACACTGATTAAATTTACAATTATAAATAATTTCTTGCATGAATTATTTCAAAGGTTTGATATTGGATGAACAGTCAATAGTAGAGGGGTGTGGGAGAGAACTAAAATTGCATGCTATGGCCAACAGCTAACAGGAAGACATCAAAAGTACCACAGCACTACCAGGGACAACTAATTGAGGGGCGGGAGGGAAAAGTGTAAGAGGTGGTTTTGATTTGATAGTTGGTGATGCTGTTTTTGTCCATTCTTTGTCTCTATGAACCAATGTAAATTGTCTAAAATTGTGAGTGCTGCTGATTATACAACCAAGTGAAGATAAGGCATGGTTTATCTTTGACATTATCCATGATGCCCAATAGATGGAGGGAGCTGAAAGATGCAATGACTGAGAACCAGGATAGTGAACTGTGATACATTTATATAATGGAAAATGGTGAGATTACAAAAAGGGAAGATGTTGAGAGGCCCAAAATGAACTGAATAAACCTTGGGGACAATGCATTGTGCAAAATAAGCCAGAAACAAAAGAACAAATATACTAAAGTCTCTCAGAAAATACTTATATGAAAATTGAAACCTAGATTGCAGAAAATTGCAGCCACAATTAGTCTGAAGTTGCGTTTCTAGACTCTGGGACACTGAGCTATGTGCGTATCACTGGCATTTTCCCGGAACTTTGAGTAGCCCGGCTACACATAGACTCTGGGACACTGAGCTATGTGCGTATCAGCTGGCATTTTCCCGGAACTTTGAGTAACCCTGCCACACATAGACTCTGGGACACTGAGCTATGTGCGTATCACTGGCATTTTCCCGGAACTTTGAGTAGCCCGGCCACACATAGACTCTGGGATACTGAGCTATGTGCGTATCACTGGCATTTTCCCGGAACTTTGAGTAGCCCGGCCACACATAGACTCTGGGACACTGAGCTATGTGCGTATCACTGGCATTTTCCCGGAACTTTGAGTAGCCCTGCCACACATAGACTCTGGGACACTGAGCTATATGCGTATCAGCTGGCATTTTCCCGGAACTTTGAGTAGCCCGGCCACACATAGACTCTGGGACACTGAGCTATGTGCGTGTCAGCTGGCATTTTCCCGGAACTTTGAGTAGCCCTGCCACACATAGACTCTGGGACACTGAGCTATGTGCGTATCAGCTGGCATTTTCCCGGAACTTTGAGTAGCCCTGCCACACATTGTTCCCAGAAAAGGATTGCTGCAGCCCTGAAACTTAGCATAACTACAAACAATAACAGCTAAAGTGACAAAAAAAGAGATCAGGACTCAATTAGAGATAAATGAAGCCAATCTGGCTGGGACTAAGGTAAATCAAGGTACAGGGTAAAAGAACATAGTCTGTGTACTTTAAACCTCCGCCTACTGTATGTGACCAAAGGCAGAGGTTTGTTGCGTCCAGAACTTCAATTTTCTGTAACACACACTCTAAATCAACCTGTCTGGCTAGTTCACGTAAACACCCAAATTCCTGAAATCCATAAAGGGAATGAGGCCTTGTAGTTCTGTATAGCTTAAGGTAATACCTGGATTAATTAATCTCACACTATGGTGGTCTCATAATCAAAAAGTGTTGGTAGATTCCCTTAAGGATCTAAAGGGAAAAAAAATGGAACTATTAAACTTTCCCATTTGGGAAATCCCAGGTACCCTCTCAACCATCGAGGACTCCCGAGAAAAGAGGCCAAGCTCTTGATTCGGAGATGTGCCCTTAAGAAACTTATTGCTGTAGGGAAAAAGTTAGGACTACCTATAATGAAGTCTAAGAGTTTCTTCCAGGAAACCTCTTCTGTTGCTCAGATGTGGCCTCTCTCTCTCTCTCTCCCTCTCTCTTGCTCTCTCTAAGCCCAACTCTGCAAGGAAAATCATTACCCACAGCCCTATGTGGGACATGACATTCAGGGGTGAGAGTTTTCCTGACAGCGTGGGGCGTGACTTCCAGGGATGAGCCTGGCCCTGGCACGGTGGGATTGACAGTGCCTTCCTGACTGAAATGGGGAAAAACGTGTAATAAAATGATGCAATAGTGGCTAAGAGAGGCCAATCAGAGTCAAGAGGCTATGCTGAAGGCTATTCTTAATTCAGTTAGATCCTGTTAACTGCCTTGGTTTGCTAAACCCTAACCAACATCTCTCCTGTTAACTCTTAAGAGAACCTAGGGCTCAAACTCAGACTCCATAAAAGTTTCGTGCACTTAGTTTGCTTTCCTGGATCTTATAATTTCCAGAGGGATCCAAGACCATATAAATCCTGAAACCGTGAGGGACCAGACTCTCCAAGATTATCCTTTAGGGTTGACACCCCTTCTCAACATGAAAAAATCAGAGTGGGCATAGCCCAAAGATCCCCATAGATTGAGAGAAGGATCAAAGGAAAAGAAGGAGTTATAACAGAGAAGACAGGATTTAACAAATGGGCACGGCTACTAAATCGCTATATTAATATATCTTTTAACCTCTGGTGTTTTAGAGCAGCTAAGGGGAAAATCTGATACAGTGGAATAGTAACATACCAAACTCTGAAATCTGTTCTCAACTACTTTTTAAAATGCACTTTGAAAATTGTTGGGTTTTTTTCTCTTTCTTTGCAAAGATGTTATACTTCACAATAAAAATGTTTTAAAAATTGAAGGAGAAGGAAAAAGTAGTCAAACAGAGATCAGGGAGCCGTGACTCAGTTGCCCTCCTACATCACTATGGGACTGGCCGGTGAGCAACCTGCCTGCATTTGTGAAGGCCACACGGAGGGGCTGTCCATAGCCACCGCTGGCCTTGACTGCAGCATCATGTGCAATGGAGAGAGGTTAAAGTGCTACAGGCTTATTCTCATTCACTGGTCACTTGTTATGTACCTCTGTGTGTCAGCCCTGTGCCTGAAGTTCACCCTGGACATATGCCGGTCATAGCCCATGGGATATGGTGTCATGAAACAGGAGTGGAGAAGTGCATTGAGTCTGAATTGTGAAGGGCGTGGATAAATGTTACGAACGTTGGACTTTATACAGCAAATATTAGGGAACCAATAAGACTTGTAGTAAGGAGAGTAAAATAACTGGAGATTTCAAAAGGTGATTATTGTTTCAGCATGGCTGGAAGGATTAGTCAGGCAGACCAGGGATGCTATGGCTTAGGAAGAAGAGTCTCCCCACAATTTATCCTCTTCCTGAAATGAAATATCTGGTCTAATATATTAAAACAGAATCTCTGTCCTTGGACATGACTTTGATTTGTAATTTAGCTTAACTTGGAAACAGTATGGCAAAATCTATTAGTGTCTGCATAATACATGCACTCATTCCTTAAAGATTTTGGTGTTTCTTTTAATGTGTTTTTATGAGAGTCATTATATCTTTCTGCAGTTCTTCTGCAGTTATATGTTCTAGTAATTTTTATCTTCTTTTTTCCCATTGAGCTCACTTCATTCAGTGAGTTGTTTAAATAATCATTTGCTGAGTTATTACTATATTTTAAGCACAGTACTCGACATTTTACATGTATTTCTACACTTAATTCTCCTGGCCCACCTCTGGCTCCATGTTAGAGACAAGGAAACCAAGACTGGACAACTTAAGCAATTTGCTCAAGATCGCATGGTCTCTACATGACCCTAGCTGGATGCTAAAGCACACATTCTGACTAAGAACACAGAGCCCTGATTCCTTCCCCTGGGGAGCCTGACCAAACTCACACAGTAATGGAACCATCACCTTAGGAATGAAAAGGACTCAAGTCTGAATTCTTTCTTTTCCTTTCCTTCCTTCCTCCTCCTTTTCCTTCTTCCCTCCCTCTCTTTCTTTCATTCCACTTACGAGACTATTTACTTGAATTCTTGTAGTTCTTATTTATAAAAAGATATTAATGTTATCTACATTATCCATTTAGATTGAACCTTACATTAAAAAAAAACAGCTGGAAACAACAGGCACATTTAAACTTTAGGTGCTCAAAAAGATTAGTTTCTTTCTCTATCCTCTGTTCTTTTATCCTTCCTTCTTCCATTTCTGCTCACTCCATGTGTTTTTAGTTATCTTTTAGTAGGTTGGTCTGACCAACTGTGCATATGTAGAGGGCACTTCTAAATCTATGTCCTCCCAGTCGTAATCCAATGCTAGAATTTAGTAGGAACTGAACAGGAATTTGAGTGCTCGCATGAGCGAAGGTAGGAACAAAAAGCCTTCTGTTTCATCCTCTCATACTCTGTGGGATCCCAAAGCATCCCCTGTGTATGTGCATGTTCCACTATGTGTGGAGCAGTATCCTAGTCTCTGTGTGCATATGCATGTCCCAATTCGATATATAAAACAACTTAGAGCAAGGATAGGCAGCAAGTGGCAATCAACCCCAAGGGAAACAGCAGGAACAAAATAAGATTATTAGTGCAGCTTTAGGAAAGAGCACCAAATTAAGTTCAACACCACCTGGTTACCATGGCAAAGGGAAAACACAGTAAGCTAAATTAGTTCTGATTTTCAGGAAGGAAGACACTTACCCCCATGTTTTTCTGGCATCTAATTATAAAGCATGTCATAAAAGGGACCTGTCTGATGTTGAACTCAGAGTTCTGGGTTTAAGAGACTTGAGGCTTAGAGTCAGAGACAGTCCCTGGCTGCAAAAGAGATCTCATTGCAGTATGTCCATGAAAATCCTCTTATTCCATCCTTTCCCTAACCCCCAAATTAACTTTATCCTTGACTTATGCATTGTTTGATACCCCACTACCCCACCCCTGACCCACACACCTCCTCTGACTTGATCCACTCAGACTTTCTTCTCTCCTGCAGGAACCCACAATAAGGACATCGATTATTTCAGGCTGACACTTCTCCAAGCACCCAGCCGGGCTGACCTGCTCAGACCCTCCCAGCATGCCTCTCTCCTGGCCCAGGTGTCTGGTTTCCTTCTCCTATCAAGGAAATCAGCTCAACCCCTCCTTCATAGAAACCAAAGATTAGCTGTGCTTATTTGTTTCCGCAGCTGTCACCCCTGCAGAACTGGAGATTCATGACGCCAAACTGCCGTATCCTTACTCAGTTCTGTATCCGTGAAAGTCAGCGCTGTGTCTGTAACAGACGAGGCACTCAGGAGATGTAGAGGATGTGCGATTGAAAGGTCTAAGCTTGTTAAATGGCCGAAATAGCACAGGACCTCATAAATGAGACATGGTCCTATTTAATGGACAATATACTTGGAAATGAGTCATGATTTGGCTGCCAACAGTTGAATATAAAGTAAGGCTACAATAAGCCATAGTACTCAAGCTGAGAGAGGAAATTATTCTCTTTCATTCCACCTAAGAATAAATTTCAGGCCCCTTAGTCTGATATTCATATTTCTGCATGATTAACCCCAAAATATCTCATTAGTCTCTTTTCTCCCCGTTTCTGTCCCAGCACCCAGGATTCAGTTCAGTTTTTAACAGACTGATGGCCAAAAAAATTGTTATGCCTCTCTGCTTTTAGACTGGCTGTGAACACAGACAATCTTGAAATATCTTCCTTTTAATATTACTTAGCATTTTCAAGAAATCTAAAATGCTGCTTCCTATGAGAAGACTTCTGTGTTCTTTTGTTAGAGGTAATAACCCTTTCTACATGCTTATAATCATTGTATTTCTACTTATGTCACATTCTAATTTCAGCACGCCCTATGCATCTTCATCCACAAAATTTAAAAATCTTAAAAACAAATATCAAGCATTACACAAAACAGAACAGAACAAGATGAAAAACCGATTTCCTCCCACACCTCAATAATACCAACCTTAGACATTTACATATAGTAAAAAAATTCATATTTTTACTATATATAAAATATTCATTGAATTAATGGCTATTCAAGACAATGCTTCTGATACTCCTTTTTAATTCTTTCTCATTTATTTTATGTGTACTTAATGTTCTACGTGAGACATTCTGACAGCCTATCTCAGTAGGAGATTTGGTGGGGAGAGACAGGGCAGGTGGCGATCGGCTCCTTCTCCCATGGAGCAGTCGTAGACGAGCAGTCCATTGATGACTCTCTCCTTGTTCTTTTACAGCTCCCCTGGCCACTTCTCTTCTGCCTTCTGGTGCCATCTTTTTTTCTGTTTGACCCGTGGTGTTCCTTCGGGCACCCATGTTTGCTCCTCTCTTGACTCCTGCCACCTGCCCACGTTCACTCTGATGGTGACTAGCCTTTTCTCTGGTTGCAAAGGAGAGAGCCACACTGGCTTCCTGAAATGAAAATAAAAAGAGGGGTAGACTTAGACCCCATCACTTCAAAGGCAGCCAGATCTCTGCAGGAGCATGGAACCAGGAACTGGACATAGGCTAGAAGCCTAGTCATTGTCATTCACTTTACATTTCTTTTCTCAATTTCTCTTTTTACATATGATTTCTCCTATTTTTCACTTTTTTTGATATACAATCCATACAGAACAAGTTAAATTGGAATTCACAGCTGTAGATTTTATCCTTTTTGCCTATCCAGCCACTTGAAAATTCTGATTTTCTCTTGGGATTTGCTGCTTCTAATTCCTAAGGAAGGAGATTTGGGTATAGCATGGCTGAACTGCCCACCTCCTGCCTAACAGATCCCAGCTAGAATATGGCAGTCACCTTTACACACCCAGCTGCTGGGAGTCCAGTCCATGGCCTGTGAGATGCTTAAGGAGTTCCTAGTAGCCAAGCAGAATCCCCAAGTTGCCACGACGCCTTTGTTCTCCGGTCACCTTCAGACTGTTACCATTGACCAGCGGCCTCCAGCAAACACTCCTCAATGCAGCTCTTCAGTCTCCTGGACGTGTTGACTGGGATGGTGTGTCATCCACAACTGAAATATTTAGAACCAACCTTCCTGTCATTCCTTCACCTACCTGCTCTCTTTCTCTGATTTAACCAAGAAATCTGGGATCATCTTTAAATTAGTCTTTTTTTACCCAAACATTGAATCAATTACAAAATTTAAAAAACTTTATCTTTCATCCACTTGCTTCTTTAAATCCCCATAATTTCTCACTTAAATGTAAAAGTAAAATACTTTCTCCCTTCCTCCAGTCTCTTTCCTTTGTCATATATTTTGTATTGATGCATGGGGTCAAATTCTGAAGGTTGAAGTATTTGCAGTTGAGAGATACAATGTGCTTTCACATCTTGTTTGCTGTTTGAGAGGATACTTTGAAGAAAGTAAAAAAGAAACGATTTTATAGATGAGAAGGCAGGGTGTCTGCAGAGGTGTCACTTGTGGTGAGCCCAGGTGCAAACAATATCTAAAGACCTAAAATCTCTGAAGTTCAGTTGGCCTGGTACATGTGCGGTCTAAAGAGGAGTGGTTGGAGGAAAGTGGGAGACTAATTATCAGTAAATATAATCCAAAACTCCCGTAGGAGACTGTTCAAATTTTGGCCTTTAATGAAGCATAGCCTAGGTTTTAATGGCTGATGAAGATATTTTCTGCTATCAATCAATATAAGACTGAAGTAAAATTAATGGTTCTGAATTTTGGAAAAAAAAAATTATAGAGCAAGTCTCTTTCTCCTTGCATTAATTGTGGGAAGAGGTTGGCAAATTTAGAATCATTTTATTCTAGTCTTAAATATTCTATTAATGTTAGGCATTACCTTAGGTAGATGACCCAAACTTCCTGGAATTCAGCCATCTTTTGATTGAAAATGGTGAAGTTGAAGAGGTGCCTCTCTAGGACCTGCTGGGCTCTCAGCTTGTGCGATTCCATCACTGGACTCAGCTAACAAAGTACAGGCGGTAGCTGAGAGGTGACTTCTTTTTCTTCAGAGTGACTCATTTTTCCCAATAAATGATTCATCCAATCTAGCTTCCAAGAAGTATATTTATTTCAGTCTGATGATGTACAGTATGCATTCATTTTACCAGTAATATAAGTTTCAATAGTTAATGAGCTGTGGCTATTTCTAAGAGTGATGTATCTTCATCTTTCTGTGGCTTGAATGGAAGAATACCTTGTGTAATTGACTTAAGAATGAGGCAGCCCACCACTCTTCATTTCAAGCAAAGTTTTTAAGCCTCAAGTTCTAATGGGAATCAGCTCCAAATTAGAGGTATTTTGTAACTGGGTGTGTCATTTTTGACTCATAAGGCTTATTCTAATATGAAGCTGAGATTATCAAACCTCACTCCTACTTATGATGAAAAATGGGAAGCACTGTATGTCCCAAACCCTAGGCCTGTTACTCAAATCAATGCACATGCAAACATCATAACTGGAAACCCATAAAACTGGGTACCAGGTGGTCCCACTTCAGGGCAAAGCTCTGGATGAAATATCGTTGCTTAGCCCTGCCTTCGTGTCATTTTTCTCTTCCCAAACTTTTATTTCTCCATCTTATGAGCTCTGTTTCCGGATGGCGCAACCATTCTTAAGATCTACTGACATATGTGGCATCTCTGGTATGATCTTGTTTTCTTTGTCCCAAATCCAGTTTGTTTCCCAGGTCACCCCAGATATTATTCTGACTTCTTTTACCTTGCAATAGAAACAGCCCCAGTCACTGATCAGCTTGGCCAGCTTCCTACAAGGCTGATCTCCTAGCTCTATGAAAGAGAATTTGGTGATTACAAGACCGAGGGAGCGCAATTCAAATTGTCTAAGTGACATCTGTTGTCTTGGGACACTTACAAACTATAAGGAATTTGTCCATTGTTATTTATGTGGCTTCATTAAGTATGTGCATATCAGTATTTGTCCATGTGTGTAGGTGGGCATGTACACAGGTATTACATGCGAATGTTCACGGGGTGCACACATGCTTATGGCATGTGTTTACATGTGTGTTGTGGGCTTGTGTGTACCCGTGTATGTGTGTGCATATTCCCACACATGCATGTATTTGCATGTTGAATATGTGTGCATATATGTGCATATATGTGCATACTGATATATGTGTTTGTGTGAATGTGCATGTCAACACTACGTTTATTGCACTCTTGTTGCTGAACAATAACTGCTGCCCCTTTAACCTGCCCTAAGCCCCTTTAGAAGAGGACAGCACATTTCATGCTTTCTTGTCAATGCCTATTTCTTTTCCCTAGAGGTGGACTCTCGGTGTCCCTCAGCGAGACCCAAGACTTCCCGGGTTTCTAAGATGGTCCCTGTTGGAGGGCTTGGGGACTGTGAACGAGTCCTGGGCATTTCCTGTCATGCAGACCCGCGGGGCAACTCCCTGCCCACTTGGAGGACTGGCCGCTGCCTCGGCTCGGCTCCTCCTAACCTGGGAATGCCTGAGCTCGGCAGCCCGAGCCCTGCCCAAGCTGTGGCCCTGCCCTTCGGGGAGACACTGGCCACCCCTCTCCGCCAGGCCTGGGTTCCAGCCCCCAGCATGTCTCCGCCTGCCTGCAGGACCCTTCACCAGCTCCTGGTAAACCTTCCAGATGCTGACTGTTATTTAACTCTTCAGATGTCAGCTGTCCAAACCACAACCATTTGGGTGGTCCCCGAGTATCTGTTTTAAGACTTTTCAAAAGGGCAAGAGAGGTAAAATTGTTTGATGTTTGCCTCTGACCCACAGCCACGCTTTTGTGGGCAGTCACGACCTTTGACACCATGGTCACTTTTGGGTTAATCAAAAGGAGGAGAGAATGAAAAATTACGTGCTCAGGGGTAGGAAACCATCCCTTGTGTATTTAACTGAGCATTGTTAAAATGTTGGAAATGTAATGATTTGGCATTTTGTTCCAAAGTTGCCTGTATTATGTCACGAATATTCCTTCAGGCTCTTATTCTGCCTCTTGGAAGACTTCCTGCTGGGCTTCCCTGCAAATGCCTGTCCCACTGCAGGGGGCCCGCAGTGCATTGCATTTCCCTCCAGTTTTGTTTCATCTCCTGGACTAGACTGTCGGTACCTGGTGGCACAGACTGTGTCTCTTGTACCTTGCACAGGAACTTGCACATGGGTGATATTCAATAACCAACAGTCAATTGAATTAGTGCATGCGCACGTGAGCATATTCATAAAGGCACAGACACAATTCTGATGGAAAATTCATGGACACTTTAGCCAGCCTTGCATTCAGTTTCTTCCTGGAAGTGAAATCTTGACCTCGTGTTAGAGTAGATCACAGTTCTACTATCAGGTCATACAATGACCAGACCTTATTCTGCCAGATAGAAACTCACAACTGTGTAAACCTTTATAGCAAGGACAAAACACTTTTTCACACATTGTAGTTTAATGGTCGTAGCCACCTCACACAATAGATTTTATCCCTTACTGTTTTATAAGGAAGGGACCAGTTGGAGACTGAAATCACACCAGTTATTTTGACAGAAAAAAAAATTAGTATAAAGAATTGTTACCCAGATTTTAAAGACCTGAAAAGAAAGAAACAAGAGCATGAGCTATCACAGAAACAGAAATTGGTTGAAGATCCTAGTGTCTGGAGAGCTAGGGACACAAGGGGAAAAAGGTCAGAATTATTAAAACTTGCGTCTTCAGAGGAGGGCCCCGCTGAACTGGGTCTGGTGCTGAGTGGGTGCTGGCGGCCCCCGGGAAGCCCCGAGGCTGGCTGTGTGAGATGGGGACACTCACACTGGGGTGACAGCCCATGTTCTGGATGAAGGCCTGTGCTTTGCAGACGTTGACCAATCCAGGAAACAAAGAGGACGAGAGAGCAGCAGGAAGGAAGGCAGCCGGCTTGCCCCTCCAGCCTCCAGCCTTTCCCTGGCAGCCCCTCTTGGTTCATGAGCAGATGGAGCCAGTTTTTAAAGCAGAATTCATTGTATGAGCCTGTGTCCTTCTTCTCTAGGTACAATGCCCATTATCACACCACCCTTCATCCTCAGGACAAGTGAGCGTGCATGTGTGTGTGCACATGTGTGTGTGTGAGAGTGTGCGGCGGTAGGTAAAGCATGGTGTGTAAGTTAGCAGAACACGGTTTGCAGACTGTCTCTGCGGTCACTAACAAGCAAACTTTAGCACGTGACCTTATCTATCTGAGCCTCGGTTTCTGCACCTCCAGATGTCCATAATGGTTTCCCATCTAGGGCTGTTAAACCGTTCAATGAATGAACATTGAATCACAATATTCAGGACACTGGGCTGTGGTATAACATGATAAGATGGACAGCCGAGGTCACTCACCTTCAAGAGAGGCTAGCACCCAGGAGGGGCAGACACAAGGTGGAGAATGAATTAACAGTACATGATCACAAATGGGCTAATTGCTATGAAGGAAAAATCCAGTGTCAAGGAAATGGGGCAGAGCAAAGGAAGCTGGCCTGAAATGCAGTCAGGGAAGGCTTCGGGGCAAAATCCAGTTTGAATTGAAAACTATGGAAGGAGTAGGAGGAATCTGAATGAAGGGGGGTGGGGAGAAATGCAGGGAGGAGAGCGCTCCTCATGGAAAGGATTGCACGTGTCCTGTGGTGGGGGAGAATGACCCATTCAAGGACCTGAGGAAGACAAGGGGCAATTCCCGTGCGTGCAGAGGTGACCGGGAGAGGAGAGCCGTCTGAGATTGGCCGGCAGAGACCGGCAGGGGACACAACCTCAGCCAGGTCGACGTGAGCCAGCTTTGCCAACTGCCAAACCCTGACGGATGCATGTGTGCTTGTTGTTCCTGGATTAGAAATATTGGGCTTTTCCTCTTTCATTTCTTCTCTGCTGGAAGGAAAGATTGAAACTGAAACAAAGTGAGAATCAGGAACATTCACAAAACCGGTGTGTGTGCCTCTCCCAGAAGAAAGCTGCTTCACCCACCGCCGTATTAAGGAAGCTAAGGCTGCACAAAGCAGTGAAAACTGTCAATTCTCTGTGGATGTCATCAGATATTTAAAAGAGTAGTAAAAATGAGGCTTAGAAGGTTTGATTGCTTGATCACAGCAGCTTGTTAATTAAAGGTGCAAAGCCGGGGACTGATCAGAGAGGGGGAGTTTGCACCTGAGGGAGAAATAGGATTAGCTTGGTCAAGAAATCAGATTAGAGCTCCTGGCAGCAGGCCAGCTGCAAAGGAGGCGAATGGAAGGTCCTGAGAATAAAGGAGAATAAACTCTGCGTCCATCCAGGTGCTCTGTGGGGTGTGGGTCTTCCCTTCACATGCCCGAGGGTGGAAGAAGGCAAAGCCTGCAGACTGCTGTCCCCTGACCCGACTTGCTTCCCCGATGTTAAATGTGTGACTCGCTAATTGCTTCTGGGGAGAGCGCTGTGCTGGGGACGCACTTGGCAGAGAAAGCACGTGGTGCTGGATTCGCTGATGCCACATGATTAATGAGGAAGGTTGAGATGCAGTCCCACCGATGGAGAGATCTGGGCCTTGTCCCACACTTAGGGCTCCTGTCACAGCAGCCTGACTTTGATTGAGCTGAGCAGCTTGGTTTCCAGAGGAGGTGCATTCAGGAGAGGGATGATAAGGTGGAAGGAATGGAAAGTCAGAAGCGATGATAAATCTCAGCCCGCCTACCACAGCCAAGAGATGACCTGTTGGCATGCACACAGGGGCCTGGAGGCCGGCTGCCGGAGTTAGGACTAGGAGGCCGGCTGCCGGGGTTAGGACTAGGAGGCCAGCTGCTGGGGTTAGGACTAGGAGGACGGCTGCTGGGGTTAGGATTAGGAGGCCGGCTGCTGGAGTTAGAACTTGGAGGCCGGCTGCCGGGGTTAGGACTAGGAGGCCAGGTGCTGGGGTTAGGGTAAGGAGCCAGCCGCTGAGGTCAGAGCCCTGGCTTCTACAGAAAGGAGTCTGTGCTCTAGGCAAACTCGGCTGTGCTCCAGGAGCCTCAATTTACTTATTGTGAACTGAGAAGCATAGAGCCAACCTTAGGGGTGTTTTATTGGAGAAATCTGGTCATCCTTGACTGGACGCCTCTGGCTGTTTATTAAGACAGCTGGAAGAAATCCAAATGTCCCTGTCGGGGTCTGTCAGTCTTTCCCGGGTCCAACCCAGCCTCTTGCTTGCTCTGCCCCTGCCTCACCTGGCCTCTGTGCTGTCCACAGATGCAGCTGTTGGCCCACCAACCCCCTCCACTGTCTCAGTAACTGCTGTTCTGCCACCTGGGAAGATCCCATTCCCTGTACAGTCAATATCTGCTCAGAGACCCCCTCTCCCCGCTGCACTCATACACCTCTCTGCGCTCATCCCCTGTCCCAGCGTCCTGCGGGGTTGTTCTCTCCACACTTACACAACCTGCTTCTTTCTACCTATTACTCACCTATCACCTGTCAATCACCTCTCATGAAACTGTCTATCAACCTGCCCACCTACACCTACATTCATCTATCTCCATCTACAGTCTACTAATCTAACTAATCACCTGCTTATCTAATCGCATAGTATCTATTGATCTAATCATCTATAACTGCATGATCCGTCTACCTAGTTGTCATTTACAGAGAACTGCACTAGTTAACAAGCTTCATGATGGAAAACATTCTGTCCATTTTATTCATCGCTGAACCCCTTCTACCTAGAACAAGGCCTGACAGGAAGTCCTCACTACCTTTGTTTAGTTATGTATAAATGAATATTCAAATTAACCAAGCAAATTTCACACATATCCAGTTTCCAGACCTCATGGTCACTTAGGGCACCAGCCTAACAAATTAGGGTCCTGGGTGATGCCTTCAGTCAAGGCATCAAGTCCTGGTTTCGGATCTGCACTGGCCAAGCGAGAGCCCTGGACCCACACATCGAGTCCCAGCTCCATCCTTCACGAACTGTCCAGCCTTCTGTGCAACATTGACCTTCCTGAGCTTCCATTTGTAATCTGAAGATAGGCATGGAACTTTCCCACAGTACCTCTAGTCAGTAGGAGAAACGGTAAAAGCAGAAGAATGATTTGTTTTGTCCTCAAGGCTCGTGTCATGAAACAGGGTCTGAGGTTTCATTAGGATGATTAGTTTGTGGGCTCTGGTCACTGTCAGCCTCTGGGGTTATCCCACACCAGGGTGCGTGCTGAAGGAGGAAGGTAGAAGAGATGCAAAGTCATAGCCTGGTAGGCGTCTGCTCCCTGCACGTGGCTCTGCCTGTTCCTTGGGCTTCAGTTGAGTTGCCAGGGTTAGTTGCTAAGGAGTCCAGAGGAGATGACAGAGGGCAAAGCCTGAGATCCTAGGAGAGTGGACAAAAGCCTCCCTTGCCCTCTCTGAGCCACTTTATTTCCCACTCATCCATCCACCACTCTCGCCCAGAAGAGTCCCCACAAGAAGCAAACTATCAGAGTGAATTTCTTTACCCTGGTCAATGATAATGGCCCAGCCTGCTTGTAGGGTTATTATGAGACTCTCATGAACCTCAGCTAAGCTCTAACACATTAGATAGAAGCTGCAGGAGGGAAGGCTGTGTGTCTTTTTTGAGTTTGCAGAGAGCCTGTGAGGAGTGAGAAACTCACCGCCCTGGAGGCTGTCCTAACTAGCCAACGCTTACAGATGCTTCTTAGATGAATGGACTTATGCATCATGGATGCTAGGCATCATATGGTGGCACCTGACCCTCCACCTGGATCATGATGCTTAACAGCTGGTCTGTGGCTGGAGGTGGATTCAAGGTCCTGTACGTAGAGCAGCATACACAGTGCAGTAGAATCAATGCCTAATGAATATTACCTTTAATTATCACCAATGGATCCATCTCAACAGGTGCTCAGTTTGCCTCCTGGTGTTCCAGTGTATCACTCATGCATCCAAGACATTCCCAGCTTGCTGGGTGGGTACAGAGGCCATCACCCATGGACCATGTTCAACTGGAAAACTGATCAACAGGCAGATACGCAGAGGTGGACAGAAATACGGCAGCTGTGGCTCCCCTTTGGCCTTGCTCGTTTGTGTGTGGCAGGGTCAGCAGCACGGAGCTCAAGAGTGCTCACTCTGTCATTGGAAACACAAAACAAAGCAATAGAAACCAAACCAGACCACGGCCTTTCACGCACAGCAGGTTTCAGTTAGTTGCTTAAATTCCTCTGATTGCAATGTCCTCATTGATGAAGATGTAGCATGACAATGCATGTGAAGTGCTCAGAATAAAGCTGACTCCAAGTCAAGGCTAGTTATGTATTGTGGCACGCTGCTTGCATTTCATCTCATAGTCAGTGAAAAACTGGATCAGAGGAAGCTCTTGGATGCACCAAAACCTGCATGGTTTTAACACATCCCTGCCTCCTTGCACTTGGCACAGTTCCTGGCACATTACAGGCCCTACATAAATAATTCTGAATACATAGGGGATGGATATTTTCTTCTTAAACTTTCAAGTGCATAATTCAAATAAATTGGATAAATATCCTGTATGATACCCTGACAATATTGTGCAAAATATATCCTCTTTTCAAGGACGTCGAGAGGTTTCATCTTAGTTCTGACAACTATACTATTCATCATATTCATCTGTCATATTATGAGCCATTAACACCATTTCTTGGAAGGAGATGAAAAGTTCTGAAAATATGAATAAACCCTTATTCCATTTTTTCTGATTGACAACAGGAATTTTATGCCTGGCTCTATTTACTCATTGTTCCTAAGGGAAAGAAACCTAAAAAATATCAGACTTCCTTAATTCTATACTTTACTATGTTTCTTATGAGTCCAGTAAAATACTAATTGGAGACAATATTTTATCAGAAAATAAATATTTAATTTTATTACTATTCATGGAAAGAAAAACATGGCTCATTCAAACTTCTTCCAAATTACCCAGACTGAGGAATAACACCAAGCAAAGATTTATATAATAAGACAAATTAGCATTGTCATTGCCCCGGTGTTGGATTGACAGAATAGGGGAAATTGACCATATTTTAGTATAACGTGCTAATGTACACAGCACAAAATGAAGAAGACAAAAGAGATGAGGACTTAGAAATTGAAATCCTGACTTCAAGACTTGGCCACAGTATGTTAGCTTTTTGAGCCTAAGTGATATCATCTTTAGAGCAGAACACTATGACTTCTAAATGAGATGATTTATGGATAAAGTGCTTTGGAATTGATTATCTCCACATGCATATTACCATGTGTTAGTATTTGCTAGTGACTTTCCCAGTATCCCATGCTTCGTGAGGTTGTTATGTCTTCTTGGAGCCTTGAACACTTTATCACTATTGTAATGTCCTCCTTTATTTCTGATCATTTTCCTTGTTCTGACCCCTGCTTTGTTTGAAATTAATATAGCTACTCCAGGTTTATTTTGGTTAGTGGTAACCTGGTATATCTAACTCTATCCCATTTTGTTTTGCCTTGTCTATTGAGGTAAAATATATATGACAAAAATTTTGCCATTTTAACTGTTTTTAAATGTAAAATTTACTGACAATAATTACATCACAATGTTGTGTAACTATCACTGCTATTTCCAAAATGTTTTCATCCTCCTGAACAAAAGCTCTGTACCTATTAAGCACTGAATCCTCATTCCCCATCTCGCCAGCCCCAAAGGTTTCTAATCTGCTCCCTATTTATGTGAAGTTTATCCTAGATATTTCTTATAACGAATCACACAATATCTAACCTTTTCATATGGCTCATTTTACTTAGTATAATGTTTTTAAGGTTCATGCATGTTGTAGCATGTATCAGAATATCATTCCTTTTTTATGGTTGAATAGATTATATTATATAGAAATATGATTACTTGTTTGCCCATTCATCCAATTATAGAAATTGGGTAGTTTCTACTTTTCAGCTATTATGAATGACATTATTATGAATATTCACTCCCAAATATTTATTTCAGTTGCCATTTTCAATTCCCCATGGTATATAAAAAGGACTGGAATAGTTGAGTTATATTGTAATGGTTTCTTGAAATTTTTAGGAATCATGAAATTATTTTCTACAGTGCCTATGCCATTTTGCATTTCCAACAGCAATGTACATGTGTTTCAATTTCTCCACATCCTCATCAACTTTTCGTATTTCTCATTATTTTGATCATATTCATTCTGGTAGGTGTGACATGGTACCTCATTATGGTTCTGATTTGGCTTTCCCTAATGGCTAATTATGCTGAGCATCTTTTCAAATGTTTCTTGGCCAATAGCATAGCTTCTTTAAAAAAAAAATCCGTGTAAATCTATATCCATTTTTTAATTGGATGGTTCATCATTTTGTTGTTGTGTTCTAAGAGTTCTTTCTATTTTCTGGATACGAAATCCTTATCAGATATATGATTCACATTTATTTTCCTATTCTATATGTCCTATTTTCACTCACTTGAAAATGTCCTTTGATGTACCAAATATTTTGTAATATCTGACAGATTGTCACTAATATTACTTTAAAAACAGCTATCTTTTAGATCAATTATGAATAAGAAAATTACAAGATTTTATTTTACATTAACTTATTCATTGTCTGACACTCATTTTTTCTTTATGTAGAGTGGAGCTTCTGACCAATATCATTTCCCTTCATTCTAAAGAACTTATTTTGAAGGACTGTTCTAGTGGTGAAGAATTCCCGTCATTTTCATTTGCCCAACAGAACTTTTATTTCTCATTCACTTCTGAATGATAATTTTATTTATGTATTCTTTTTTTCTCTTAGAAGTTTAAATATTTTAACCCACTTTCTTCTGATGAAAATCTCACTGTAATTCTCATCCTCATCCCTCTATTTAGATGTTTTTTTTTCTTAATGTACTTGTTTTCCCTCACACTCTGGCTTCTTACAAGATTGTTTATCTGTCTTTGTTTTTCTGCAATTAGAATATGATATGCCTGGGTATAATTTTTTCAGTATTCAATCTATCTTCGATCTCACTTCTATTTCCTCAATGATGTCTCATCTACCGAAAGGCCTATCAAAGGACTCTTCATTTCTGTCACTTTCGTTGCTGGCTGGACGTGCTGTGTCAGATATTAGGAATTACAGTGTATAGGACTTTAGTGTTAGATTTTATGTTTATCTGGTTAGAAGCTGGGCTGGGTTTAACTTTGGCTGTCAGTGAGGTGCCAGAGGCTTTGAAGGCCTCTGCTGTCCTTGTTTTTCTCCATCTTGTCTTTCCCGGCTGCTCCTGCTACGAGGGCGTTTGCACTGTCCACTGCAGTCCATTGAGGTAGTCCTGCAGCTCTGTCGGTATGGAGTGGGCAGAGTCGGGAGGGAAAGTGGTCCGTAGTATTACCGTTACATGTCAGTGTTTTAGTGGGCTTGTGTCCCTGAGCTGTGACTTCACAAGTGTTTCCAGACTTTGTTTCCACTTTCACATAAGACGGGACGTCTAGGGCAGGGTAGAGTGGGAGAAACGCTGATTCTCCAGGTGGGACAATGCTGTGGTAAACCTTTTCCTCTGGCGAGTAGGCTTGTGTGAGAGACAACACTCCAGGTGTATTTCACAAGGCTTACCCTTCCTCTCCCTCCACCAGACCCTGAGAAACCTTTCTGGGATCTTCACCATGAGAACTTGCCAGGGTCCCTATGGGTTGAACCCACTGAAGTGTGGGGTCCACTCTAGAACTGTGACCTTAGAAGTTCTCATTCTCACACTAGTCCACAGTCAGCCCCAAGTAATTATTTAAAATGACCATTTACATTTTTCTAATAGTTTTTCGCCCCCACAGCTTCCACTCCAGATAAACAGATCAGTGCTGTGACTTTGAATTATGCTGTGTTTTCAGACCTCAGAGTGGCAGTTTGCTCTGAGCACTTTGTTCTCTGGTAGGTATAAGGAGAATTGATTGTTGTCAGAATTTGCAGCCTTTTCTTGTAAGGACAAAAGTGGCAAAGTCGAAGCCCCTCGGATGTTGCAGTTGTTGGAATTGTGTGGTATCTCTATTAAATCTTAATAAGCTGTCGGTTTTTTAAAAATGCAATGAATGGACCATAGTTCCATACTGTTAACTATGTTTGATATTAGATCAACTATACCTATAATTTGAAAATGGTTTTATTATGTTCCTCTATGTTTTTACAATCCCATGCTTTTTGGCAGGCCATGCAGATTTTTCATTAAAAGTGGGCACAGAAAGTTTGCCCTGTTAATAAAACACAACTCCAATGTGAGTTAAATAAGAAAACCATGTAATTAAGGTGCTGCCCTGGGTCAGCGCCTGACTGCTGAACTCGGGCAGTCCTGATGGGCTCCATGCCAGCTGACCCCATCTGACAGGCTCTGCAGCCCTGCCTCCTGGAGCAGCTCCCAGAATCCTGTCCACTTAGAGGAGCTGCCCAGAAACCAGGGCAGCCTGAGCCTGCCAGGGCATCCTCAGGTGTGGCAAGGCGGGGCCGTAACTCACCCCGTGTTAAAGAAGCGTGGCTCCCTAACACGAGGGCTGCTGACGCACGTGTGGGACGTGCGAAGGGTTGATGCCACCCTGGCCTCCTTTGTTCTCTCT